>NW_011494620.1:6638877-6681440 GCF_000754665.1 Bison bison bison | reverse complement strand
ACTCTTGCCTGGCAAATCCCATGGACAGAGGAGCCTGGTAGGCTGCAGTCCATGGGGTTGCTAGGAGTTGTACACAACTGAGCAACTTCACTTTCCCTTTTCACTTTCATGCATTGGAGAAGGAAATGGCAACCCACTCCAGTGTTCTTGCCTGGAGAATCCCAGGGACGGTGGGGCCTGGTGGGCTGCCGTCTATGGGGTTGCACAGAGTCGGACATGACTGAAGCGACTTAGCAGCAGCAGGCAATCTATTTCCCTGTGACTCAGCTTCCTTACAGCATGGGAGAAACAATATATCTCCTCCATTAGGTGGTTTATGAGAATTGAAAGGATTTTTAAATGTAAAAGTTTCTGGCAAAGGATAAAAACAATGTGTCAGTAATTTCTGTCACTATTAGCACCTAAAGCTTGAGTGGTTTCCATATGCAGTTAAAAAGAAATCATATCTACAACCCAAGGGGTAGATATTTCAATGTTTTGATTTGATTTGGATTACTTTTACTAAAATAACCACTCAAAATAAAAATTTACTGGCCTATTTCCCAGAGGGACAAATAAACATTAACAAGTGTGCAAGGGCTGATGTTACTTATTGTATTAACTGTCTATGAAGAATCTCTCTATAAATTTGGAAGAGAACCATAGTAGTCTGAAAGCTAATTGAATTGTAAAAACTAAGAAGCCAGCATTAAAAGATGTAAAAATCATCTCAGCCAATTCATAGCACTATTTACTCAAGCCTCAACTATGATGTGGGCTCAAAAGACTAGCAACTACACTACAGAATTGTTTCCTGTATGTTTGATGACAGATGACAACTCAATCCATTGCTGATTTCAGAGTGAGACTGATCTTCCTAGGAACACTCCACTTAATAACTGAGCACCTATGTGTCTGGTAAGGTAGTAAAATCTCCAGTTGAAGCTACATATAAAGAATTCCAAAAGCAGTGATTCTAAGCCCAAGTTATGGCTCTGCAGTCTTATGAAAAATCCAAGCACCCTAGAAAATAAACATCAAAGAATGTTCCATTGACACTATGAGTTAACTGCCCTCTCAAAACTGTGATTTAAGAATTTCTCTATAATTGGCCCCTTCTAGTTTATCCAATGTCTTCAACTTTATTCTCCTTTGAAGTTTTAAGAGGAAAATGAAAACTTAATGATCCAGTTCTATATTGGATTTATTCAACAGCCTTGATAAAGTATTTCTTGAAAACAAATGCCAACTTGTTTTTAGTATTTAAAATTTATATTCCAACTTTAGTAGCTCATTGTTAACATTTTCATAGTTTTAAGACAAGTGAGACACATTTCTCTAAATCTTGATCTTCAACTTTTCTTATATACTCAGTTAAGATAATGGTTTTCAGTAAAAACTGTCCTAAAAAGAATCCAGAAATTTCCCTAGGGTCCTTTAGTCAAAGATAGTTAGCACATGTGCTCTTAAAGGCACGTTTGTTCAAGCTGATGTACTGATTTTCTTCATCTCAAATGTTATGTTTAAATCCTACTCCTCCCTCCAATTTCATCCCTCTTGGGGTCTCTGGTAAAGCAGTCCATTTCCATAATGTACACTTCAATAGTTGGTAGAAAATCCTTACTTAGGAGCTTACATTTGCACCCCCTTGAAACTCCATCTCCTCAGTTTTGCCCTTCTGTATTTTGCAATACAGAATAAAAAGGTCTCAATATTGTTCTTCAAGCAAGCTTCTCAATACCTTCAAGAACCCCTTAGGACATTTGCTACCTCTGCATGAGGCCTACGCAAGCCACACGCACCAAGACTTTAAATCAACAGTGGTTTGGGGGAACAAATGTTTATTAGAATATAGCAATAAATTATAAGCCTAAATAAATGAAGAATTTTCATGCTAGTTTTGAAACTTGTTGGACTTTTACCTAAATTCCAAATCATACTAATTTGGTTACCCCCAAAAACGTCTGCAATTCCCTTTATTACTGTCTTAAAAGAATTTAATATCTTGAGAAATAGAGAAGTAAACTCATCACGAATGTTTTCTGAAGAGTATAACTACGTGTAAATTTAGTCATCAATTTTTAAAAATCCAAATTCCTTGAGTTTTATAACTAAATACACCTAAAGAGTTGTATTTTAAAAACTGGCCTGAGGGCTTATGATGAACTTGAGCATTTTTGGGTGCTTTCCCTTTTTTCAAGGATACAATGCCAACTAAAGCGGTGACAAAACTAGCACAACAGAGGGTCTAACTTGACACCTGTAACAGGTGAGTTCTGGAGACAAACACCCCTCCTCTCAGTCAGATTTTAAACTTCCAAGTTTAATTGATTAGCTAAATTGTCATATTCTAAATCTAAACTACTTTTAAGAGTTTTAAATTATAAAATATTGAAATGTGAGAAAAACAGATTGAGACAATTTTTGCTCTCTAAACGGGCTGCTGTAACAGGTCATACATTATGAATTTATATCGTGTCATGTTTACATTCTGATAACCAGTCATGTTTCAATCCAAATTTCTTAGTGTTTTTTGAATACTGAATGTGAATCCCATAATTTTAGAACACCAGCTCAGCTTTTTGATAAATTTGATGTAATTATTGGGGTATAAACAGCACAGGACTTAATTACTATACTGGTCTTAGACTTTCTTCAGCAAATCTTGAACAGTACAATTTTCAGTAATTATTTCTCTCTCCCAATTAAAATCCTTCAATGACCTCCCCTGTCTCAGAAAGGCTCTCAAACAATGGAAAGGTACTGGGGATGACAGGCAGGTGTGGAAGAGGAAGCCAGATGGCAAACAAGATGCATTTTCTCCTCAAATATCTTGAGGAAGTTCAAAAACTTAAGCATTTTTACAGTAAAATATTATGGAAGAGATGATAAGATTGGTGGTTTTTACCTATATAGTTGACTCTTGATCAACAAGGGGGTTAGGGAAGCTGACCCACCTTGTAGCTGAAAATCCATGTACGTGCTCGTGTGCTAAGCCACTCGTCGTGTCCGACTCTTTGCAACCCCATGGACTGTAGCCCACCAAGCTCCCCTCTCAGTCCGTGGGATTTTCCAGGCAAGAATACTGGAGTGTTGTTGCCATGCCCCTCTCCAGGAGACCTTCCTGACTCAGGGATCAAACCCATGTCTCTCACGCCTCCTGCACCGGCAGGCAGGTTCTCCACCACTAGTGCCACTTGCGTAACTCTAGTTGGCCTCTACACCTATGTTCTGCATCCTCAGATTCGAACAACTGTAGATCGTGCAATACTGTAGCATGTATTTATTGAGAAAAATAAAGACTCCCACAGTTCAAATCCACATTGTTTGGGGGTCAACTGTATTTTAGATAAACGTCAAGAAAAACTTTCTGAGCCAGCAGCATTATCTCGTCTCTCTTCTAGAGCGTGATGTTCTTTCCAGCTCCTGGCATAGTTACAAATTAGGAAATAAATTTGCTAATCCAACTATACATTTAGAAGGAAATAACATACTGTTAATAATAGTAATTCTCACTGGATGATAAAAATATAATTTTTAAACAGAATTTTTTGCCTTTTTTGAGGTTTCTATGCCTATACATTAGTTCTATGGTGGGAAAAAGCTAAAAACTTTTTAAAAGACAAAATCCTTTTAAGATCAGAAAGTCAGTTTCGCTGTGCTATTAAATCTCTATAAACCAGATTTGTTTTTCTTTAGTTTATTAATATAGTTCCAAAATTAAAAGCCACTCCTTTTCTTATACTTACCTTTTCAGGTTTTGGGGGCTGGAAGACGGGAGAAATGACAGCAAAGCTTTTCAAGAAACAGAGTAGACTGCTCCCCCGCGGCAGATTTTAAACTTATTTGATATTTGAAATTACCTGTTTAGTTCTTCCCCAAATAGTTAATTCTTTATTATCACTTCTCAAGTTCCTGAACCCCTAAGAACTTAGGTTTTCCATTTATGGACTTCCAAAGCAGGTGATTAAGTGGTAAGGCTGCTTCAAGTATTTTGATTTTTCAAGAATCTTTTCCCAATACCACCCCCCAAATCATACATGTTTATTTATAATATAAAAAAACAAGATTTACCTCACACCATAATACACCAGTAGTAACATTTTAGCATATGTATTCTTCTAATGATTCATACTATGTGGTAACGTTTTTCACATAACCAGGAAGTTTCTAGCTCATTAAATACTCATTACATTATTTTAAATAGCTGCACAGTATTCCACTCAGCATGTTAATCAGTTTATTACCGGACACTTTAAAAACTCTTCCAATCCTCTAATATTATAAACAATACTACAACAAACACATGGACTACTTCTTAAATGGCTCTATCAACAGCGCTTACCATATTAGCAAAGTGAAATAGAGAATCCATACTTTTAAGAATTCTTTTAGTGTGCTAAAATCCTAGAAATATGACTAGTCCACACTGTATGTAGTATATATATTTTCATATAACTGAGAAAAAAATCAGCTGTATCATTTGTCAGCATAAAATTAATATTTGAACTTTGGGTGTTCTGAAATTCTGGATGTCTTAGTCTACCTGCTTTTTAAGTTTAAATTTTTTTCACTTTGTTTCTTAAGTTTAAATATTTTTCTTCATATTGTCAGTACATTTATAAAAGGTATATATACATGAATAAATGAGGTGAAATTAATGATAGAAATGCTGTATTTCTTTGTTAAGTGAGAGAAAAAGGTTAAGAGCTACAGGGATAAATTTTTTGTAACATGGGAAGGAGGGATAATGCCAAACTATTAAACTCATGGAACATTCAGCATAGTGCATTTAAAAACTGTACAGGAATAAATTGGGGAAGAATTGGGGTGGTGAAACGGCATAAATAAGAGCACTGAAATTAGAGACAGAAAAACAGATGGAGCAGAACTAGTTTGCTTGAAAAAAATGGAAAAACTTCAAGAAGGTTAGGGCAAGATTATGAGGTACAGTAAGTCTGAATTTTATCCTATATGCAAAAGCAGTGCATTAGGAAGATTAAATTAGTGGGACATACCATAGGGGATGAACACTTTCAGGCAAGTAAGTCCTTAGCTAAAATGCTAACAGAATTGGAATAAGTGAGAAGAATGGGGGCAATTACTAGAATGGAGGAATCAATTTTGGTTCGTTTGAGTAAATTACAAATATGTCATTTACTCATTTAGCTAAGCTTTGACTAGGCTAAACTGAGCAAGTAAAAACAAAAAACACAGTTCATAAAAACCTGATCATCACACGTATACCTATTAACCAACCATTTAAACATTTTACATTCTAAATGGTCTCAGATGGAGGTTCTGAGTCAGATCTAAAAAAAATACTCTTACCTACGAAGGTCAAATAGGCTGAGGCTCACATAACCCTTAAGGTAGTTTTAAAGAAGGAAGGAAAATTAAATCTGTATGTTAAGCTAAGAGCTTAAACAGCCGTAAAATTTGGCTCCTAGAAACTTTAATTTATGAGCTATTATTCTCTCTTGTATAGTTGATCACAGCCATCCAAACCTTCTTGCTGCTCTTTTTAGTAAACACCAAAAACGTTTCGGACTCAAGGTCTCTGTAGGTGTTATTTCATCTGCTTGAAAGGCTCTTCTCCCAGAAACCTAGAGGTTTGCTCCTTTAGTTTTTAGGTCTTCATTCAAATGTTATCTTTGTGAGGAATTTTCTGACCACACTATTGAAAAACACATCTGCCTTCCTGCCTTCCAAACCTGTTTAACCCATTCCTCCCACTCCCCTTGCTTTATTTTTCTTCATAGAACTTACCACCACCTGACATACCACATATTAGCACCTATCAGTTTTTTATGTATTCTATCACTCATGCCTCACTCCCAAAATTGTAAGCTCTATAAGGGCTGGAATTTATCTGCTTTGTTCAGTGCTGATCCTCAGTGCCTGTAATAAAATTTGTAGTCCTCTCTATATAAATGCTTCAAATCTATTTAATGCTCTTTGTTAAACATAAGACAGAAAAGACATTTATGGAAATACAATACAAAAATCTGCACAGACTATGTGAAAATGTACAAATTATCTTAAGAAACGATGTACCTACTCTTTCTCTACTTCTAACTATAGGGCAACGCTTTGTTGTTTCACGCTAAAATGGCATTTAAGTGACCACATGAAAACTTAAAAAACAAAAACAAAAACAAAAAATTATCCTATAGTTTACTAGCATATGTATTAAAGTCCAAAGGGAAAAAAAAAGTTTTAGTGGTGCTGTAAGAATTAATATCTCTGAAAATATTACTTTCATAAATATAAGCATTTCTAAAGATTATAAAATAATGAGATGTGGAAATAAGAAAACTTTGGAGTGATTTTAAAATTTCTACTACTTCCTAAAGATTAATTAATGCTAAGCGGTTAAATTATAAAATGATATACAGAATAACTTTAGTAACAAGTTAATTAAATTGAAGAACATTTAGTGTCTCAAAATCTAACCCTATAGCATAAACAAGGTTCTCTAGGCAGTTTACATTTTTGCAAAACATGAACGTAATCATAAGAATATAATAATATAATTCTTATTAATAAGTAATATATTCTTATAATAAGAATATAGTATCAGATTATTGAAGTTAAACAGAATCAAGGGGAACCTATACTCATCAATATGCTAATATAAATGTATTATTCATGTATTTTTATATGAATCCCATGTATTAATAATCAAGAAACAGACCCATATAGAAGTTATAAATGTTGAATTTAGTTTCAGTATAATACAAACAAAAACTCATCAACTAATTTATCACACTGCACAGTAATTTTAACATAGCAAGTTTAAACTTATTTATTTTGCCAACATTTTTTTCACTGCAAATAGCCTAAAAAAAAAAAAAGATATCAGAAATCTCTGGGATACATTTTATAAATAAACCAGGTAAGAACATAAATTCTTAAATTCTACTGGAGAAATTAATTCTCCATTAAAGGAGCTCAAACAAAAATAAGAAATCCCTGATAAGAGGTAAGAAAATAAAAATGTTTAGCTGGAAATGTACTGATGATGGTCTTCCAGACATGCAAGTGTTTGGGTTGGCCAAAAAAGTTCCTTTGGTTTCAAAGTAAAACGACTCATCTTTCATTTCTCCAAGAACTTTACTGAACAATGTATTCCTCATTTTGTTCCACTACCTTCTGCCATTTTTCAGGCAACTTCATAATTTCCTCTTCCCCAATTTTTTTTATCTTTTTCAGCAAAGATCTGTTCCAGCTGTCTTTCATAGCCTTTCAGGGAACTGAAATTTTATTAAGAGAATTTTGTAAAAACTTTAAATGGAAAACAAAAAGGTGCAATGTCTGGTGAATATAGCAGATAAATCAAAACCTTCCAGCCAAACTGCAACAGTTTTTGCCTGGTCATCAAAGAAACATGCAGTCTTGCAGTATCCTCATGAAAAATTATGCATTTTCTGTTGACTAATTCTGGACATTTTTCGTTGAGTGCTGCTTTCGGTTGGTTTAACTAGCAACAGTACCTTGAATTTACTGTTTGGTTTTCTGGAAGGAGCTCATAATAGAGGACTCCCATCCAATCCCACCATATACACATCACCTCTGGATGAAGACTGGCCTTTGGTGTGGTTGGTGATGGTTCATTTCACTTGTCCCACGATCTCTTACATTCCACATTATTGTATGGTATTCACTTTTTAATCACTCATCACAATTTGTTTTAAAAACAGTTTTCGTTATGTTTCAGTAGAGAATCGCACATGTCGAAATACAGTCAAGCAGATTTTTCTCTCAACTTATGTGGAACTCAAACATCAAAACGATTAGCATAACCAAGCTGGTGCTAATGATTTTCAATGCTTGATTTGGATATTTTCAGGATGTTGGCTATCTCCTGCATGGTATAACACTGATTGTTCCCAATTTGATCACTATCAACTTTAACTGGTCTACCTGAACATGGAGCATCATCCAGTGAGAAAATCTACAGCATGACACTTCACAAACTTTTAACACATTCAATCAGCCTCAGCACTTTCTCCACACACTGCACAAATCTTTGTGTTTCAGTTGCATTTTTACCTTTTTTGAAATAAGCACAATATGCTGAAAATGTTTTCTTCCATCTTCAATATTAAAATAGCTACACAAAAACTTGCCAATTTTGATTAAGTTTCTTTTCAAATGCACTCTGATATGACAATTGTATACAATACAATCTAGGGAAGTTGTTTCAAATGAAGTTTAAAGACAACTAAGTGCTACTAGAGGCAGCGTATGGAAAAAACCGAACGAACTTTCTGGCCAACCCAATAATTGGTCTAAATATTACTTACTACAGCCAAATCTAATCTCAAAAGATTAGGATATTAATTTTTCTCCTTTTTGCTAATACTCAATGAAAAACAACACTTAGCATAAAACTTTTTCCATGAATAAGGGCTAGTAATATCCACCTGCAAAAGGAAAAAAAAAATGATTTAGAATGTCAACTTCTAAATAAATAAAAACACTTAGAGGTCAAAGTTTATTAAAGTATAATCCTTTTAATCCAGTTATGACTAACCAAGGATACCACTAATGATACTTGGCGGTTTAAAAACACTTCTAATTCTAACAATTAAAAGGACACACGACTAATTGAAGAAAATCTTTACTGTTAAATATGATATTTAGTCTATGATCAAATTTTCAATTCTATGTTACATATATGGGATCTTAAGATACCTGAATTTGAACACAGTATGTGAAATAAATTGTTCACCTACTAAAATATCCCTCTGGCTATCTCCTGAATACTCGCCTGTAGTCCTCTGAGTTAGCGCCAAACTCAATCCATAATCCAAGTAACAGATTTAAGATGCTCAATACTGGAATTATTTGGCATCAACTTAAACTTGAATAAAAAAGATTAGAATTTTTTCCCAAAGAAGATGGAAAAAATGAAATCTTAATATACACCCATATATAACTATTTCTTCTCTGCAAAATAAATGGCCATATTAAGACTAACATGAAAGGGTATAACTTTCATTTTACCATTTGCTCTTCGTATTTCAAAATTACACAAAGATGGAAGTATATTAACCCTTATAAATAAGACTTTAAGTCCTGTTGAGTTACCTAAATGAGTGTTTCATTAGGTATCGACAGGCTATTTCCTGTTCTCTATTAAGAGACTGGAAAGGAGCTGCATACTGTTATAATAAATTTCAATGCAACAGTTTTTCTATACTTTCTTACTCTCCCAATATTTCAATTTTTTCTTTAATCCATTCTCAGGATTCAAGTTTTTATTTAGCCCCAAATGATCGTTTTTCACATCTTGAGCACCTAGATATAAAGGTTTACTTAGTAAAAGTAAAATGCATTTAGAAGGCAGATTAGACAAAATACAATTTTCTAAAATCTGACTTCAAATACATTAAGGAAAATAAAATCAAAATAGAAATCTAATTCCAGGGGTTACAGAACAACTCTGCAACTCATTCAATAAATATTTCTAAGTATCTACATATTAGTTCCTGAAATATTTTTAATGGAACCAAAAATTGTATATTTGTAACAGTCTTTCATGAAATGGCTGAGATGAAATAAAGGAAACAGGTTAAAAGCTTGGTGAATGATTTTTAAAAGTCCTAAGGCAGTATTACTTCCATGTAAAAGCTGGCATTTGATTCTAGCCAATGTAGTGTATTACTTCTTTATTCTGGGGGAAAATTTTGCTGAGAAAAAGTGAGACTTTTCTTAAAAATGAGAACTCTCTTATAATAAGTAATTTTCTTTACCTTGAAATTACAATTTAAACAGAAGATGCTCAAACACAATTCCTTAAGTTACATCTGAAATACTTTAAGGGTTTCCAAAATAGACAATTAAAATTGAAATGATTTTCTAAGAACTGCTTGTATTTTATAGATTTTCTGCTGGGTTACAATTTAAAGGAGTGAGATATTTCTTTGTAGAAAATAAGACCAGGAGTATGGTACCTACACAAACACATTCTTCTTATCCTGAACATCAATTTTTAGTTTAATGACTTATTAAACATCAACAAATAAGGAACAAGGTAAAGAAAACATTTTCCTTCAAATTTTAATTAAAATTTTGATTGTTTGCATCTATAAAATTAGTAACTATAATAATTTTTGTAGGTCTTATGCTAAAGTTAAATACTAGATATTAAAAGACCAAACAAGGCCTTCATGTTTTTTATTTTACTTACAAATAAGAATGTGTGGCTAAGGATAAACAAAATTTTTTAGTAAAAACAAGAAAAAACCAATATGACAGTATAAAGTCAGAAGACACAGGTTTAATATCTTAATCTGCAAGTGTAGCAAATTACTTGAGTTTCCATTTCTTGAGCTATCCAACAAATATACTGGTCATTTGTAAGGTCTTTCCTACCTTTAAAGTTATGATTAAGTGCATCTTTGAAACATAGGATTTCAGAAATTTAATTCACATATTTGGATACTTTCCCCTTTCCCTTATAACAGAATATATATTACTAAAAATTATCCTCTAAGTTCTGTTCAAAATGTGTTTTTTACAATATATATTTATCTGTGAGATAAGCAAATGTCTTAATTTCACTTAAGTAGAGAAAGGGAAAAGTAGTATTTCTGTTCTGAAGTAAAAATATTTAAATATAAAAATATTTAAACTGAATATAAATATACATTAAAACAAATTTATTTGAATCTGTATGAGCTTTCAATAAACTCTTGATGGCATTCAACACAATTATTAAATTACACAACACTTTTAATACACATCTAAAAGTTAGTACTAACTTATTTTTATTCAATCGTATGAAATATAACAAGACTATAATACTGAAAATTAATTATCAATAAAGCTGAAAATACATTGGTAATATTAATATACGCTGAAATATGACTGTAGAGTATGGCCAACCTTACTTCAGCAGCACAGTTAATACTGGAGATAATTTTAGAATCTTAACACCAATATTTACGTGCTGCTAAGGCACTGCTGACATTGCTATCATAAAAGCTATGAATAAAAAGAAATATATTTTCTTCAGAAGATCAGATCCTTGTATTTTTGAGGCAGCACAATATGGCCTGCACCTTTTCAAAATCCACAAACCATTATGTGCTGCTACTTTACTCCAAGGTTTTGTTTTTTTTAAACACATGAGCACCTAAAGATACGAAAAAATTTTTCTTTCAGAAAAAGAGGATAAATACATTGAAAAAGCCATGTTTAAAGATTCTAATATTAACATAGCAGATATAAATAGTTATTTCTTGGACGCTTTTGAGCAGCATAATAAAACTTATTCCTACACTGAATATTTAAGGAAAGCCAAATACATGCGAAGAACACTGCTGTAAGTTAGGAACACAAAGATGTATAATTGAGAAACAGAAAATCATTTTTTTTCCTGTGTCAACTTACTAAGTCAATAGTTAAATAGTCAAATTTTTGAATGCATTAAAATATATGAAGTTATATTTTTCTTTTATAAACAGAAGCGAATTCATAAAATTTGGTCTTTACCTTTGTAAAAGCATTATTTACAAACAGCATTTAACTCCTTGCAGTACACCTCTCAAACGACATCTTCATCAAGTAGGTAAGATTTCATGTCAAAGGAAAAATAAGAAATGACACACAAAAGCTAAGCTTCAATAAACTTAAGCTAGTCAAATGCAAATATACTTTTAAAGAGAAAAAAGGAGATCATGTGAAATATTTAGTAATAAATACAGTAAAAATACATAGGAGGCCTAAAACTAACTTTCTTTCAATTTGTTTTAAAAAACTCAAATATTATTTTACCTTGAATATTTATCTATTAGTTATCCTGTTAGAGCTGGATAACATTTTATATAGGAAATAACTTTAATAAATGAAGTCTTGGAAAAACAAGTTCATTTTGTATCCAGAGATGAGAAATAAAACAGGAAACCTGTGGTTGTTGATTTTCCTATTCTCTGGTTCTCACTCTTCACCAGATAAGGAAGTATACTCCTAAACAGTTTCCACATACATATGAAATTACTTCTCTCAGAAAGATATCATAAAACTACCACCAATCTAGCTCAAGGTCTGGCAACTTCTTTTATTCCAGTTTTCTAATCACTAAAATGTCTATGCTAAAGCCATACTACATCTATTCTGGACAGGTGATATGCACTTGAAATGTGCCCCTCCCTAATAATATCTAATTGTATATACAAAGCATAACCATCACATATTTCACATTTTTTGTGAATCTTTTCCCATTAAAAGTATATGTAGCTAATTTCTTCTTTCTGGCCTGCACATGGCTTATGAGATCTTAGTTCAGGGAGTGAACCTGGGGCCTCAGCAGTGACAGCACAGAGTCCTAACCCCTAGACTGCCAGGGAATTCCCCTAAAACTATGTATTTGAAACTAAGCCAGGTGTGCCAAACTTGAAAAATGTAAGTGTGAATACTGCAAATTGTAAACAGTTTTATGAACCTTTTAAAAAACTTCAGTTACAATGTCTTCACTTATCATTTTTAAAAATTACTTTTAAATATAAATTCTACCATTTTACTTCTGTGGCATTAAGTACAATACAATACTTTGTTGTGCAACCATCACACCATCCATCTCCAGAACCTTTTCATCCAGAACCAATTGAAACTGTACCCACTGAAGACTGCTCACTTCTCTACTACCTCAGCCCCTGGAAACTACCACTGCTTTTTGTCTCTCTGAATTTGCCTATTCTAGGTACTCTGTATAAAAGGAATCATACAGTATTTGTCCTTTACTGTCTGACTGACTTAACATAACAAGGTTCATCCATATTGCATATGTCCTTTATAAGGACTTTATGTCCTTCTTATGGCTGAGTAGATTCAATTGGGTAAACGCTACAGTTTATTTATCCACTAATCTGGGAAATAGATGGGGCAACAGTGGAAACAGTGTCAGACTTTATTTTTCTGGGCTCCAAAATCACTGCAGATGCTGACTGAAGCCATGAAATTAAGACACTTACTCCTTGGAAGGAAAGTTGTGACCAACCTAGATAGCATATTCAAAAGCAGAGACATTACTTTGCCAACATAAGTCTGTCTAGTCAAGGCTATGGTTTTTCCAGTAGTCATGTATGGATGTGAGAGTTGGACTGTGAAGAAAGCTGAGCACTGAAGAATTGATGCTTTTGAACTGTGGTGCTGGAGAAGACTCTTGAGAGTCCCTTGGACTGCAAGGAGATCCAACCAGTCCATCCTGAAGGAGATCAGCCCTGGGATTTCTTTGGAGGGAATGATGCTGAAGCTGAAACTCCAGTACTTTGGCCACCTCATGAGAAGAGTTGACTCATTGGAAGAGACTTTGATGCTGGGAGGGACTGGGGGCAGGAGGAGAAGGGGACGACAGACGATGAGATGGCTGGATGGCATCACCGACTCGATGGACGTGAATCTGAGTGAACTGTGGGAGTTGGTGATGGACAGGGAGGCCTGGCGTGCTGCGATTTATGGGGAAGAGTCGGACACGACTGAGTGACTGAACTGAACTGAATCTATGGATATTTGCTTTATCTTCTGGTTATTACGATAAATGCTGCTATGAACATGGTATATAAATACCTATTTGAGTTCTGATTTCAATTCTGTTGGCTGTATACCCCATTATATATTACTGGATCATATAGCAATTCTTATTTTTTAAGGACCTGCCATACTGTCTTCCATAGTGCTGTACCATTTTACACTTTCATCAGCACTGTACAAAAGTTCCAATTTCTCTACATCTTTGCCAACACATGTCTCTTCACGTCTGTTGTTCATTTTTTAACTGAGGTTTTTGTTTATCTTTTTGGTTGCAGAAGCTCTTGATATATTCTGGATATTTAACCCTTGTCAGACACATGACTTGCAAATATTTTCTATTTTGTCAGTTGCCTTTTCACTCTATAGACAGTATCTTTTAACACACAGAAGTTCTAAATTTTGATGAAAGCCCAATTTAGCTTTTGCATAAGACCTCTGTTTTTGGTGTCACATCCAAGAAATACAGGTCCAATGTCATGAAGCTTTCCCCCTGTTTTCTTCTAAGAGTTTTATTGTTTTAGTTCTAATAACATTTAGTCTTTGACCCATTTTAAGTTAATTTTTGTATATAATGTGAGGTATCTAATTTTTCTTTTGGGTATCCAGTTTTGCCAAAACCATTTGTTGAAAAGACTGCCCTTTTCCACAAGGTCTCAGCACATTTGTTGAAAATCACCTGAACATATATGTACAAGGGGTCTGGGGCCTCTAGTTTACTTTTAGGGGTTTCTCTAGTTTATTCCAACTGGTCTATATGTCTGACTTTACAGCAGTACCATACTGCTTGGTTACCATAGCTTTATATCAAGTTTTGAAATCAGGAACTCTGAGAGCGTCAACATTGTTCTTTTTTTCCAAAATTTTGGCTATTCCCCTTCTGCAAAGAATGTCATTGAGATTTTGATACACATGGCACTGAATCTGTAGATCACTTTGGGTAGTATTTCATCTTAACAAAATTAAGACTCCCAATATATGAACATGGGATATCTTTTCATTTATTTGTATCTTTTAAATTTCTTTTAGCAATGTTATATAGTTCTCAGTATACCAATCTTTCATCATCGGGGTTAATTTTATTCCTAAGCATTTTATTCTTTTTGATGTTATTGTAAATGGAACTGTTTTCTTAATTTCCTTTCTGGATTATTCATTGTTAGTGCATAGCAATGCAACTGATTTTTGAATGCTGATTTTGCTTATTGCAACAGGTTTGTGTGTGTGTGTGTGTGTGTGTGTTAGGATCAAGGTTTTTCTACATATATCATGTCATCTGTGAACAGAAATAATTTTACTTTCTAAATTCTTTATACCTAAAATTGGTTCACAGATATCTGGTAATCTTGGTCCTTTCGTTCTTCTAGAAAAACATCAGACAGGTGTCTTGTCTCTCCCTTCAAACCTCCAACATCTCCCTTTCATCCTCACTTTCATTCAGAAAACAGGAACTATCAGAAGAGAATTTCTGCCAATTTCCACCACAGCAATACACATATATGTGCCTGTGCCCATGTAACTCTTTCTTGTTTGTATTATGGATGAACAATCACTGTTCATACAACCAATCCTGCCCCTTTCATAGATTTTATCCTCTGTTGATAACTTAAAGATATTCCTGTAGCACTTTCCCTTACATCTTTAATTTTTTTCTCTATTGGATCATTCCTATCAGCAAACCAACTCTGCAATTTCTCTCAATTTCACCTCTTAACATTACTACTTTTCTGTGAAAATACTGCAATTTTATCACTGATGTTTTAATAAACACGATCTTTTCCTATCTATTTTTAATTCTGAGATAATTAAAAACCACAGCTTTCTATTTGAAAGCCTGAAAAACTTAAAATATTAGAAAACATTTCTTTCCACATGCCAGAAAAATATGGAAATCCTTTATTTAAACATATTAATAAAGTGAAAGATTCCAGTGAAGCAATTCCAGCAGGGGAAGAAGGTACATTTCTCTTTACTTGTGTTCAACAGCAACAATAATCTCTTAGGCTGATAAGCTCTGATTTTTTCCTTTCCATTTATAATAATTGCCTACTTTTGGGTTCTATTGTCACATGTTAGGGACATTCAGATGCTAATACGTGTCATGGAAATATTTATATTACTTTGTTGTTTATATATATTCTTTATGTGTCACTAAAATACTTTAGATTTTTCAAATAGTTCTACTTTTAATCTGGCATTAACACAATTTATAATAGTAATTACTTCAAGTATGCTTCAGATTATGCATATAAACCTCTAAGGAGCTGGTGATACTTAGCCCCTGGGGCACAGACTGACTCTCCTGCTCAGGACAGTGGAATACTACACAAGTGGTATGATATATAGATTATACCTGGAGAAAATAAAATTCACAGACAACAGATTAAAATTTGCTTTTCTTGTTTTTTTTGGATACAAATGCTTAAAAACAAAGATTTTATTAACTAGATAAGATACATTTAAAATTCAGTGTTGAGAACAGGTTTGAAATGAAGCAATATTTAGATATTGCTTCAATATAATCCAGAAAGCCTGTTTTATAATCCAAAGAAAACTCAGTTTAAGTGAATATAAAGTTGTACTGTTGCCACCTTTTTCCGATGAAGAAATTAATGATTACCTAGAAACTGTGTATGAAGTGGATTTCAATCTAAATAATTTATTCCAAAAAAGTCAGGAGATATATGTATTTATACAAGAACTATATATATATATATAAGTATACATATATACATATAGTGCATGAACGCTAAATCGCTTCAGTCATGTCCGACTCTTTGCAACCCTATGGACTGTAGCCCTGCAGGCTTCTCTGTCCATGGAATTCTCCAGACAAGAATCCTGGGGTGGGTTGCCATGCTCTCCTTCAGATCTTCCTGATCCAGGGATTGAACCTGTGTCTCTCATGTCTCCTGCACTGGCAGGCAGGTTCTTTACCACTAGCACTACCTGGGAAGCCCCATATATATAGTATTCTCAAAATATTATCATTTTATCATTATACTAACAATAGTATCCTTATATACTTATATATCCTTAGTTTTTTAAATAGTTTTTAATTTTTGATTGACTTCTCTCTACTCCCTAGATATGAATTATAAATATACCATGTCAGCCAAAGAATGCAATATAAAAAGTTTGATGAGAACACAAATAAATATGCTGTTTATCTTAACTTTCTTTCATTATTCTTTTACATTCAAATTATGAATATTTACCCATTACTATTCTTTTTTTATCCTCTGTCAATCTATTCAGTTGGTCAATAAAACTAACTGGCTCTTTCTTTGAGATTATAGTTCATCAATTTCTTTGCCATTCATAATTTCATACCTTAAAATGAGGTCTCGGTACAAGATATCTACAACTGTATTTCAGCCTGACTTTCTGTCTTTGGTTACCTAACACAACTTCTTAAAACTCATACATTCAAGAATGTATCTGTGGTTTCCCAAGTGGAGTGTGTACTTTTCTGCCTGCTGCTGCTGCCAGTCATGTCCAACTCTGTGCAACCCCATGGACTGCAGCCTACCAGGCTTCTCCGTCCATGGGATTCTCCAGGCAAGAACACTGGAGTGGGTTGCCATTTCCTTCTCCAATGCATGAAAGTGGAAAGTGAAAGTGAAGTCACTCAGTCGTGTCCAACTCTTAGTGATCCCATGGACTGCAGCCTACCAGGCTCCTCCATCCATGGGATTTTCCAGGAAACAGTACTGGAGTGGGGTGCCACTGCCTTCTCCCATTTTTCTGCCTAGTGTCAATGTATAACCAGGCCCTCTCCAGTGTTTCCTATTTTTCACCAATGAAAACACTCCACAATTCAAGTTAAAACATTTCTTTTAAGAGCTGTGACAACCAAATGCCTTACGTGGATATTTTTGAAATAACCAGAAATTTTAAGCTAGGTATCATTACAGTAAGAGGTTATTAATAATTTTGTTAGTGTGTTCTAGGTATGGTGCCTATATACTTAGGGGAAAGGGGTCCCTATAAGTAGAGAAGCATACAAACTATTTGAGTAGACAAAAGACCAATCAAGCCTGATGCTACTGTGGTCACCAGTTGAGTAGAAAGTGGAAAAAACACAATTACTCATCATTTGAGTAGTGACTATCCTCTCCCACTATGTGAAGGCTCTCGGGAGAACTCAGATGCTTGTAATAAATTATTTTCCAGTTCTTTCCCCCACTAAGGAGAATATTCCTACCTGCTCTTTGAATCTTCATCAAACCTACTAACGGAGGCTAAAATACTTATTAAACCCCCTTCCATTTATTCACACATTTAAGGACAACTTAAGTCTATCTTCTCTAGTGGATTCTTCAGCCTCTCTGAAGAACTGAACTATCCATTTATAATAAGTTTTAAATCCAGACAATTACTCCCAGGACTGAATACTGTGCTGAGCAGATAACTGGTTTCATTATTTCATACTTATCCTCCTTGCAAATTAAGACTAGCTATGTGGCAATGCTTGCTGGTACAAACCATGCCATTCCTCCACTCCTATATCCCAGTCCATTGGAAACATCATAGTGCCTACATCCTCACCAAGCAGTTACGAAAGGAACTCTGATGACTAAACTTAGAACCAAAAAAAATCTAAAAAATTCAGGAAACAGAACCAGTCAGTTCTTGTCCTTTAATCTTTACACAATAGTTCTCAGTTCCAAGTCTGGTTGTTTGTATTCTGGCCTGCAGGCTCTTAAGTATCTCTACTGGCTTTTGAGGTATCAACTTTTCATTCTTACGATCTTCTAAGAAAAAAAAGTCATTTTGAAAGGTGAGGTAAAATAAATGTCTCGCTTAAGTCAATCTGAAAATGAATCTGAGTAAATGGAAATATTTACATAACTTAAATTAGCTTTCTTTTAATATTAGATAACAGACAACAAGAATTTCAAAAGAACAAAAATTATGCATTTTAACATAAGTTAATGATTTTCCCCCCCTCACCTCTCATATTTTGTTTTCATTAATATTTTTGCTTAGGTACATTTACTTTCTGACACTGCTCTAAATTCAATTCATATAGTTTTTACATAAAGCATTATTGTATTTAACAAAGATATTAAAAAGTTCTAAACATATCTCCTAAACTCTTAAATCATCCTGCAGTAGAAGTCACTGGTCAATTTCTACATTTCTAACTTTATCAATGAAATGAGCAATTTCATTGATAAAGTTAGAAGTAATTTATTGAGGCAGCAACTAAATAGAACGGTCAATTTGGAGCCAGAAGACTCAAGATGGAACTCTGGCTCTGTCCCTTATAAGTCAAGATCTTGGATAAAATATTTTAGTACACAAAGCCTCAGTTTCCTCTTTGTAAAACGGACCTATTAATGGCTACTTCATGAACCTGGTGTTAAGACTCTAAAATCTTAAACTTTAATGAGCACATCGAGAAGTGAACAAGTATTCAACAAAAACCTGCTGAATCCAAATTTACAGTAGGATTTGAAATACACTTCTGGCAGACTTAGGGATTTAGTGGCCTACAATTCAACATGAACCAACAGTACTGATGACAAACAGAAAGTGGAATCAGGATACATAATTTAAGTATCCTATTCATAAGACACATACTGTATTTTGTACCTCAAACCATACTGAGTATGCTGGGTTCAGTTCTATAGACAGTATTTTTAAAGAAATACTGCCCAAATGTGGCAGATCCAAAGTGAAATATTCAGGATACTAATGGTCTAGAATTCATATTGTGAGAACCAGTGTAAGGACGTGGGAATGTTTAGCTCAAAATACAAAAACTATTTTTAGAAGACAAATCAGGGCCCAAAATTAAGTTATATGCTAAACTGAAACCTGCTCCCTTACAAGACTTCTATTTTCTATTATCACAGAGTTATTACAGATATAAATACAATTTATAACACTAAGGAAGAAGTCTATTTATTATGGTTCTAATTCTAATATTCTGAGGGCTAAAGTAAGATGAATACAGATCAATTTAAAAACTGACTTATAAAAAAATTCACTGCATTTTACTAACCTGTCTTATTAAGGATTTGGAGGACAAACTGCCAATTTTAAGTTCTGACTATAGAGCACCAAATTCCAGAGGCATAAGAAACAACTTGTAGAACCAAATTAAGGAAAATAAAACTGAAAGCAATTTTAATAAATTTATCGGAAGTAACAGGAAGAGTACAACTGACAGTCTAGGCAAAAAGTCAGGTGTGATTGCAGACAACTGGATATACGATTATGTCAATCTGCATTCAACTTATTCCTATTTTTACAGAGAGGTAATTTTGTAGACTCAAATTTCAGACAAATAGGCAAGTGGTAAAACTGCAGAGAACAGTCTGGGATGTTACCTACTATATTTATGCTTAGAACTTGAAATCCCTATTATGCTAATATTTTAGCTATTATACTAATAGAGTTCATTAGATTTGTGTACTTATTTCTTACTTAAATCAAGGCTTGTGCTATTAAATTCGGCCTTGCCTTCATTTCCTAAGAAAACATCCAAAGTCAGTTCATAAATAGTATGTTTTCTATTATTCTTCTTTGAGTCATCCATCTTGAGCTGAGAAGTTGTTCAGGGTGGGAGAACAATGTATTTACTCCCTTTCTATAGTTTTGGCGTTAGAATTCAAATTTTAGCTATAATTCTAGCGAGATAAAAAACACAGCATTGCCTTAATCATTAAAGCTCAAATTTAACCCATTCTCTTAAACATATATATGTCAAATAAACAAAATTTGAGAACAGGAACACCTGGTATTTGGTTAAGCATTGTCTGCTTCTCAAAAAGTTATTTGAACAATGACTGGAAAATGGCTGTTACATATCATGAACTATCTCTGTTCACAAATTATAAAACAATATATATAGCTTTAAAAGTTTAGATTTGATGTTTACTAAATATCAGTTGATGATATTATTAAGTTTGCAAATCTTTCTTCACCACCAAATTCTGACAGTACCTAGCACCCTATAACATTTTCTGCTTCAGATTATAATATCCTTTACTAATCCAAGTGCCAAAAGAGCAATTTGTTTTTTTCCTCTTTTGGCACACATCTCCCAGAAATATTCACATTGCAAAATTATTCAAGATAATTAAAATTTCCTCATGAGTGGTATTTGTTGTTGTTTAGTTGCTAAGTTGTGTCCGACTCTTTTGTGACCCCATGGACTGTAGTCTGCCAGGCTACTCTGTCCATGGGATTTCTTCAGGCAAGATTACTGGAGTGGGTTGCCATTTCCTACTCTAGGAGATCTTCCTAATTTACGAAGTCAAGGTCAAAATTTTTTGTGGTAGATTAAAGAGACAGAAGCAATAATATTAACTGCTGACAATGAACCTAAAGATGCTATTTTATTTTGCACCAAATGATATATTATTTTAAATTCACAAAACAGAAATATATAAAAATCAAAAACACAGCTCAAGAAAGGAAAAAAGTAGGACGAAGTGTGACTATTTCTGAATATTTTATGTTAAGCAACAGAAGTTTAAGATTTTAAAACTGAAAACCAAACTTGAAAAATATTTAATCTCTACTCAACTTGTAGAAATGAATCCAAAACACTATCATTTTTTACAGTATCAAACATATGAAACAATACTATTCCATAACTTCTGGAACATCTATGTTCCACAAGTAAATAGTTCAAAAAATATCTTAAAGAAACAATGGCATTAAAATAAACATGAGAGAGAGAAGGAATACACACACCACCATGAAGAATCAATGACCACTGTCACTATGGGCCTATTTTTCTGGGTATAGTTTAATTGGAAACATCACTATTTTAGTATCTAAGACTAAAGGGAACTCCAGGCATATTACCTAAAGAAACAAGAGAAAGCATTCCAACTATGAAATATAGCAAATGACCTGTGTTTTAAAAGAGGCTGGAGAGTATCCAAGAAAAGCTGCTTGCTTAGAAATTAATAAAACAGATGAAATGAGCTTAAGAATGTGACATCATCAGTACTTACAAATCTACTGGAAATTAAATGCTATCTACTGCCTTTTGAAAAGTGTACTGCCCTCCAGTCTACAGTAAGAGTGCAATACCAATTGAAAAGATTTCTTTTCCTAAGAGTTAAGTTGAAGAAAAAGCTGAGCTGGCTTCCAAGGGACCAATTATGAAACCCAAGCCTGGATTATATAGGATTCTTTGGGGATTTGCAAAGGTTTCCATTCTAGTTTTCCAGAAACAAAAATATAAAAGGAAAAAATTAGAAAAAGAAGTGATCTATGGCATTTGGCTACTACTCTTCAAACTGGCTTATTATTATATTTTCAATATTTAATTCATTCCCACCCTAAAACTACTTACTGAGTTCAATGCCTGATCTATGATAAAAAGTCACTCCTTGACACATACATGTTATTTACTGGGTCATTAATGCAATGGTATGAGGTAATGTAAGAGAAGCATCTGAAGCACTAGTTTTCATTTAAATAGGGCCATCCCTCAATATCAAGAAAAAAAAACAGGAGCACTTGAATTTTTTGTTTACAAATGTAAAATTAACTGAAGGAATACATGATAACTAACCTTTTTGGTAACTGATTTCAGTGTCTCAAATTTAAGGAAATAAGTATATTGGGCATTTATCATAACCTTGTTTTAGACAGTTTTTCTAGGGATATGATATTAATTTTAGCTAATCTATTAGAATTATTCCCTTAGCATTTGTAAGTTTCCCAAAAGTAAAATGAATCAAGGTAAAAATGTTTCTTATTCTAAGAAGGAGGTGCACATGTGTATATATAAAAGGAAGGAAAAGGGATTGCCTTCCTGTTTTTCCCACCTCTTGAAGTTTAACAGCTAAATTTTAAGCACGTCACAAGAAGTCAGAAGTATAATCTAGTGAAATGTAAGATAAATGAAAATAACTCTCAGGTGGAGAGGACATTCCAATTTCTAAAACCACAAAATAACTGTTAGTAAACCTGAATAATGATGACAATAAATAGACTACTACTTATTTGTAAGTTCCTTTGAAAGAAAAGGGTTTAAAATTATGATTCTCAGATATAGAGATGGGAGGGCCGAGCTGTAAAATCCTTTCCAAGACAGAAAACTTACCCAAGGCAATGGCATTATTTGTGCTCTAAAATGGAGAAAGTTAGTATCAAACTTCAACATGTTGGGGGCCAGAAAAAGTTAGAAAGTTATCATTCTAGGACAGTAGGAAAAAATTCAGAAATAAACCAAAGCATAATGCCAAACAGTAACTTTTTTACAGCAATGGTAGGAGGGCAGTCAGTTAATACTTACAAGGTAAGAACTGCAGGGCTAAGTAGGGGGCTTGTTATACTATGGTCTTCATTTTATTAATAACCTAGGGAAAAAAAAACCAAGAAAGCCTCAAAAAACTTTGATCACATTATATGTTAGAAAACTTTCAGCAAGTTGACAATCATCGTTTTTCAGTCCTTGTGTAGCACAGGACAAATACAGGTTAGAAATACCTAGCAGCATCTATATATTAGTACTTCATTTCAGAGTACTATCACTAATTTTTAAAATTCATTTCTCTGTTACTATTACCCTCTTGAAGTTTAAAAGTTGAATCTGTAAATGTAACTAAAACTCATACTTTAATGTCTAACTTGGAATACACTGAGGCTTCTGGAGGACATCATATAATTGCAGATATTTTAAGATAAATTCAGTACCATACCTCCACACTTAACAATCTCTTTTTCTCACACACATACACATGAAAAGTACAAATCCATATATTACCCAATTCCAAGAATTCTACTGTAATACACTATAAATACTAAGCTTAAGTTGGAGCTTAAGATGCATGAAGAAATTTCTGAAAACAGTATGCTATGATCTATGGTCAAAACCAAAGAAAACAGAGTCATGAAATTGCTTGAATTAAAGAGTAAATGAAAGAGTAGTGATAAAAAAAGAGAAACTGTTTCCATGGTCGTCCTTTAGTTATAAGAGTAGGAAGATTAAATGCCAGCAGGCAAAGAAAGGAAACAGTAGAGCTCATCTTTAAAAATAAAAGAATTTTAAAATATCCTAGCAGCTTAAGTTGGTTAGAATGTTTGATTTCTGTGGGCCATGGTTATAAGTTGTAGTTTATACACCAACTAACTGTTAAACACTTACAAGACACAGAATACAATAAACCCAAATCCATGTTCTTAATGCAGAATTCCAATTGTACATCTTACTATAGAGAATCTTCACCAAACATGACTGTACATATTAAAAACCTATCTGAAAAATAAATACTTCAAATCCACAGAAAAGTCAGCAGAATAGTAAAATGAATCCCCATATCCCACCCTTGGCCTTCCAATGAAGCTGTATTGAATTCTAATATTTGGTCACGCTTACTTTGCTTTTATTTTTTTTAATCAAAGACTTTACATATAGCTGAGTCCCTTTTGTACCATACCTTGGATCCCATTCCCCCTCTAAGACATAATCATAATCCTGAATTTGGTATTTAATTCCTATGCATCCTTTTACACTATTACTACAAATTCAAGTATTAGAAGACATTCATCTGTGGTGATCCACATGGCTCTCATTTTAATAGCTGGATAACAAACATTTTTCATCACATGACTATGTCACAATTTGCCATTCTCTGTTGCTTAACATTTACATTGCTTTCAATTTTTTTCTATTAAAAGTAAAAATAAATAAGCCTTTACTACAAATGTCTGAGTTTATATAAAACATGTAGGAATGAAAGTGTTGAGCTAAAACCTATGTATATTTTCATCCTTTAGCAGGGTGTTGCCAAATGCTCCCACAAGCAGCATATGAAAGGTTCCCTTTCTGAATTTTCTCCAATACATATTTAGAAGTACATTTAAGATAAACAGCTACTACCTAAATGGAAATTTAAAAAATTCAAGTGATCAATTCCTTCTGTTTTCATCAAGTACAGGTTAAACAGAAGTATACTAAATATACCAACAAACAAACTTAAAATTTGGCCCAGGGTACTTGAACAAAAATAAAGTTTTCATGATATGAAAGAATAATCTAACAATGGAAGAAATACCAAGACTTGATTTAGAGCTACTGTGTAAGAAATGATAAGATTCATTAATTAGTTTTTGAGCTTAGAGGGAAAAAAAAAAAGCAGATAATGTAAATGGCTCATTGGTGTGAAGAATCCTCCCCTAAATAATTTTGGGCAGTGTTCTCACATGTGATACTTCTGAAAACAAAACAAAAAAAAAACCCCGACAAAACATCTCACTTAGCACTTGAAAAAAACACAGATCCCTAAGTCCAGCTCCACAGATTCTGGTTCAACACATCTGGAAAAATGCTTTATTCTAGGTTATTCTGGTATAGGTAGTCCACAGACACTTTACACAGTAATTAGCAGTAATAACAAGATGTTTCCAATATAAAGCATTATGTAACACACTTTTTTGGTTAAGGATAGGTAACAGTAATTAATGTTATCTGTTAAATTACATCAGCATATTAATGAAACACTGTAGTATTAGGGGGAAAAAAAAACAAAAATCAACCAACCAAACAAAAAGACACCCCATGATTATCTTTTCAAAAGAATGAATGCTATGTAAATGTTGGACTTTAAGAACTGGGGCACTAGGCTTATATGCTAAAACCTTCATTTATAAGTTTTCCAAGAATGTTACAAGTGAAATCTGAACTTTAATAGAAATCCAATATTCACTTCCCTTTAGCTACAACCTACTGAATTTGGAAACAAAAGAGAAAAATATATACACAGCATTTAGATTATGTACATTTGCAAATTCAAATAATTAAAAGTAAAAACTCTTCTACACTACTTGAAATTACAGTCTTATTTCCAAAAGATTGAGAATTATCTTAACTTCCCAAATACTAATTTCAGATATAAGACATTATTTTACTAATACAAAAAAGTAAAGATTTATGGGCTTCCACCTGTAGCCCACCTTGTCTGTATACACAATGCCCAAGCAACACAGTTTGTTGTTCTTTTTAGTTACAGTGAAATAAAAAAAAATTTGGCCTTGTTTAGACTGGGCTATAAAATATAGGCATTATGGGCTTAGAATATGGTCCCAAAGTGAAATAAACACTCCTATGACACCACAGTCAACTTTTCTTTCCTCAGTGTATTACCTAACTTGGGTCATCAACAACCATTAATAATTTATTCTAGCTTACCAGCTTAAAAGTGAAAAGCATGAAACATACCATAAATACTTTCAGAATCAAGACAGTTTTCCATTCAAACACATGTAAATAACTGAATAAAATAAAATAAAACCAGAGTAAATAGTAAAATACAATGTCTTGAGAACTATAAGTCTCTAACTGTTCTCTTTAAGTTGTTTTGGGAAGAAAATACCTTTTTGTCAAAGAATGTATTCATTTTACTATATATGGCTTTCACTGATAGTTGGGCCCTTCCCACATCGTCTGTAAAAGCTGGTGGGTGCAGGCTCCATTGGCCACCATTATTACATATTGATGCTATTCTGTACAACAGCTGACAAGCAGCAGCAATCTCCCAGTCCCTGCTCCAAACTGTGAAGAGCAAGAACAAGGGCTGTTGGTGATACTTATTCACTGTTGCTGCTACTGAAGCAGCAAGCTGAGAAAAGCACATGCAACTTAGCACACAGAAGGAAAAACTGGTTCAGCTCAACCTATCTAGCAGGTCTGCCTGTATCACTACATGATAATATTAGTAAGAAGCAATTTTTTCTTTAAAAAGTGGGATGGAGAGAGAATTAAAGACAAAATCGGTGTTTTGATTAGAAAGGGAACCTGTAATGTATCTACATACATCATTAATTTTTTTCCTTAATGACACTTCAGTTCCTAGTTTAGATTTAACTGCTTAATTATCAAAATTCTCAGAAGAGTGTGAACAAGGTTCAGGGTGAATTCATAAAGAATATCTACCCTACCCGTTATTCTAGAATATAAGAAAGTATCTAAACTTTAATCAAGAGATGAAATTATATTATGCCTATAAAGAGCTCCAGTCTCCCAGGTTCCACATATCTAATCAGCATCATATGTTTGACATCAGATACTATTAGCAAGTAAGATTTTACCCCAGAAGCTTTTACAAAAACTCCAATTATTAAAAAAACTTTCCACATGTAATTAACCTTTGAATGTGTAATACAAAGCTAAAAACTTAGTAAGTACATAATATCAATTGATGACTAACAGAAATATTTGTTCTGTCAAATTATCTTTAAACTTAAATGTGATTCTATTTATGGACTCATAATTTTAAATTTAAAAAAAAATTTTATTCTTTAACATCTTAAGTATTTCTGATTCTGAAAAATACTTAAGTCAGAAAAATTAGGACATTTGTAAATTTTTTAGATGCAAGAATTGGCTGGGAAGTTTAAATAGCTAGTCAAGAAGGCTAGGTGTGAGATTAAAATAAAAGTATAAGATAAAGTAATAGTTACAATTTGGATACTTTATTAAAAACCTCAATCTTAATTTTTATCAAAAGAGAAAAAGTAATTTTTCCACTTAGCAGCAGCTCAATAACAATATTAATAACAAAATTAATTAAAAAAAATTCTGAGGATCACAGGATAACAAAATTATTAAATATATTTGTTTAGTATGAAAGCTTTCAATAAAAAAGAATAACAGCAAATATTAACAATTTTTAAAAATTAAGACATTTAGAAACAGTAATAAATTAAAAAAACTATTACCCAATCAGTCTTAGTAACTACATTTGAATCAGGCTGCATTTTTCTCTTCCAAGTGACTCTAACCATGAAAATAGGAAAGTAAAACTAAGCCAAATCACATATGTTAATGAAATATAAAAAGTGGTTTGTGGTGCTGAGAACTGAAATTTTACTTCAAAATGCTATTAAAAAAAAATTAAGTCCAGACATTAATTAAACAGTGCTTTTTGAAAATACTCATCAGAAAATACAATTCTGATACATTAGGTCTATATGAAGAAAACAAACAGATTAAGGATCTATTTACTAGTCAAAAAAGAAAACATACACACATGTACAAAAACTACTTCAAATAAACATTAAAAATTTTTTCATTAAGAAATTCTATCTACTGTTTAATGAATCCTTGGCAACATGGTAGACCTCAAAGAAAATGGTTACAGCTGACAAACTTTTTAAAATATAAGTTATCCTTATATGCCAGCATTATACATCAGTAACAAATAATGAATAATTTCAAGTCCCTTCATATGTAGATACGTTAAATTGCCTCTATTCTAGTTTATCCAAATATTCTTTTCCCCTAAGGATAACTCTTTCAATAAAACTAGAACACTGACAGTATAACTGTATTTTATGAAAAGCTAAGGATTTTCCTTAAAATAAACGTTATTTAATCCTGAAAATGCATTTAACCAAAAATATAAATATTTCACAAATAAGACAAATCACTGAAAAAATATAACAGGATAAATCCTTTTCATCTTATCTTGTTATAAAGAACTACGTGTTAAGGTTTAGATAGATAACCAGGTTTGTAAATTTAAAACAGCCAAAATTCTTACAAAATGTCCTTTCAGGGGTAGTTAAGGGATAGCCAATCACATACAGCAGTAAAAGCCCTTATTAACCTGTCTCCTAAAGTAACACACACTACTAATTATGTTAAAGTTTCTTACTCTGAAGAACTGACCAAATAAAACGGTTAATATCTGCACAATTCTTTTAGATATTCTTAACTAAGCTAAAAATTTGGAAGTTTATAAGCTATATAGATGGGACAGTTTTCTAATTCTGAATACTTGTATCCAAACAGTAAGTTTTGACAATTTCAGAGATCACAAATCATAAATTCTCCAAATTAGGAATAACTGTGTGGATTTACATCTTTTTCACAATATAAACTCAAAAGCTGTCTCTCTTCCCCCCTTTAAGGCTGTGTATAAAGATATCTTGATTGAAGGTGATAAGCTGAACTTGGATTTTTTTTCCCTCTTAGATAATTATATTTTTTCACTCTTCCCCAGAAATTGTATTTTTTACTTTTCATTTTCATATTCTCTCACCTACAATACACTGGTTAAGTTAAAGGGGAAAAAACTGTAGTCATTTTCATTCTATCCAAATTAAGCTGCTTTTTAAAAATTCACATTCTCAAAGTAAAGTTATAAAGACTTTCTGCATCTTGTATTTATCTCAAGCAACCACTTTACAGTACAATGACACCAATATCCGAACTTCACTTTTATATCAAACTGATTTCTATCAAATTTTAACATTTTACTTAAAGATAACTGTTAACATATTCACATTCCTGGATTATCAAATGAAACAGAAATATCTGATTTTTTATTTTGATATGTATCTCAATGTTCAAACATTTTAAAACACACATCTGATAATATACTTAAAACATTTTTTAAAAAACACTTTTTAAAGATAAAAACAGTTCTAGGACCATATGATAAATACACTTCACTCTTAAGACTAAATTACACTTTTCTTACTTTGTAATTTCCTGTATCTTAAATACATAAAGCAAGCATTTTTTAGGTGAAAAAATTAAAAAAAAAAATTAGTGTGTAATTTTTTTTTAGTAAACCTCACTTTATTTAGCAAATAGCATTTTAAAAAACATTATGGCTAATAATTTTTCATGTAATACTTTACTACTCAAAAATTAACCAAAGAATACACTGTAATACTGTTCAATGAGTTATCACTACACCAGACTACAATTCAGAAGACAGCTAAAATTTTATTAGCTAAGTATCTGAAAATTTCAGTTAAAACTATAAAATAAATCTTTTTTCAAAGCAAATAAACATGCTAGAAAAGTATAAATCATTTTATCTGTGATAAAGTATTTTGGAGGTAAAGACAACAAGTCACTGGAAGTTTTGGAATCCTACAGTTTATTTTTAAACCGTTTGCAACTTTTGATATGAACAATTTAAGTATTTTACTCAGAGTCCTATGAGTAAGAGGCTAGTTTCTGCTTAGGAAAGTGGGTTTTTCAGTTTCAACCAAATTGCCACTTTTGGTTAGGACAGTACTTGGAATACTTCAAATCTCTTAAAATATTCTCATTATCTGATTTTGCAGCTCCATCTACTACTATACCTGTCAAAGAGCAAAGCAAAGCACCAAATTCCATCTGATTTAAATCTACCATTTTATAATATGAAAAATCCACTATTTAAGTCTTTAACATATAACAATGTCATAATAACCTTAAGAAGAAAAAAGAAAAAATATATATACATTCATTTTTAGAATAAGTAAATTCACTTGGAGTTGGACTAAAGACCAAATGATAAGAACATTAATTATATATACATTAAAAAAACCTTAAGTTTTAATAAATCAAGAGAACTCAACTGTGGCCACCTCACTGGATGATTTCTATCTATTAATAAATCTTTATTGATTTTAGCTTAGCAAAAAGTTCTAGCTTTACAAACTGTCTAGCTCAATTATATTGGATATAAAATTGTATGCTTTTAAAATTCATTAGTGTACCTTAATCTCCTATTATGTTCCAATGCATTATATGTTCAATCAAAGAAGTTAGCTTGTTCTCCAGAACTGGCTCTCTCCTAAAGGTCAAAACCTGCAATAAAAATGTCATGTATTATAGCATGAAGACACTCAACAGATTTCCGCCTCCTGCAGTTTCACAGTTGATCCCTGAACACAGAGGTAAGATCTTCAAAACAACCCCAATTTTGCCTATGTTCAAAGAAACCCTAACTTGACAATAACGTTTTAAAAATAGAAATATCTTGATTAGAAACACCTGTGATATGCTTTATCATCCGAAGCCTCTTCAAACAAATCAGATTAATATGTTTCTGCTTTCATTTCTCTTTAGGGCATTCATTTTGAAAGCAGTGTAGATGAGTGTGTATATTTATGTAGGTAGTTGTTAGGGGACTGGTCAAGATGACTCCATAAAGAAAACAGAAATATAGTTTGTCTATGCTTCTTAAACTCATAAAATCCACACAGTTTAAAAAGTTTTCAAGGGATAGAGACAAAATTTTAACTACTTTTCTTCCCAAATTATGTTTTAATGACAGAAATTACCACTATTTTTGACAGAAATTACCACTATTTTTAACTTTAGTCTTTTGTCAAGCCTGACTGAATAATAACACTATTTCCAAATGTTTTAAGATGTTACAATCTAACAGAAGAAAATTTAGCATTTACTTTTAAGACATATTAAAATATTTGTAAGTAATAAGTGGATGAATGCTGAGCTACTGTTTTGTTTAATGTGTCCAAGTAGAGGTGGTGTAACTATATGTATGTAAGGGTATTTTCATTTGTTTTACCTGAATCTTAATAACTTAGTGATGATCAACTGTATAAAAATATTAGTTAATTACTAAAGGCTTATAATACATATATGTGAACCACAACACTGAGTTTTCCACTTTTATTTAAAATAAAACAATCCTTTAATCCTCTGAAGCCAAATATCTGATTGTTTAATGACAAAAAACACACATATATAACTTGCAAACACTAATCCTGAAACCATGACATTTAAAAATACTAGAATAATTTCTACATAGTGTTCCTCAAAAGATACAGTTTTCTATATATGAGTATATAGAAAATGAAGCTATCTTAATTTTAAAAATCACAGAATAATAGAAGAAGCCAATATGTATTCCATGCCAAATGTTAAGATTTTAAATAGCAGGGAAAGAAAAAATACTAAATAATAAAGTACAAAGAGGTTCAGACAGAAGACAAATATTAAACCAAATGTTTATGATAAAAAAGATGTTAAAAAATCTTGAAATAGTAAAATTCAAATCTATTACAAAACACAGCTTTTTACACTTTGAACCTACAAGTCTTTCCAGTACAAAGACTCTTTAGTGAAATGGGACAGGATTAAACAAAAGTGTATTTAATGTCTCAGAATTTGATAAAAAATATTGACTAAAATTCACATATCTATTTAATATCAATTCTACTACTTTAAACTTATCCTTCTAAAAGAAAGATGCTTTAAAGTATCTTTAAAACAGGCAAAGAAAAAAAAAGGCAAGAGAAAATCATTTCCCTACCAGAAAGCAGTGTTCTTAGGAAGGTTCTAGAGTCATTTGTTCATGCAATTAATAAGAAAAATCCATAAACACATATTAGTAATGTGATACTCTACAACTGATTTACTTCTGTTAATATTAATAATGATTTTAAAGTTCTAGTACTGTCACTTGTAAAAAATGCAAAAGTGGCTTAATCTCATTTTGACACTTATTTGAAAGAAAAGTGGTAGTTTATTATTGATTTCCTTTGGTCTTAAGGGATTTGAGGCTACCAAATCTCAGAAAGTCATAGTCTGAATTTTAACAACATGCCAAAATTGTTGCCTGGCACATAGTGTTTCTAAGTTTGCTGAATTAAAACAAAGTAAAACTACATGTATAGTAATACTCTGACAATTCTTTCTAAGATGGTGTTTTCTAGTTATAATCAGACACATACTCTGTTTCTTCTAAAAAAGGGTTAAAGAGAAATCAGTGACGATTACTCAAGCTTCATTTAACAAAAGGAAAAAAAAAGGACAGTCAATTTTAGGCCAGTATTTTAGAGTAGACAAATTTTTTATAGAATAAAATTTCAAAATCGTGTGTAAGTTTATACTGATATTTTTAACTGGAGAAAGCTTATGTATCATGTAGAAGAAATATCTAATACGGTCACTGGGCATTCTTTTTCTTTTTGTAAACCAAATCAACTGACTAGTATTTCTGATTGAAGTTATTTTGTGACATTCTGAACAGTTACTACATATTGCTTTACATAAAGATAAAAATATGTATGTCTCCACAAAACCAAAAACAAACAAAAACGCAGTACACAAAGCATGATGAAAGAAGGGCTCCAGAATATGAAAGCTATTTTGAAATTTTTATCCTTAGCTCTAGATGAACATTAAAAGTGATTATTAATTTGATTAGGAAAAAAGCTGTGTTACACACAAACATCTGAGGCTACATTTTGTAAATGTACAACTAAGACAACTTATCAGCATTAACACAAAGTCTAAAACTGGACTTTTATAAAACAGAATGAAGGGCAAACAAATGAAGATCAATGCTACCAGGAAGACCTTGCCTTCTCTAGTTCCCTCTGCCCCAAAACATTCAAACATAGCTTTAAAAAGAGCTGAATGACATATCAACACTTTTCCTCACCATTGTTTTCCTGTAGTAATGTAAGACTTTTCTAGTCCTTACAGTAAAAAATAAATTAGAACTGTCCATTTTTGCAGAGAAATATAGTTAATATACTTAATATACATCTGTTGAAACTACTATCTACATGCCCACAAGCCTAAAACCAAAATCTTCCTCTTACTAGCACCACATAAATGGGAAAATATTGTGAATGCTGTGGATTTTATTTAGGTGCTAGTGTGTTCTCAAGCTTCAGTGTAGTATTTACAATAAAGGAATCTCTTCACTTCTTTTCAAGATGTATTAAATGTAACAATCCCGCACCTATCACCTCCTAAAACAAACAAAAAACCCCATAAACCAAAACAGTATGGTTAAATTTAACCAGCCTGGCGGAATTTATAAAGTCTTTCCCCACCCCACCCTCAAAACTCTACAAGTCACATAACAATTTGAATGAAAATTAAAGCTCAAAACCTAAAACAGCAAAACCTACTGACTCTGGTATTTTAGGTAAAATTACATTAAAAATAGAAATAGAGTTTCATACAATTTCATTAAAGCAAATTTTAGAGAGGATAATTAGCATCTCATGAAATTTTCAACAGATGATTCAAAATAAACAGCTCTGAAAAAAAGTAATGAACATAGGTTGTGTCGTTCTAATCCCTGTGTTGAAGGCAATACAAAATAGTATGATTTATAAATTCAGCTATTCCACTTATTAACATAAATTATATTTATAGATTTACAGAGATTTATAAAAAAAAGTCCTAGGATCTTTTCATCTGAATATTTTCTAACAATGTATATTTGACCTAATGTGAGAATACAAACTCTTTAAGTTTCAAAATTTCAATTACTATTCATAAAAAGTATAAATTTCTATTAAAAAATATTTCAAAACCCATCTATGGCTATCTTGTTTATCAGTGAGTTAACTGATTTTCTTTGTAAACCACACCCGCCTTTTATCAAGATACAATTAAACGGAATGACAAGCTTTGTAATAAATAGAAATACATTGACGGTTGTCTCAAGCAACATCAAACAAAAATCAACTGAAAATCAAATACAACACATCCACAGTGTTGTATGCTATACATTTCTTCATAATGAATTTATGAATGAAATCATACACACTGCACCTGTGCTACTTACCTGTTGTATTGCCTAAATTAAGCAACATATATTTCTTGTAAATAAGGTTTTAAGTCAATTGCAATGGCTAAATTAGCAAAACCTATATATTTAAAATTATCTGTGAAACGTTTAAAAAATGTATTCAATTTCTGTGGGAAATGTGGAAAAGCTCGTTCTTAACATTAAGAAAATTAAAGTTTCTTTTCATGGAAATAAAAGAAACAATTCTTCCGTAATCTGCATCTGACAAATACATGTAGCTTAAGATGAAAATTTTCTGTCAGAGGAACAAAAAAAACACCCAAACTCAGTTTTTAACCAATAGAGAACAGGGGCAAATATATAAAAGTCTTGTAATCTCAGCCAGCAGAATTACAATTTTGCGAAAATTGTCTTCTCTAGGTTTTACTTTTAATATACATTTAAAAATCACTCGAAAATCCTTTATGGACGAAAAAAATACTACACACCAGCTTTTGAATTCCTCGTCTTAACGTTTCATTACGTGGTTTTCTAAAAGTGTAATTTTTTGGAAAGTCAAGAATTATAATCTAGTGTTCAACATTCAAACCCCCCAGTCCCGCTTCCTTCCAGCCAATCAGGGGGTAACAAGTTCGGTGTTTTGGGAGCTCCGTTAGACACCATTTGAAAAACATCACATTGCGCTCTCCTATTCTCTTCGGGGAAAGATTCTAAGTGAGGGCGGGTCCCCCAATCTTCACAGAAATAAGAACTCAATCAATCGTTACATCAATTCCAGGGGCGGGGTGGGGGAGGTAAACTTTAGGCAGGCAGTCCTAAGAAGTGTGTGACTGAAAGCGTTATTCCTCTTTTTCGAACAATTGAATAGCTGCTGCAAAAATCAACTCCTGCATATTCGCAACCCAGAGTCGCGCGCCCCATACGCAATACATCACACCAGCAAAGGGTTAATCTAGGGTGCCTTCAGCGCAGAAAAGGATTTAAGATCCAGTACATTTTTAATGAGGAATTTTACAAAGGCCATTATCTACCTATAAAGTACTAAAGTTAAAGCCGTCACTGGCTCAAATCATTCAAGTGCAGTCGAGCAAAAATTGGTAGAAACTACGAGGAGGAAAAAATCACTAAAGGGAGAGGCAAATAACAGCCCTTTCCCCTCCGCCTCGAAGTCAAGAGCGCTCCCAAGAAAAGGTGGGGATTGCAAAATTACCGTTAAGTTCTCCGGGGAAAGACTTTTCGGGAGGAAAACATCAACAGTTTCAAAGATTGCCTTTTTCCCCTTGCGACATGTTTCAAAGGCTGGAGAAGGAAAAAGTCTTCTAAGAAACGTGCGGCTGGGAGAAGGAAATCGCAAGGTCGAAGCCCCATCTTTCATCTCACCCAAGAACACTCCCCCCCCCCAAGAAAGGACGACACCGTGAGAGCAAACGACCAAAATCCCGAGCAAAAAGCGAAAGTCCAGCATCTTTCCTAGGAGCCCGCTAAAACCTCAAAAGCCTGCCCCCGCCCCATCTTGCCCAAATTGGAAAAGCCAGACCCGGGTCAGTGCTACCCCTGCCGGGACCCAGGGGCGCGGAGCCGGAGGGCGGCGTGGACAGACTCACATCGCGAGGGCATCTCCCGCTTTGGCGTCAGAGACGACAATACACACGGCTGGGTCCCGCGGGGAGGACTGTCCGCGTGTCGGACCGGAGGCACCCGCTACGCCGGGTCCTCAATTTTCCCCCGACCTCAAGTTTCTTGTCACGGGAAGACGGCCGCCGCGGGCCGGGGAAAACTGCGATTAAAAGACGGCTCGGTTCGCCCACGGCGGGGGAGGGGGCGCCCGCCCCCCTCCGCCTGTCAAGGAGCCGCGGCCGGCCGAGCCCCAGCGCGCCGCAGCCCCGGCCCCGGGCGGGGGGTCCCGCTGACAGATCCGCTGGGCGGCGGCCGCTGAGCCGCAGCGCGTCCGCGTCCCGCTCAAACTGCAGCTCCCTCCCCCCACGCCCGCGACTCTCCGCGCTCCCGCCACATCCCGCCCGCCGCCGCCCACTCAGACAACCCAATTACCCCCCAACCCTATCTCCTTGCACTTTTTTTTTTTGCGATTAAAATGAAGGGGACCCACTGCCCCACTCCCTGCACCCCCCACCGCCTGCCGGTCCCACCACTGCCACCTCCCGAGTCCCGCTCTGCTACTTCTACAGGCTCTTACCCGCTGCGCCAACCCTGACGAGGCTCCGCCAAGTGCCCTTTGCTCTAAGTAAATTTTTGGGATTTTTTTAGTGATTTTTCGGCCGAGTCTTAAAGGCGCTGTAGTCTCGGACAGGTTACTCCGTCTCTCCCGCTAGATTGATGAGATCAGGCATCACTCGAAAATGGCGCCGAAAGCGCTGAGGCTCCTCATTCAAATTCGTTAGAGCCAACCCCGCCGCCCCGGGGCATGCCGGGAACGCGGGCTACTTCCACAGCTGTCAATACCGCCTCCTAACCCCCACTACGCTAGCTTTCCCGACACGTCTGCTCATGCGCAAACTCCTACTCCTACCCCCTCGCCTTGAACATGCGCAGAATCCTCGCGTGGTCGCCGATCTCCCTTCGCTTCCTCAGCCGCGGTAGTCCTACCTCTTTTCCTGCGCGTGCGTGCAGCTCCTGTGCTCAGCCGCGGGGCTGGAGGGGCCGTGGGGACTGTGGGCCTGAGGGTCCATAGGTGACATTATCAGTCGGTAGACATTTATTCTACTGTTCGACGAAAACAAACAGGGGTACAGCTTAGGTGAAAAGAGAAACAGCTTATTGCCAGGGTCTAAACTCCTAACAACGGAATGTGTCTGGGAGCGTGTGTATGGATACACGTGTACTTTAGAGCAGCCCCGCCTGTTTGCAGAGCTCTTGCTGTAAGTCATCGCTTTACAGGAGCTATCGCACTTAAGCCTCAAAACAACTTTGTGAGGTAGGTACTGTTATTATTTTCCGTTTGCAGACCAGGAAACCAAGGCCCAAAGAGTTTAAGTAATTTCCCTAAGGTAGCACAGGTAGCAAGCACGTGAACGAGTCCGCCCGCATCTGTCAGATTCTGGAGGCTGGGTCATTCTCTACCTTGCTGTGCAACATTTGATTGAATCTAGTCTCTCACTGTCTTCTCGTTCTTAAGCATTCTGCCGGAGTTTGGAAAGGTGAATGGGTTATGGGCAGTTTTGGGGATCACTTAGTGGGATTTTTTTTTTTCAAAGGTTGGTAAGGGAGCTTAATCTAGCAAAGATGGGTTTCTATTGTGCCACGCATTGGTAAAGTAATAACAACTAGATACATTGTATTGACTACTCTGGGCTGCCATGGTGCTAACTAAACGCTTTACGGAATGATCATGTTTATTGCCCACAACAGCTCTGTGAAGTAGGCATTATCTTTATTTTACACAAGAGGATACCTGAGATTCAGATTAAGAAACTCTCCTCAAAGTCTTAAAACTACTAAACAGAAGCACAAGACCTCGGCAGATCTATCCAATGTCAAAAAAACTGGGCACTGTGGTAGGACGGTAAAAGATGATAAGCTGTCAATATTAAATACCTTCTTTAAAAACCTTTTAACTATTCATTTGCTTGAGAGAATTATTTCACCTGTTGCCAGGCTAGTTAAGATTAAAAAAAAAGACTCCCTTTGATCTTAAATGATTACATTTTAAGATTATTTTAAAACTGGTTGCTTTTTTCCTGATCCCAAGTTATTATGAATTCTCTAAAGAATCCAACAGTTAAAAATCTGGGGCATTGTTACACCTTTTCCTAGTTTTTATTGTAAAACAACTTGTGATGAATCATAAATGTTTTGAGTATACAAAGACATACATCATTGTGAGAGTTAAAATTAGACGAGTGTGAAAATGCCTCAAGTACTAAGAAGGAAGGAAATGGGAGAAGGTAGCATGGTTTGCGTTACTGAGGTACAATCAGAAGAGAAATGGATTTTAATAATTTAATAATTTGACATCATCAAGTAGTATCATGGCTGCATAGTATGTGACTTACATCTCTATGGTACTTTTTGTGCACTGGTTAAGTGAATGAACTCTGGAACCAAACTGCTTGGGTTGGAGTTCATCTGTTATTTACTAGGTTTGTGACCCTTCAAGAGTTACTTTTTTCTCCATTTGATCTTTTGTAAAAGGATTAATGCTAATACTTCATCCAGTTGTTTTAAGGATGTGAATGAGCTAATATATTAAAGGTATTTGAACAGTGCATGGTATATTAGTAAATGTTAGCTATTGTTGTGGGTCAGTCATTAACACTAATCTTTGAAGATGGTTTCTTTAGAGGTGTTTCAAAGACCAGATTACAGTTAGGGCCATTAGGAATTAGCATTTGTGTTCAAGAGCCTCTTAAAATGATAAATCAGCCAGGCAAATTATTTTTGCCAAATGGAGTGATAATTTCTGTCAGATGAATAAAGATGTTAATTTGTTTTGCCATTCCATAAGAGTAACCTATGAAAATGGAATAGTTTTACTGCTCTAATTATTAAAGGGAGAAAAGGGGAAAAATCAGGCCACTCTATAAAAACCATCCAAATTTATATCATCTAGAGATAAATACATATTGTTTGTAATTTAACAATATACCTGTGGAGAGAATCAACTAGCTGCAGTCTGGATACGTGGTATATTTGGGGGAACTCATTTGCAAGACTGTACTAGAACATCATGAATTGGTACAATTTTTATCCAGTCCATCCACTTTTAAGATTTATTCTGTCAGGAGAATTCTAAAGTGCTGATATTAATAAATAATAACATTTATTGAGTACCTACTAGGTACTGTTTGTCAGCTAAGCATGTATATCCATTTTCTCCTTGAATCTTCATAGTAACTCATGAGGTAGGTGTAATTATTGTCTCCATTTTGCACAGACTAAAGTTTATATAGAGGTCACTTTTAGAAGAATTAAGTCCTGTTTGTTTCAGATCCTATTTAACAAAAAAGGATTTTAAAATCCTTCATTAAAGTTTCTTGATTCACTAACATGGGAGAAAACAAAATCAAGTAACTTGGTTCTTATGCCTGAACAAAAAAAAACCAAACGGGAAAAAAAAAAAATGGTTTTGAAAATGAATAATTTTATGTTTGACCACAAGGGGGTGCAAATTCCCGAACTGAACTTGAAAGCAAAGAAAAAAAAAGCACTTTTACTTCAGATCTTCAGATTCACAGGTAAAAAACTAGTTAAGAACACCTTCCTTGAACTTTAATACTTCACACAGTGATACACTTGATGAGAAGAATGGACTCAATTATTTAGGGACTCAATTGGGGCGGAAGTTTGCAGCTTTCTTTCATCTTCAATACAGTGAAGAGTTAGCCAACCTACGCCCACCCCTTTCCACCCACCTAGTTTGTTTCTCTGCGTACTCTTCTTGACTTGTCATAAAACTGAAGTCATAATTTAAAATTTGACGTTTTACTTTGGAAACTGCCATGCAATCACCAGCAAATGAATGGTAAATATGGGTAGTGTGGAGAGCAGAGGTCTTGTAGTTTCAATGCTTTTTTTTTTTTTTTCTCTCCTGCTGTTTCTTAAGCCTACGCTGCAACTGATGGAATGTTGGCTTCAACATATTAGCTTATTTAGATAAACTGTGAAAGTTACAGGTCTGTTCATCTTTTAAGGAAGAATGAAGCCTCTTAAAACACTGTGAACAGTAAACTGAAAACTCAGTATACTCTGGTGGTGTTTTAAAAACAATTTGCATAGATGCAAATTGCACAGATGTAAAAGCTACATAAATAGCTTTTATTTTCCTGTTGGTCTTGTTTTTCTGAGGTGGACTTAATTTTTTTAAAAAAACTTTTTTTACTTGGAAATGATTTCAAATTTACAAAAAGTTGCAAAAATAGAAATAGTTCAGAGAACACTGGTATCATTTACTTCTCTTTTGCAAATTCTCTGTCTCTCTCCAAATATATGTTTCTTTATATGCAATTTTTTTCTGAACCATTTGAGGTTAAGTTACATACATCTTGGCCCTTGATCCCTAAATACTTGTATTTCCTATCAACTTCATAAATTTACATTGAAAAAATACTTCAATCTACCATTGATACAGGCATTTTGTAGGTTGGTCCTTGTAGCACTTCCACCTTCAATATAGGAGCCAATCTGAGGTCAGGTACTACATTTAGTGGGTCTTGATTCTAGCTTCTTTTACTGGAACACTCTCACAGCCTTTCTTTATCTTTTATGACTTTGACATTCTTAAATATAGTTTCTCCCTCCACCCTCCTTTTAGAGAGAACATTCCTTATTTTGTTTTTGTCTGATGCATCCTCATTAAGTTAAATTGAGGTTTTGCATTCTTAACTAGACTATGGCACAGGTGATATTGCGTCCTTCTGAGTACCACTTCTGGAAGCATGTGATAGCCATATGTCCCTCACTGATGATGTTTATTTTGATTATCTGGTCTTTATGTGGCTAGAATTTTCCAACGTTTGGTTTATTGGGTTTTTTTTTTCTTCCTGGCAAATAAGCAATCTGTCGGAAAATACTTGAAGATACATCTTACTCATCAAAGTTCCCATTTAAATTTAGGATATGTTACTGCCAATATAGTTTTACAATGATGGTTGTAACATGATTCAACAAATCTGTTAAGTCCTTTGATATTGACCAGTCAGTCCACAGCATTCTACTGCAAACAGAGGGCCCTTTCTTCTCCTCTGTTTATTATCTGCAATTAACTTATGAATTCCTGTGTTTTTCCACTTCTGTATTTTGTTTCCTTGTGTTCTATCTATATTTTTATGTGTATATGTGTACATTTTTTTCTGAACCATTTCAAGGTAAGTCACACACATCATGACCTTTCACCTCTATTTTAAAGTCTGTATTTAATTAGTTTTGGTGTTTGAATTGTCCTAGATTCAGCTAGTGGGAGCACCTTTATTCTGGGTCCTATGCCTTTGTGGCGGAGAAGGCAATGGCACCCCACTCCAGTATTCCTGCCTAGAGAATCCCATGGACAGAGGAACCTGGTAGGCTGCAATCCATGGGGTCACTGAGGGTTGGACACTACTGAGCGACTTCACTTTCACTTTTCACTTTCATGCATTGGAGAAGGAAATGGCAACCCACTCCAGTGTTCTTTGCCCGGAGAATCCCAGGGACGGGGGAGCCTGGTGGGCTGCCGTCTCTGGGGTCACACAGAGTCAGACGCGACTGAAATGACTTAGCAGCAGCAGCAGCAGCATGCCTTTGTGGTGTGCCTACATCATTTTCTGGGAATACTTACTTGCTTTCCGGTATAGTAAGATGTTTCAATTCTGGCTCCTGCCATAACCCTGGAGTTAGCTTTTTCTCTAAATAACCCTGTTTCCTCTAAGTGAAGATGGTCTTAGAGACCAAGGTTAGGTTCATTGCTGCTTCTTGGACCTTTTAGGAGACAGAGTTAGGAAATATATATGTGTATATGCACATTAAAATATGCATATACTAATATATGTATCTGTTAATAACATGGGCTTAATTTTAAATTTATTATAACTGAGAAGATATAGCAATTTATAAAGTTCTGAATAAAGTCAAATCACAATTCACATGCAATTTTCATGTTCCCTTAATAAATGTCTATAAATATAATTTTATAAGGTCACAATGTGAAATAGTTTTGTCTTTTTCCACTTAACATGTAAGAAGCATCTGAGTTACTATGTTAGTTTTACAATCTCATTCTGAATTTCTCTGCTACATTATCATTTAGTAGATTCTACCATTCCTTACCGGAGAAGGCAATGGTACCCCACTCCAGTACTCTTGCTTGGAAAATCCCATGGAAGGAGGAGCCTGGTGGGCTGCAGTCCATGGGGTTGCTAGAGACGGACACGACTGAGTGACTTCACTTTCACTTTTCACTTTCATGCATTGGAGAAGGAAATCGCAACCCACTCCTGTGTTCTTGCCTGGAGAATCCCAGGGACGGGGGAGCCTGGTGGGCTGCCATCTCTGGGGTCGCACAGAGTCAGACACGACTGAAGCGACTTAGCAGCAGCAGCACCATTCCTTACATGTCACTTTTATATTGATGCAACTGAAAAATCTGAAACCAATAGGTAATATCAGATTTATATTTTAGAAATTCACTTTAACAAGGGTACTGGAGAACAGATTAGAAAGTGCAAGAGCAGTGATAGAAAGTCCTACAGAGGCTATGGTATCAGTAGTATCCAGGCAAGAGATAAAAAGTACTTGAAGCACAGATTAGAAATGATGGTGAAATGAAGTATAAACAAAACTGGATTTACTTCTCCAGTTTTAATGTGTAACTATTTACAGGTAAGTGTTTAGCATCTATTCTTGTTATGTAGGGCTTTCCTGGTGGCTCAGTCAGGAAAGAATCCACCTGTAGTGCAGGAGACCCGGGTTTGACCCTGGGTCTGAAGATGCCCTGGAGAAGGGAATGGCCACCCACTCCAGTGTTCTTGCCTGGAGAATTCCATGAATAGAGGAGCCTGGTGGGCAATAGTCCATGGGGTCACAAAGAGTCAGACACGACTGAGCGACTTAACACTGTGTTATGTATTATTTAAGGTCCTGAGCATCTAGGGGTGAGAAAAACAGCCACAGTTCCTCTCTCTGTGGTGTAGTCTACTAAGAGAAAAGAGGATTACGTTAATAATCATACAAATTACCATTGTGATAAGTACAGGATGCCATGAAAAATATAGGATGCTATGAAAGCATACACAATGGGGACTTAACACTGGAGTTATAAGGCCTTTCTAAGTG
>NW_011494620.1:6633873-6638777 GCF_000754665.1 Bison bison bison | reverse complement strand
CCCACTCCAGTATTCTTGCCTGGAGAATCCCATGGACAGAGAAGCCTGGTGGGCTACAGTCCATGGAGTTTCAAAGAGTCAGACACAACTGAGCAACTAACACTTTCAAAGGAGGGACAGTTAAACTGAGACTTAGGAATTAGGTAGGCCAAAAAATTGGAAAAAAAGGAGCATATGTTAATGTCCTGTGCCAAAAGGACCAGTAAATTCAATGCCCATATGGTAAAGCAGAGTAAGCTAGGATGGAGAAAGTTGAAGCTAAGACTAGAGAGGTTTAGGAGCCTTTGTATATGGAGGAGAGAGAGAAGGAAGCATGGTAGTAGGGCTTCTTGGTTTCTGGTGTACCATTTCCTGAGATAGGAAAAAACAGAACAGGTTTGATGGATTTTGACGTGTGAAATGTTGATTTTTATATGCCTCTGGGTTAAGTACAATCCTCTCATCCTCTGGAGAGATAACTGGATATTAGGATTGGTGTTTTGATTTGGAAGTCTGGAACTTTAGGGGAAGTTCTGGTGTGCGCTCTTATCTGTAGATTTACTAGTATTTTATCTATTTACTACAACTTGACTAATTGTAGTTGTAGATGGTAGTTTAAACTGTGGGATTGAATGAGATCACTGCAGGAGGTATGTAGAATGATAGAAAGGTTCAACACAGAATCTTGGAGAACATTGTTAGCTACACAAAAAATGTATATACACAGGAAAAATTTTGCTATAAATGGTAAAGACACATGACAAATCAAAAAATATTTTTTAACATATAAAGCAGATAAAGGGTTAATAAGAGGTCTAAAGAAAAACAGAACGGTTAACAAATACACAGCGAAAGAAGAAAAATAAATACAGGTTTTTCTTGTTTTTCTTTTTTAAATAAGTTCTTGGAGAGGTTTTGTTTATTAATCCAGCTTTAAGTACTTAAGGAAAGCAGAAGTTATAGAAGTTATAAAATTCTAAAAGCTAAATATTCAAGAGACCTTTAAAAGCCTCCTTGAAAGTGATTGCTGGTAAAATTTACAAAGACTAACCAGAGCTTCAAGTTGAATTTAAAAGTCAAGGAAGAACTAAGTTTTTTAATTCATAACTTTGATAAGAATTTAAATGACCTCTGAATATTCTTTTCAGTGCACAAAAGCCATTTAAAAAACCCCTCATATTGATGGTATGAGTGAGGAAAGGCTGGTGGCAATGTAAGTTAAAGCAGGCCTTTTGAAAAGTAATTTAGCAATAATAAAAAGGGTGATAGAAATATTCATCTTCCTGCCAGAAATTCGAATTTCAGGAATCTAGATGAAATAAATCTGAACTATGGGAAAAGATCTATACAGGAAGATGCCAAGAATATTAAATATAGTACTAAGTAGCAGAAAGGGAGGATTGGGTTGGAATGTCCAATAGTAGTAAGATTATTAAGTAAATTGTGGGGAAATGACTGGATTTACTATTAGCATCATCACAAAATGATGCATACCAACTGGAAAACTGTTTATAAGTGCAAGATGTAGAGGTGTAATTAGGATGATTAGAACTACTTTTAAAAAATACATAGAGGGGAAATACAAGAAAAAACTTTCAACCCATATCAAGGTTTTCTGATCAAAGTTAAAAATATACACGTTAAAATGCCAGTCTAAAATTTGGCATTTTGATACTATCAAACGATCCTTCTCTGGAACATGGATATTCTATGAGCTAGTCCAGTGATTCTTAAACGTTCAGAATATGTTTATAATTGCAGGGCCCCCCGTCTCTGGAATTGTGTGCACGTGTGAACTGTTTGCATGTAATTTTATTAGAGTTAGATGATGGTCGATGGAGTTCCTGAAGAAAAGCAGAGGAAAATGGTTCATTTATATGGTTGGCAGGATACTAGTTCTCCAAAAGAAGTCCACATCTTAATCCCTAGAATCTGTGAATATGTTGTTATGTGGCAAGGGGTATTCAAGTTGCAGACAGAATTAAGGTTGCTACTCACATGACCTAAAAATAGATTATCCTGAATTATCTGAGTAGACCCAATATAATTCCACAGTTTTTCTAGATGTGGAAGAGGGAAGCAGAATAGTCAGTGTCAGAGTGGTAAGATGGGAGAGACTCAACCAGCCATTGCTGGCTTTGAAGATAGCAGCAGGCCACAAGCCAAGGGATGAAGGCAACCTCTAGAAGCTGGAAAAGCCAAGAAAGCAGATTCTTCCTTAGAGGCTCCAGAGAGGCTCCAAATTTCTTCCTTAGAGGCTCTATCTACACCTTGATTTTAGCCCACTGAGACCCATTTGGGACTTCTGACTTCTGAAACTGTAAAAATAATACATTTCTGTTGTTTTAAGCCACTAAATTTATGGTAATTTGTTAAAGCAGCAAATAGGAAATATTGAATGCTGTATGTAAACAGTGACTTTGCGTGTGTTGATATGTGGCTGTGGTAGTGAGTATGCACACGTGGAGATGTAGTTCCTGGTTCTGAGAATTTCGTGACAGCCTAGACCATGTCCTTGTCTGTGTCTGCAGCACAGTTCTGCTTACTCACTCAGTCGTGTCCAACTCTGCAAACCCATGGATGGTGGCCGCCAGGCTCCTCTGTCCATGGATTTTTTTCAGGCAGGAATACTGGAGTGGGTTGCTATTTCCAACTCCAGGGGATCTTCCTGATCCAGGGATTGAACCCGGGTCTCTTGTGTCTCCTAATAAAGATTAATGGGAATGAATGGTACTTAGCACCAATTATTCTGCCACCTGAACAAATTGAGAATTACCTTTTTTTTACTCTCTTATGTTCTGTGTGTTCTTCTAATCTGTGAGTTAAAATGGTAAGGATATAAAATATTAAATATTTGTTCTATATTGATTGTAAAAGCTCTATTTTAAATTTATTTTTATTTTTAACCTTTTATTTTGTATTGGGGTATAGCCAATTAACAGTGCTGTGATAGTTCAGGTGAACAGTGAAGGGACTCAGCCATACACGATCCATCCTTCCCCAAACTCCCCTCCCATCTAGGCTGCCATAAACATAGCAGAGTTGAGTAGAGTTCCCTGTGCTATACAGTGGGTTGTCATTGGTTATCCATTTTAAATATAGTAGTGTGCACATGTCCATCCTGAAGTCTGTTTTCTAATTGAAATAAATTGATGTTTTTTGAGTAACTCTTATGGACAAAGTGTTCTAAGACTGTTTTGTACTTGATGATTATCATATATTTAAAACATGCTAAAAATAGCTATGCTTAGGAATTTTTCCCTAAAAAATGTTAGGAATATTATAACTAGTAAACTAGAAGAATTATAATAAGGCAAAAAGAATAAGGTTTATTGTATAGCACATGGAACTCGGCTCAATGTTATGTGGTAGCCTGGATGGGGTGCGGTGGGGGAGAATGGATAAATGTATCTGTATAGCTGAGTCCTTTCACTGTTGACTTAAAACTGTCACAGTACTGTTAACTGGCTATACTTCAATACAAAATAAAAAGTTCATAAAAAAAAGAAAAGAGAATAAGGCTTAACAATAATGGCTACTTTGAAAATGTTTCTTATCTGTGTCATATATCTATCCATGGCTATTTAGTTTCTACTATTAGCTTTTAATTTTTCAAATTTAATATTTACCTGCAAATTTTAAATTAAGCCTCTAATCAGATGAGTGTATATATATTTGTATATATACATACATTGATAAAATATTGTATATATTGGTAAAAATACCAAATCTAGGTAATTTTCTGTACTTTTTTGTTTAACGAATTCATTGAAAGTACTGTTTGTCTTTTTTTTAGGTCTGTGAAGTGTCAGACCTCAAAATGGACAACAGCTGTTTCATTAGATATAGCATCAAGTTCTCCAGTCATAAACCTGTACAACATTCACTGAAATTTGTTGGCAATGTGATGAGTTCTTCCCACATATTCACCCATTTACATTCCCTTTTTAAAATGCAAGTATGTTTTTTATTTCAGATATTGATAATATTTTTGTTCTGTGAAGTAACTTTCATAGTCTTTCCCTGTAACTAAATTGATTAAACAATGATACAGTCCTCCTCAGAAGGTACTTAAATGGTTCATAAGTATATGCTTTAGTTAATTAGGTATCAGTTTATAAGTACTTTATTATACATAAATATTTGGGGAGGACCCTTTAAAAGTCATCAAAGGCAAAAAAAAAAAACAAAAAAACCAGAAACTACTTTTAGAGTAGTTTCTTTTTAGAGTATATCCATGTTAGTTATATGGGAGAAAATTTACACATGGATCAGGAGATATACTTCTGTTTGGGGAAATTTGCTTTGCATGGTTTTGAGCCCTAGTTTCTGAAAGTGGCTTAGGACAGATGCATACATATTTTCAACTCTGATTCTGTTAGGATTTTTCCCTACATGAGAAATTGTTTTGCTTCTGTATTCTTGGCCGCAGATTGTAGGACTGAATTAAAATTCATTCAAGAAAATTAGAGATACCAAGGGAACATTTCATGCAAAGATGGGCTTGATAAAGGAATGGCATGTCCATACAGAAGTGGTATGGATCTAACAGAAGCAGAAGATATTAAGAAGAGGTGGCAAGAATACATGGAAGAACTGTACAAAAAGGATCTTCATGACCCAGATAATCACTATGGTGTGATCACTCACCTAGAGCCAGACATCCTGGAATGTGAAGTCAAGTGGGCCTTAGAAAGCATCACTACGAACAAAGCTAGTGAAGGTGATGGAATCCCAGTTGAGCTATTTCAAATCCTGAAAGACGATGCTGTGAAAGTGCTGGACCCAATATGCCAGCAAATTTGGAAAACTCAGCAGTGGCCACAGGACTGGAAAAGGTCAGTTTTCATTCTAATCCCAAAGAAAGGCAATGCCAAAGAATGACTCAAACTACCACACACTTGCACTCATCTCACACGCTAGTA
>NW_011494620.1:6621160-6633773 GCF_000754665.1 Bison bison bison | reverse complement strand
TCACACGCTAGTAAAGTAATGCTTAAAATTCTCCAAGCCAGGCTTCAGCAGTACATGAACTGTGAACTTCCAGATGTTCAAGCTGGTTTTAGAAAAGGCAGAGGAACCAAAGATCAAATTGCCAACATCCACTGGATCATTGAAAAAGCAAGAGAATTCCAGAAAAACATCTATTTCTGCTTTATTGACTATTCAAAGCCTTTGACTGTGTGGATCACAATAAACTGTGGAAAATTCTTGGAGAGATGGGAATACTAGACCACCTGACCTGCCTCTTGAGAAACCTATATGCAGGTCAGAAAGCAATAGTTAGAACTGGACATGGAACAACAGACTGGTTCCAAATAGGAAAAGGAGTATGTCAAGGCTGTATATTGTCACCCTGCTTATTTAACTTATATGCAGAGTACATCATGAGAAATGCTGGCTGGATGAAGCACAAGCTGGAATCAAGATTGCCTGGAGAAATATCGATAACCTCAGATATGCAGATGACACCACCCTTATGGCAGACAGTGAAGAAGAAATAAAGAGCCTCTTGATGAAAGTGAAAGAGGAGAGTGAAAAAGTTGGCTTAAAGCTCAACATTCAGAAAACGAAGATCATGGCATCTGGTCCTATCACTTCATGGGAAATAGATGGGGAAACAGTAGAAACAGTTTCAGACTTTATTTTTTTGGGCTCCAAAGTCACTGCAGATGGTGACTGAAGCCATGAAATTAAAAGACGCTTACTCCTTGGAAGGACAGTTCTAACCAACCTAGATAGCATATTCAAAAGCAGAGACATTACTTTTCTAACAAAGGTCTGTCTAGTCAAGGCTATGGTTTTTCCAGTGGTCATGTACGGATATGAGAGTTGGACTGTGAAGAAAGTTGAGCGCCGAAGAATTGATGCTTTTGAACTGTGGTGTTGGAGAAGACTCTTGAGAGTCCCTTGGACTGCAAGGAGATCCAACCAGTCCATTCTAAAGGAGATCAGTCCTGGGTGTTCATTGAAGGAATGATGCTAAAGCTGAAACTCCAATACTTTGGCCACCTCATGTGAAGAGTTGACTCATTGGACAAGACCCTGATGCTGGGAGGGATTGGGGGCAGGAGGAGAAGGGGACGACAGAGGATGAGATGGCTGGATGGCATCACTGACTCGATGGACATGAGTTTGAGTAAACTCCGGGAGTTGGTGATGGACAGGGAGGGCTGGCATGCTGCAATTCATGGGGTCGCAAAGAGTCGGACACGACTAAGCAACTGAACTGACAGTTATTAGTGGTAATATTTATTAAAGAAGTATGAATTACCCTGCTCCCAACCCATTACAATAAGGATACTTGGAAAGGGATAAACCCATTTGTTTCAGTTATCTACCTTCTAAATAATTAGTGTGAAAGTGTTGACCTCAGATGATATATTAAATATAGTGTTCTGAAATATTGTTTTAAAATAATTTAAATTTTCATAGTAAAGGAAAGTTAGCCTATTCATGTTTGGAATCATAGACTTTTATTAGTTAAAGCACACCTATTTGTAATTGCCCCCTGGAGCTGCTGAGAACAAATTCACTCCCATCTATATGTGATAACCCCTTAAGTACGACCATTAGTGTTTTCAACCATGAGGACAACTGAACCTCTACTCTCCAAACATCCTTAGTTTCTTTAGTGGCTTATGATTTTAAACACTTCATACTCTTGGTTTCCTTTTCTGGTTATTCTCCAGTTTAACAGAGCCCATCTTAAAAAGTGACACCCCAAATGGTAGATCTTATACCATATATGGCCTGAAATATACAGGGGTTGGTAAACTTTTTGTCTAGCCATTAAAATGTGTGTATTTGAGGAACAGTTTAAATAATACAAAGGACTGGTAAATAATAAAAATGGGTATATTCTTGACTCTGTGTCAAAGAAAAATTGAAGAGATTTAATAAATAAACTTCACATTGAGTGAAGTGGTAAAGAAACTGCAGGAGACACAGGAGATGTGGGTTTAATCCCTGGATCAGGAAGATTCCCTGGAGGAGGAAACAGCAACCTATTTCAGTATTTTTGTCTGGAAAATCCCATGGACAGAGGAACCTGGTGGGCTACAGTCCATGGGGTCGCAAAGAGTCAGACACGACTGAGTAGGCACACACGATAAGTAAACTTTACGATGAGTAAAAAAATTTCATGGCTTTCTCAGAGGCTTTCTTGACTTGGGAAGAACCTTTTCCTAGAAGTTGAGGGGGACAAGAATCTATTGACATTCATTTCTTACTCATTTCTAGTAAACAGAAGTCAAATTAGAACTCTCTGAGCTCTAGGAGATATGACTGAGGCCATGTGACCAGTTCGGCTTCATACTACATTTCTATTATTAATATGTAAAAAATTATTTCTTATAGAAGAAATATATAGGGAAATAAGGAGAATAAAATGCCCCATGTTCTCTTTTGGCAAAGAAATGCTTACGTGTTTTAAACAAATTAACTTTTTAAGGCAGCTCTGAAGAAGTAATTTATTTTAAATAGGTGAACAGTTTATGGCTCTTATGGGAACACTTTTTCCTTACTTTTCTTCATCATAGGATTAGGCCCTATGTTTTTAATTTAAGTCCTTTAATTTTTGCTGTTAACATTTAATTTACTTGATGACCCCATACTGTTAACTTTTGACCCAGTGAACTTGGATGGTATATACAGACCACATAGCTAATTTTAAAGAAACCCTTAAAGAAAAATAATGTTTGAAGTGAAACAGAAGATTAAATTCAGGTCAGTGTTCCATGTAGAGAAGTAGTACACATATACTTAACCAAAGAACTTTTTTCCCCTTTTGGAAAATGTATTTTTATAAACACGGGGTTTTTACAATTAGATGTTTATGCTGTTGGCAAAACAACCCCAAACTGGTGTGACTTAACTGCAGTACTTCTAATAAACTGCAAAACCACTGATAGAGTATAGTAGATAGGAAACCTTTTCCTGACAAGAAATTCTTATAGCATGTAGCTAAATCTAACGGTCCTTTCATCTATCTCTACTTATACTCAGTGTCCTTTCCTATTATATAAAATTGAGATTCCTAAAGTTTAATCCTTAGATGTGAAAAATGTTAGCACATATCAGTTTCAGTTCAGTCACTCAGTCGTGCCTGACTCTTTGTGACCCCATGAATCGCAGCACACCAGGCCTCCCCGTCCATCACCCACTCCCGGAGCTTGCTCAAACTCATGTCCATCGAGTTGGTGATGCCATCCAGCCATCTCACCCTCTGTTGTCCCCTTTTCCTCCTGCCTTCAATCTTTCCCAGCATCAGGGTCTTTTCCAATGAGCCAGTTCTTCATATCAGGTGGCCAAAGAATTGGAGCTTTAGCTTCAGCATCAGTCCTTCCAATGAATATTCAGGACTGATTGCCTTTAGGATGGACTGCTTGGATCTCTTTGCAGTCCAAGGGACTCTCAAGAGTCTTCTCCAACACCACAGTTCAAAAGCATCAATTCTTTGGTGCTCAGTTTTCTTTATAGTCCAACTCTCACATCCATACATGACTACTGGAAAAACCATAGCTTTAACTAGACGGACCTTTGTTGGCAAAGTAATGTCTCTCCTTTTCAATATGCTGTCTAGGTTGGTCATAGCTTTTCTTCCAAGGAGCAAGTGTCTTTTAATTCCATGGCTGCAGTCACCATCTGCAGTGATTTTGGAGCCCCCCAAAAATAAAGTCTGTCACTGTTCCCACTGTTTCCCCATCTATTTGCCATGAAGTGATGGGACCGGATGCCATGATCTTAGTTTTCTGAATGTTGAGTTTTAAGCCCGCTTTTTCAATCTCCTCTTTCATTTTCATCAAGAGGCTTTTTAGTTCTTCTTTGCTTTGTTAATTATAATAAAGTTCAAAGCTTCTTCTAAATTACTTGATGTAAAGATACTTTATGTATAACTTTTATTTGCCCTTAAAACTGGATCTGGGAACTTACTTTTGAACATTTCCTCCCTAAGTATAAAATAGTATATGAGTCCTGTCATTTATTGAACTGTGTAAAATGCAGCTTAATCATTACTATAGATAACTTCAAATATGTCACATTTACTTTATTCAAAAATGAACAGAGAGTTAAGCAATAACTGCTGTGTGCTAACTACCATTAGGTACAGGGGTATTAACAAGGCTTTCTGGAAGTAGTGCCAGCTATATATATTTCTATATAAACATTCATAGAGCTTCCCTGATGGCTCAGTGGTAAAGAATCTGCCTGCCAATGTCGGAGACCTGGGTTTGATTCCTGGGTTGGGAAGATCCCCTGGAGAAGGAAATTGCAACCTACTCCATTGTTCTTGCCTGGGAAATCCCATGGACAGAGAAGCCTGGTGGGCTACAGTCCATGGGGTCACAAAGAGTTGGATATGGCTTGCTGCTGCTACTGCTGCTAAGTCACTTCAGTCGTGTCTGACTCTGTGCGACCCCATAGACGGCAGCCCACCAGGATAAGGATATGGCTTAGTGACTAAATAACAACATAAAACCTTCATGGTTTGCTACTAAGATAACATGATTGTTGTTCCATAGTGTAAATACTAGAGGGAGTGTTAGAAAATGTGCTTTTATTTTATTTTTTAAATAAATGGAAGTATTTTTGTGTAGTTTTATAGCCATGGAGGGAAATAATGAGATTTTGTGCTGGGATGTTATGCCTGGAATAGAGATAAGAGTCTTGAACGACTCCCTAGTCCCCAACTTGTTTGTACAGTACAGTTTTACTGGAATAGAGACAAATGGAGGAGGAATGGGGCTTCTATGTATGTGTATATATGTAAAAGTGTGAAATGGAAAACTAGGAAAGGGGAGGGAGATGAGAAACTCAGTGAAGACATACTGAATATGGAAGATTAAATGCCAGTGGGGTATCCACTTAGAGAAGTTCACTAGGGAGCTCGGCGTCTGTGTGTCTCAGGCTGAGGAGAAAGGCCTGGCTGAAGGCAGATATCATTAAATAGGTGATAGTTAAAATCAGGGGATGCCATTGCTCACAGAGATGGAATTTATGGAGAGGAAATGAGAACCAGCATTATAAATGGACAAATTAAGAGGAGGAAGATAAAGAACCGATAAGAAATAGCAGAGGAAGGGAAGGGAGCACCAACTGAGCTGTGCTTGTGAAGCCGATGGGCGAGAAGATTCAGAAGGAAAGAAGTCAGGAGGGTCAGACAGTAAACACGAGTGGAATAAACTGAAAAACAAGACGGCAGTTTTGTTATTAGTATTGTTTGCCAGAATGTTTGCAGTGCACATTCAGTGTACTGATGGAGGCAGAATTCTGTTTGTGTTGAGTTTAAAAGTATATTAAAATTGAGAGAGGTTATATTAAATTTATATTATTCCAAGTCTCCTCAGCTCTCTCTCTCTTTTTTTTGGTCACGCCATGCAGCTTGAGGAATCTTAGTTCCTTGAGCAGCGATCAAACCCAGGGACCCAGCAGTGAAAGCGCTGAGTCTTAACCACTGGACTGCCAGGGAATTTCCAAAACTTTTCATCTCTTACTCAGAATTAAAGAATGATAGTTGTAGGGAGGAAGTTAAAAGATGGAGGAGATTCTACAGTGAAAAGAGTTTAACATATTTATAAAATGTGAGGAAGAGACAGCAGAGAGGAGAGATTAAAAAGAGAAGGGATTAAAAAAAATAGGAGGGATAAAGGTAAAGCAAGACCTTAAGAGATGAGGAAATATTCAATACTGAAACGGGATCAAGGGTGTAAGTAGAGGAACTGAGCTGGAAAAGGAAAGGAAGAATACTTCTTCCTCTGAGATTAGAGAGGAGGCAAAGATGGTTACATGTGTAACTTAAATTGTGGGACTGAAATGGAGATTCATGGCTGATACTTTTGATTTTTTTTTTTTTGATAAAGGATACAAAAAAGATAAACACATAGGTGAGCTTGAGTAAAAATATAATACATGCTATAAAGAATGGGAGAGGGAGCAAGGTTATAAGCAGGAGAGATTGATGAGCCTGGGAATCTAGGCTGGATAGGAAATGATGTGAAGGTACGTGAAAGATTGTGGTTTGAAGGAAAATGGAATAGTTGAGAATTGAGATTATAAAAGGTAAAAAGCAGGTGTTAAGGGAGTACCTGGAGTGAATAAATTTTCACACCTGTTTTTTGTTCATATGTATTTCTGAGGAAAAGGTATTCAACTATAATATACTTTAATGACTGAATAAGTATTCTGTTATAGAATATTAGGTTGTAAAATAAGCAGTTTCTTATTTGGGAGTCTTTATTGATTCCTGCCAATTTTTCTCTACTGCTAAAAGGAACAATAAAATAATTAAGTTTTTGACTTATTTACTTAGAATGCAATCTTAGAATTGGATTTTCTGGTAGGTCTTCATAATGAGCCTTTTTATTTTTGGGCTTCCCTGGTGGCTCAGATGGTAAAGAATCTGCCTGCAATACAGGAGACCAGGGTTCGATCCCTGAATTGGGAAGATCCCCTGGAGATGGGAATGACTATCCACTCCAGTATTCTTGCTTGGAGAATTTCATGGACTGAGGAGCCTGGTGGGCTACAGTCCATGGGGTCTCAAAGAGTCAGACGTGACTGAGCGACTAACACTTTTTCTATCTTTATTTTAGGCCTATTTCTAACAGGCTTGTTTATGTGCATTCTTACTCTATCCTGGACTGGAATCAGAAAATTGGACAATGTTGCAGGTTCTGATTGATGCAGGCACACTGACCAGCCAAAGTGAGAACTGGTAAGTAAAAGTTCTCCTTCATGGGAATAGTGATGGGTGTTTTAAAAACTTGGAATCAAGTATACTTTTTATGAGTACAATAAGAAATGATTCATGAGCTGAATAACAGGATATAGTGGTCAATTTAGAAATACATATTCAAATTAAATAAAAATCTCTATGAATAACCTACATTTGTTGACAGCATCCAATTTTAGGAAAGGTTTTAAAAAATCACGAATAATATCAAAGTCACTGCTCCTCAGACTTTTCCACAAAAGTTTGGTTAATAGCAGAGAAGAGTGAATACCTGCCCCAAAATCTGGGTCCCAAGATAGAATTTTCTTTTTTTTTTTTTTAAATTTTCTTTAGTTTTGCACTGTGTCTTAAATTTAAAATGAAAGTACATTATATACCATAATAGTCCTATGGTTAATATAAATATAATGCTTATAATTTTTTTCAAAATCTCTGAGTAAAATAGATATTTTAGAAGATGATCCAAGTTTATTCAACTTTTAAAACCCTGGAATACTTAAAGTTCCAATTGCCCAAAGCTGGACTTGTACAGGCAAGGTTCTAGGCTATTTCATGGTTGTACAATACATTCGTTTTCAGTTCTTTCTCCTACAGTTTAGCCAAGGCTATTTATAGTAGTATATGGCAGGGAATCGATTAATTAATGTTTACCCACATTGAAACTGAGAGTGTTACAGAAACTGAAAATTCACAGAGTGAAATTTCAACAGACTACACTACAAGAAATGTTAAAGAAGTCCTTCAGACAGAAGAGAAATGATACCAGGTGAAAAGACAGATTTACACAAAGGGATGATGAGCACTGGAAAAGGTAACTACGTAAGATTTTTTTCTATTTACTTCTCTTTTAAGATAATCAACTGTTTTAAAAAAAATAATACATTATGGGGGTTACAACATGCACAAGTAAAATATATGAAAACAATAATAGCATAAAGTCCAGGAAGGGAAAAATAAGAGTATGATATTTGCTGTACATATAGTAGTGTAATATCACTTGGAAGTAGACTGATAAGTTATATATACAGACTATAAACCCTAAAACAACCAGTAGAATAATAAAACAATATTAGATAGTAAGCCAACAAATGAGAAAAAATGGAACCATAAGAAATTCAATCTGAAAAAAGGCAGAAAAAGGAAAAAAGGAACAATAAACAAATGGAACATAGGGTAAATAGAACAAACAGAAAACAGCAAGATGATAGACTTAAATCTAAGCATATCAATCATCACATTAAATGTAAGTGATCTAAAAATCCTCATTAAAAGGCAAAGATTATCAGATTGGATAAAAGCAAAACACTTTATATACAAAACAATGTTAAGAATGAAAGGATGGAAAATACCATGCTGATGCTGACATTAGTCAAAAGAAAACTGGTGTGGCCAGATTAACATAGCAAAAGAAGTAAGATTTCAAAGTGAAAAATATTACAAGAGATAATGAGTGTCATTTCATGATAATAAATGGGCCAGTTAATCAGGAATACATAACAATCCTAAATGTTTATTCCCTAAATAACAGTTGGTTCACAATATATGAAGCAAAAACTGATAGAACTGCAAGGAGAAAAAGAAAAATCTACGATTATAGTCAGAGATTTCAGTATGCCTCTTTTAATAATTGCTTGAAAAAGTTGAAGCCTAACAAGGATGTAATAAACTTAAATAACACTATCCAGCAATATTACCTAATTGACTTCCTAGAACATTCCACTTAAAATAGCAGAATACACATTCCCTTTCAAGTATACATGAAACGTTTACCCAGAGTGAGCATATTCTAGGCCAGGGGTCAGCGAACTATCAGCCGTACTGCCAAATCTAGCTTGGTTTTATATTGCCCTGTGAACTAAGAATGGTTTTCATATTTTGAAAGGTTTCTTGGAAAAACAAAAAAATTTTGACAGAGTTTTTGGCCTGCAAAGGTTAGAATATTTACTTCCTGACCCTTTACAGAAAAAGTTTTCTGATCTCTGTTTTAGGTCATAAAATATGTCCCAGTATATTTTAAAGTAGCCAAATCATGCAAAGTATATTATGGCCACAAAGGAATTAAATAAGAAATCAGTAACAGAAAGCTAACTGGAAAATCCCTAATATTTTGAAACAAATATAATCTATTGATTAAAGGACTCAAAAGTGAAATCAGAAAGTGTTTTGAACTGAAGGAGAATAAAAATACATTATTGAATTCTGAATAAATGAAATGCCTGTATTAGAGTATACCAAAAAAAGAAACCCTCAAAGCAATGACCTCAACTTAAGAAGAGCAAATTAAACACAAAGAAGCAAAAAAAAAAAAAAATCACGAAATAAATTAGATTGAAGTGGAAATCAATGAAATGGAAAACAAAAATCAATTGAGAATATCTGTGTGATGAAAGCTTGGTTCGTTGAGGTCAGTAAAACTGATAAACCTTTAGCCAGACTGGTCGGGGAAAAAAAAAAAAAAGATAAGACACATATCAGGAAGATTGGTAATCGGGAATAAGAGAGGTGACATCATTACAAATTCTACAGGTACTTAAAGGATAATAAGGGAATATTATGAACAACTTTAGGCAAACAACAATAGCAATTTAGATGAAATGGCCAAAGTCCTTGAAAGATTACAAATTACCAAGCTTACTCAAGAAGAAATAGATATAATAGAAGAAATAGATAACCTGAATTGTAATTTTTCTGTTGAATTATTAGTTTAAAACATTCCTACAGGGACTCCCCTGGTGGTCCAGCGGTAGAATCCACCTTGCAATGCAGAGAACAGAGGTCCAGTCCCTAGTGGGGAAGTCAGATCCCGCACGCCTCAGAGCAACTAAGCCCACACCACAACTACTGAACCTGATGCAGCCAAATAAATAAGTAATTTATATACTGGAGAAGGAAATGGCAACCCACTCCAGTACTCTTGCCTAGAAAATTCCATGGATGGAGGAGCCTGGGGGCTATAGTCCACAGAGTCGCAAAGAGTCGGACACGACTGAGCGACTTCACTTTACTCACTTTTCACTTTATATAAATACATTCCTACAAAGAAAACTGGTGCATAGGGCTTCACTGACAAATCCTTCCAAAACATTTAGGAAAAGAAAAATAATACCAGTTACACATAAACTCTTACAGAAAAGTGAAGAGGAGAGAATACTTCCAAACTTGTTCTTGGAGGCCAGCATTACCCTGATACTCAAACACTATGAAGACATAACAAGAAAACTCAGGCCAGTCTTCCTCATACACATAAATTGAAAAATCCTAAACAAAATTTCATCAAATAAAATCCAACCATATATAAGAAGGATAGTATTATTATTTGGTTTATCTCAAGAATGTAGGATTGGTTTTAACATTCAAAAATCAATGAGTATAATTCACCATTTTAAACTAAAAAAGAAAAACTGATCATCTTAATAGATGCAGAAAAAATGTGTGACAAAACCCAGTATTCATCCCTGATTTTAAAAAACTCAGCAAACTTGGAATGCAAGGATATTTCTTCAGTCAGATAAAAGGTATCTACACAAAACGTGAAATAACCTTATATCTACTGACGAAAGATGGCATGCTTTCTCCCTGAGATTAGGAACAATACAAGGACTTCTGCCCTTACCACTTTTACTCAGTATTAGAAGTTCTGACCAGTATAATCAGGAAGGAAAAAAAAAATTTAGATTGGAAAAGAGGAAATAAAACTGATATAATCATCCATCTAGGAGGATTCCCAGGTGGTTCAGTGGTAAAGAATCTGCCTGCAATGCAGGAGATGCGGGTTTGATCCTTCAGTTGGGAAGATCTGGAGAAGGGAATGGCAACCTTCTCCAGTATTCTTGCCTGGGAAATCCCATGGCCAGAGGAGCGTGACAGGCTGCAGTCCATAGGGTCACAAAGAGTCGGACTGAGCAACTAAACAACAATAAATCATGCATCTCTTCCACTTGGTGGAACTGATGAAGAGCTACTAGGATAACTTGAGTTTAGCAAGACAGTGGGATATAAAATCAATATATAATAATCATTTATATTTCCACATTCTAGCAGCAAACAATTGAAAATGGAAATGTGAAAAATACACAGCATTTACAGTAGCATAAAAAATAAGTTCTTATGAATAAATCTGAAAAAAAGCACTAAAGTCCTAAAAACTGAAAAGAGCAAACAGCGCTAAGAAGAATTAAAGATGACTTAAGTAACTGGAGAGATTTACCTGACTCATTGGTTTATATTAATATGTCTGTTCTCAAATTGATCTAAAGGTTCAATACAATTCAAATCAAAATTCTAGTAGGCTTAAAAGTTAAGCTGATTCTAAAATTAATTCATATAGAAAAGCAAAAGATCTGGGATAGCCAAACAATTTTTATTTGTTTGTTTATGTATTGTTTTTAGATAACTTTTGGAGGCAAAGTAGATTATTAGTTAAGAAAAGTAGCATTGGAATCAAACAGATCTGGACTTAAATCCTAGCTCTGCCTACTTACTATCTACAGATAATCCAGGGAAACAAAGTCTTTTAATTTTATTCATTAAGTTTATTATTCTCACTCACTAAGGGGTCTGCTAAAAAGGAGAGAATGTTTAGTAAAGGGCATCTTTGACCTGAAGGAAAGATTCCAAAGCCGGGTTACTTCTTTTGAAATTGCTACCTCATCATACACAGCCATTTGATGTTGTTTATTGCATTCCCTTTTTAGCCCATAGGGTTTCAATCTGTTTTTTATATAATACTGATTTTCACATGTACATCAACAGGCCCAATAGGTTATCAGGAAAGCTTGAGTCCTCTGTCTTCTAGTGATATCCTGCTTAGATCTGACATTAGTTTCATTTTTTCCTTCAAGCTATTTTTTCCAAATTTCTTGGCTATTGTTGGTGATAACACATATTTTGGAACCTTCAAACTTGCGATCTTAGGTTATGTCTTTCTTTCTTTTTTTTTTTTTAATTTTTTTATTTTTTTTAAATTTTATTTTTAAACTTTACATAATTGTATTAGTTTTGCCAAATATCAAAATGAATCCGCCACAGGCATACATGTGTTCCCCATCCTGAACCCTCCTGCCTCCTCCCTCCCCACACCATCCCTCTGGGTCGTCCCAGTGCACCAGCCCCAAGCATCCAGTATCGCGCATCGAACCTGGACTGGCAACTCGTTTCTTACATGATATTCTACATGTTTCAATGTCACTCTCCCAAATCTTCCCACCCTCTCCCTCTCCCACAGAGTCCATAAGACTGTTCTATACATCAGTGTCTCTTTTGCTGTCCCGTACACCAGGTTATTGTTACCATCTTTCTAAATTCCATATATATGCGTTAGTATACTGTATTTATGTTTTTCCTTCTGGCTTACTTCACTCTGTATAATAGGCTCCAGTTTCATCCACCTTATTAGAACTGATTCAAATGTATTCTTTTTAATGGCTGAGTAATACTCCATTGTGTATATGTACCACAGCTTTCTTATCCATTCATCTGCTGATGGACATCTAGGTTGCTTCCATGTCCTGGCTATTATAAACAGTGCTGCGATGAACATTGGGGTACACGTGTCTCTTTCCCTTCTGGTTTCCTCAGTGTGTATGCCCAGCAGTGGGATTGCTGGATCATAAGGCAGTTCTATTTCCAGTTTTTTAAGGAATCTCCACACTGTTCTCCATAGTGGCTGTACTAGTTTGCATTCCCACCAACAGTGTAAGAGGGTTCCCTTTTCTCCACACCCTCTCCAGCATTTATTATTTGTAGACTTTTGGATCGCAGCCATTCTGACTGGTGTGAAATGGTACCTCATAATGGTTTTGATTTGCATTTCTCTGATAATGAGTGATGTTGAGCATCTTTTCATGTGTTTGT
>NW_011494620.1:6617161-6621060 GCF_000754665.1 Bison bison bison | reverse complement strand
ATTCCATTGATCTATATTTCTGTCTTTGTGCCAGTACCATACTGTCTTGATAACTGTGGCTTTGTAGTACAGCCTGAAGTCAGGTAGGTTGATTCCTCCAGTTCCATTCTTCTTTCTCAAGATCGCTTTGGCTATTCGAGGTTTTTTGTTTTTCCATACAAATTGTGAAATTATTTGTTCTAGCTCTGTGAAGAATACTGTTGGTAGCTTGATAGGGATTGCGTTGAATCTATAAATTGCTTTGGGTAGTATACTCATTTTCACTATATTGATTCTTCCAATCCATGAACATGGTATATTTCTCCATCTATTAGTGTCCTCTTTGATTTCTTTCACCAGTGTTTTATAGTTTTCTATATATAGGTCTTTAGTTTCTTTAGGTAGATATACTCCTAAGTATTTTATTCTTTCCGTTGCAATGGTGAATGGAATTGTTTCCTTAATTTCTCTCTGTTTTCTCATTATTAGTGTATAGGAATGCAAGGGATTTCTGTGTGTTGATTTTATATCCTGCAACTTTACTATAGTCATTGATTATTTCTAGTAATTTTCTGGTGGAATCTTTAGGGTTTTCTATGTAGAGGATCATGTCATCTGCAAATAGTGAGAGTTTTACTTCTTCTTTTCCAATTTGGATTCCTTTTATTTCTTTTTCTGCTCTGATTGCTGTGGCCAAAACTTCCAAAACTATGTTGAATAGTAATGGTGAAAGTGGGCACCCTTGTCTTTCTTTATTTACTTCCCATAGGTAAACAGTTGCTACACTTGTTAGTTCTTCTAGTACTTCTCTACATTGGTACTTAATACGTTCCTTTGCATTTTGAAAATTGCCCATTTAATCCAAGCTCTTAATTGTCATTTATATTGTAGCCTCTTGTATTGCAGCCTCTTGTAGTCTCCCTGGTCCCCCATCCCATCTTATCCTCTTCCCCACTAGCTTACATAAAACACAGAATACTTTCCATCAAACAGTCTGTAAAGAAGTATTGCTGGATGAATAAAGAAAACCTGTTTAAGTATCAGTAGCAAAAAGGAATTTACATGGAGTCTCCTTTCAGCGATTCTACCTGAAAGGAGGAGAGCAGAACCTTCAGGAATTGAATCACAACTCAGACAAACACCAAGTGGGAGATATTTCTGGCAAGAGACTGATAATATATGATAGTAACCACTGGAAAGATAAAAGGAGCCATAAAATTGAACTTCCACTAGCCATTCTTTCCCTTTTTGCTCTCTGCACACTTCAGCTGGGAATCTTTATGTAGGTAGTAGTTATTTGACTTGTGTTATTCTGGTTGTAATAAAGTTATATCTAAGAGGCTAAGAGAGCTGACCAACTGAGAAGGGAAAGCAGTTCGTTCTGACCATAATGACAAAAGGAGTTCAAGGCGCACCAAACATCTTTCTCCCATTTAGAAACATCCTAGTATTTAAGCACATAAATACTTGGGCTTCCCAGGTGGCGCAGATGGTAAAGTGTGTGCCAGCAATGCGGGAGACCTGGGTTCAATCCCTGGGTCGGGAAGATCCCCTGGAGAAGAAAATGGCAACCCACTCCAGTATTCTTGCCTGGAAAATTCCATGGACGGAGGAGCCTAGTAGGCTACAGTCCATGAGGTCACAGAGTTGGACACTACTGAGCAACTTCACTTTTTTTAAGCACATAGGTGGCTCAGATGGTAAAGAATCTGCCTGCAGTGCTGGAGACTTTAAGCACATAGGTGGCTCAGATGGTAAAGAATCTGCCTGCAGTGCCGGAGACTGAGTTTGATCCCTGGGTTGGGGAGATCCCCTGGAGAAGGGCATGGCAACCCATTCCAGTATACTTACATGGAAAATTTCATGGACAGAGGAGCCTGGCCAGCTATAATCCATGGAGTTGCAAAGAGTCGGATATGACTGAGTGACTAACACTTTTTACTTGAGTATTTCAGACCCAGTATTTAATTTCTCGCTACTCTCATATTTGTGTTCTTGTTCCCATCATGTCTGTGAGATGACCTGCCTGGTCCTGCTCTGTAGCAGTTTTGTGTAGTGTTGCATCTCTAGTGCCTTGAACAGTGCCTAGCGTATAACATACAGGAAGCACTTTGTAAATATGGTATTTGATGAGTAAATGAATGGTTATTTTTTCTCTCTGGGAATCCAAACCCATCAGCACTTTCAAAACATCTATGTAAGATTTTCTGATTCCACTAAACTTCTGTCCATTAGCCATCTAGTTTTAAGTTACTTCTTTTTCCACATCCCCATAGCAATTATTTGTAGCTTGTACTTGATTAGTATATTCTTATTATGTTACATTTCACATATTCCTGTATCTATTCTATGTATGTTGTATTTTCAACTAGAAGATAATGCCTCAAGTGTCAAATACCATATGTGCAATTCAGCAGGGCCTCGTGTGCTGCAGAAAGGTAGACCCTCAGTAGGTAGGCAGGCTGCCTCCTTGTGAAACATATTCTCTAGGTCTGTGTGATCTGCCTTGAAAGGAAGTTTAGATACATAGGTTCTGGTTTTTTTTTTTTTTTCTCTCATATATTGTGTGACTTTGAGTAAATTCATTCCTTCAGTGTTCGGTTTAAGAACAAGGTCAGGAATGGTTTCCTAAAGAAAAACATTTTAGACTTACAGCAGCATTTATATGTTGGTAACATTTCTCCAGAAATATTTAAGGTAATACACAAACTGGACTGGTCAATTTTAATCTTTTTCTTGGAATTTCCATAGAAAAGTTCAGGTAGCAGACACACTGAAATAGTGTTACATAGAAAATACTAACTATAGAAAGAACCATAGTTTCTTCATAGGGAAGTCAGAGATAATATCCTGAATTTTTGCACTACTTAAACAACTCCTTAGTTGTCTCACAACAGAATTAATGTAGGGAAACACATTCAAGGAGTTACTGAAGATCGGAATAAGATGGTGCACACTGTAAAAATGCTTTCTGTAATAGGTTTTCAAGTATTTAAAGACTCATTCACTCTCTGGCCTCCTCCTCCATCTACACTGTCTTCTGGCAACAATAAAGTGGTGCAACCTATGCATGAAAGCAGTTTCTAACAATGCAAAATCAACAGCAGTTTTCCGGTCATTTCCATTCCCTCCTCCATGAAAATGAACAACATTTAGGTTATTCCACGTGTTTTTTCCATGCCCCCCAAAACAGTTAGGTTGCCAAATAAAACTGATCAGGTAATGAATTACTGTTTGCCTTCATGTAATTGGTCTAAGTACAATACACATAAAATCAGACATTAACGTGGTAATATGAGAGGAAGAAAAATATCAAACCATAGGATTGAGTTTTAGTTTTACTGACATTTACATATCATACTTCCTGTTTATGATTTCAGAAGTGCAGCCAGGCAGTGCTTCTGTGAAAAACTAACTGGGAACAGTTTTGAGGATTAAAATGGCAACTTACTCAAAAAAAAAAAAAAAAAAAAACACACTAAATTTACTATTTATAGAATTACTATCTGTGTTGTGTAAAAAAAGCTGAATATCTTCAGACATCATTTATTCATAATTAAAAGGGAACTTGATGGCTTTGTGCCTTTAAAACAAACAGCCCAGTTGTAAGTCTTAGTCCTGAATTTGAGTAGGTGATGGGATAACGAAACCAAGCCAACCTCCTTCTATATCTCATACATATATATGTCTTGATACAATAGATGTATAAAAAAGGTAATTCTTGCAAACATTTGCTTTTTTCCCTCATTTTGAGATTTCAGTTGACTGTTGTTTTGCATTAATTAACAATTAGTTCTGCCTGAAGGAGGGACCTGCCTCTTGAGAAACCTGTATGCAGGTCAGGAAGCAACAGTTAGAACTGGACATGGAACAACAGACTGGTTCCAAATAGGAAAAGGAGTACATCAAAGCTGTATATT
>NW_011494620.1:6599824-6616530 GCF_000754665.1 Bison bison bison | reverse complement strand
ATGCAGGAGACTCTTGAGAGTCCCTTGGAGAGCAAGGAGATCCAACCAGTCCATCCTAAAGGAAATCAGTCCTGAATATTCTTTGGAAGGACTGATATTGAAGCTGAAACTTCAATACTTTGGCCACCTGATGGGAAGTACTGACTCATTGGAAAAGACCCTGATGCTAGGAAAGATTGAAGGCCAGAGGAGAAGGGGATGTCAGAGGATGAGATGATTGGATGGCATCACTGACATGAGTTTGAGTGAACTCCAGGAGTTGGTGATGGACAGGGAGGCCTGGCGTACTGCAGTCTATGGGGTCGCAAAGAGTTGGACACAACTGAGCGACTGAACTGAACTGAAGGAGGGAAAGGGTAGAGATGAATCTAATTCTTAAGTAGAAGGCCTTTTCTTCCACTACTAACTTATTCTATTTGAAGCATAATTATATGAGTTAATTTAATTTTGGTGACGACTTTAGAATTTGTGTATGTATATATGTGGAGAGAGTGAGCACCCAAGTGGGCAGTGACTGTTAACTAGTATCAAAATCCATGCTCTCACTTCTGGGCCATACACATAAGTCTATCTCCAGCCTCCCGTGCAGTTAGCTGTGGACATGTGACTTAAGTTACAGCCAATAGAATGAGAATGGAAGTTAACATGTACTACTTGGAGTGTGTGTGTGTCTGTGTGTATGTGTGTGTGTGCGGGTGCGTGCTTGCGCACGCATGTGTGCTTTAGTCATGGTCTACTTGGAGTGTGTGTGTGTGCTTGCGCACGCATGTGTGCTTTAGTCATGGTCCAACTCTTTGCAACCCCATGTACTGTAGCCTTCCAGGCTCCTTGTCCATGGAATTTTCCAGGCAAGAATACTAGAGTGGGTTGCCACCTCCTACTCCAGGGGATCTTCCCGACCCAGGGATTGAACGCACGTCTCCTGTATCTCCTGCACTGGCAGGCAGATTCTTTACCACTGGTGTCACCTGGGAAGACTCTCCCCTAAAAAACTCACTTTCCTACAGGCTGAAAGAGAAAAGACCCTTAGGGTGACCTTGGAACTTTGATTCTGAAAGCGACGGTATGGAAAGACCTTGAAAAGTAATTACTGTAGTGCTTGTTTATTTTAGCAAGAAATGTCCTTGAGCCATGATATATTTTGGTGTTGATGATCTGTTTTGGCAATTAGCCTTCCTTAATTAATTCAATATACAAAACTTATATTTGCAGTGTCCATGTGTGATGTACAACTCCTGCGGGCAACGTTTACACCCACAATGTATGTCAGTGCCATTTCCTTAAGCACAATTAAGAGGCTACAGTATGTATACATATGGATATGTATAAAGGTCCTCCCCAGACATAGTGTAACACTGTAGCTCTGCCAAACTAACTCCAGCTTCTCTCTTGGGTTTTATTTTGTAGGCGCATTAATTTGTGTAAAGACACTTCCCTTTTGTGTTTGTGGTAATAAAGGTGGAATGGATCATCCAGTAAGAATCTTAAGGGGAAAATGTGTATTTAGGAACCAAAGCAGGTCTTTTTCCTAGAGTTGTTCAACTGTAGCTAACTACAGACTTTCTTATAACCTGTTACCCTCTGGCATGCATTAGGCCAGAAGAGTGTGTTAGGAGCCTTCTTCCCCTCTGCTCGCCAAGCTTACTGTTACGAATTATAAAAACTTTTCTGGGCTTCATTTTCCTTATCTGTAAGATGAGAGCTGGATTATATGACCCCAAAGATCCCTTCACTAAAATTCTACTATCTGTAACTACAATGTCCATAGCTATTGGTAGAAATAATTGTTAATGTGAGTATTCTTTCAGATTCCAAACTGATACTATATAGGTGCTTAAAAGTAACTTAAAATTATAAAAAAGATGTTTAACTTGCGGCAATTCACAATCCAAGAGGTACAACAGAGGTTCTACTCTTTTCCCAAACAAAAACTATTAAATTGGAAAGATTTTTAACTCACTCAGGATATTTTTTGGAGTAATTATAAAGCACTTTGTCACCTCTCTGATTCCTTTACTCTGTGGATGAAGTATCAAAGCAGTGCAGAATTTGACATTTATTGAAATAATATATACCATATTATAAAAAAAAAGCAACCCTAAATAGCAGATTGTGCAGTTGTTTGCTGAATTTAGCAGCTAAAAATTTAAGTTTTACTTCAAATTGTATACTTACATTCTAATGTTTCAACATAACAATTAATGCTTTAACAAGTTCAGGATTATGACCAATCACCCAAGTCACAGTTAACTTTTGCCAGAGTTAACTAAGTCATATGTGACTTAGTGCTAAATCATGTTTTTGTTATAGCTGACAAAAATGAATCTTTACCTGTTTGTCTGCTGGTAGGGATTTTAATCTCATGGATCTAAGCTTTCGTTAAAACTAAAAATATACATTATCCAGACTTGATGCAGGCACAGAATTGGCTTTAATTCACATTCTTTTTCTTTGGGAGAGCTGCAGAAATACGGCCTTCACTCAGGGGTGATGCTGTTTTAGAAAGGAGAAAGGACAGGCTGTAGATCGTTGTCTGAAGTGGAGTTTTTATGTTAAGAGAAAGCCATGTATAGGCTGGAGTAGATGAGAAGGAATCACAGTAACTTTATTTTCTGCAAAAGGAACAAGGCAGAGTGAGAGCCGGCCATACTCTTGAGTACCAGTAAAGTATGGATTTTAAATATCTTTAGATAATTGCAGAAATTAGGAAAACAATTTTTAAAACGAGATGCATACATAAATAAATTTTGGTATATCCATTTGTTGGAATGTCGTGCAGATGTTATAAACATGTTTTTAAAAAATTAAATAACATGGGGAAATGATCATTATAAACTATAGATAGATTCTTTATTGCTATCAAACAGGAATCAATCTTATTCTTTCCAACCTCTGTATTCTTCATGCTATTTCCTCCCCCATCCCCAGTATAAATAGGAGCATAACAGAAGAAAGGTTTTAAGGACAGATGCATAGACAATGAATTTTAAAGCCAAAAGGGATTTTAGCCATCAATTAGTCAAAATTCATCATTTTGCAAAGGAAACTGACACCAGAAAATTAAACATCTTACCAAAGATCTCAGTATCAGCATTGCTACTTGCTAAAACCTGGGTTTCCTTGCTCCCCAAATTTGGCACATTTTTAAAGGTGGCTCAGTGGTAAAGAATCCACCTGCCGATGCAGGAGACGTGGGTTTGATCCCTGAGTTGGGAAGATTCCCCTGGAGAAGGAAATGGCAGCCCACTCCAGTATTCTTGCCTAGAAAATTCCATGGACAGAGAAACCTTGCAGGCTACAGTCCATGGGGTCACAAAGAGTCAGACACAACTAAGTGACTGAGCACATACACACACCTTCTACTGTAATATGCTACAACTGAGGTAGAGTCAGACTAGATACTTTCGGCAAGGGAGTGTGTAGGGTACAAGGGAATGAGTCATAAAATATCTAAAATATTTTAAATAAGATGAATCATAAACAAGAGTCATAAAATATCTGTAGAGATCCATTTCTTAATAATTCTAAATCTTCAATTTTTTAACTTAGTACTGCTTTAAAAATTTTGGGGGGTAGAAACTCAGATCACTTCTTTGTCTTACAGGAATAATACTGAGTAACAGAAGCGACTAGATTACAACTTACGACCTTTACTTATTTGTTCATTTGCTTTTGCCTGTCTCTTCCACTAGAATATATCTTCCAGGAAGGCAGGCCTGTATCTTTTTGCTCCCTCCTAGCAACTGTTTGACATATAAAAGATGTTCAGTAAGTATTGAACATCTTTAATTAGTCAAGTGAATTAATAAATGGTAGTACTAAAAAGTAGTACTCCTTATTTACTTTGATTTCTTCTGGAGGTTTTTCCAAATTTTGTGATTCCTTCACCACTGTAAATTAATTTTAGAATTGGGTGAATGTGCCCCATTTATAGCTCTGCATTTCAGTCTAATACCTTTGAACTGTTTTATAATATTAATTTTGGTACTCTTAAACTCTTGTGCCAAATTTGCTAGATTTGAGAATGACCATGATCTGTAATTTTATTTAGGTTTTTATCCACAGATGCATGTGTACACTTATACCATGAATTAGTGGTGTACATGCAGGAGACCCTGGTTCAATCCCTGGGTCAGGAAGATCCCCTGGAGAAGGAAATGGCAACCCACTCCAGTGTTCTTGCCTGGAGAATCCCATGGACAGAGGAGCCTGGTAGGCTATAGTCAATAGGGTCGCAAAGAGTCGGACATGACTGAGCAACTTGTCAATGTCAATGTCAAATGTGAGACTGAACTGATGAGTCTGGAGGCAACACTGCTGGGAGAACATATTTGGAAATAGGAAAAAAGAAATGGTAATACCTTGAAAAATAGAAGCATTAGGCTGAAAAAAGTAAATATTTAAACTCCTATCTCAAATTGTGTAAATTTTAAACCTGATGAAAAGAAGTAAATAATATTTTGAAGAGTGGATTCTTCCTTAAAGGTAAGATATTAAAAACAAAGCAAAACAAAAACACTGAGCCTAAATTTAAATATTAATCTCGATTTTAAAAGGTAGGCCTCATACATTTTTCCCTCAGGCTTATTTTCAATATATATGTATGTAGAGAATTAAGAGATTTTTTTTTAACAGCAAAATTTTTATAGATGAAGAAGCCTAAAAATGTTGGCCATGTAGTCTATTTCTAAGAATTGATCTTAATTTAAGATATAATCTGAAATGCTAAAATATATTAATGCATAAAAAGTTCACAGCAACATTGTTTATAAGTAAGGAAAATAGTGTAAGTGACCACCTAATGAAACCCTACTCCACATAAGGATCTTTATGCAGCCATTGAAAATTTTAAGAGTTTTAAATGACTTGAGGAAGCATTTCTGATAAATTTTTATGAAAAAAGTCAGCGACTGAGGAAAAAAGTTTAAACTTCATATGCTTAAAAAACTTCATGGAAATATGTCAACTGTAAGTCAGTTACCTTTAAATAAAGGAATTATTGGTTATTTTATCTATATTTTCCTAAAATAAAGAAAAATATTTTTTCTTTAAACATAATTTCAAATTTTTCTTTACTTGTACTACTTTTATAATCAGAAAAAGAAACCTATTACTTGGCATAGATATGTTTATGTCCCAGTGATATGTTTTCAGTATCATCACATGAGTATAAATATTGTTGCCAGAAGAAAAGTTTGATATTACTTAAATCCAAATAATGGAGTTTCCAAAACAAACACTGATACATATCCTATAACTTGTAAAATTATAGTGGTTTAGTATAATTTACTAGTTATTTCAACATAGCAGGCTCTCAGTATGTTTGCTGATGATATGGTTAGAGAAGGGACACCTCAATTGATTTACCAAGTTCCTTGAATCTGTCAGTTAGCAACTCTCCCACCAAGAGATTAATGATATAGTCTGGTGTCAAAAAGCTGTCCATAAAATCTCCCTTAGTTTGTGTGGTGCGCTTTTGCAAAGTATTATTTTGTACTTCAAAAAGAACAGCCTCTTAAGTGCTAATTTTTTACAGACACAAAGGGAGAAAAATTGGTTCTTACCTTGTTTATACTGGCTAGCTATGAGTTTTAAGTAAGATTCTGTGATCTGACACCACCAGTAAAAAAGGTTTCTTGTGGAAATAACTGGCGACAATACCTACCTTGTAGGGTTATTATGGTTTAGAAATCATGTATGTAAATGCCCAGTATAGTACATGGCACACAGGCATTCAGTAAACAGTGGCTATTATAATAATACAATATATAATATTACTATGATTTCTTATGTCACATTACTATATATAGGGTGAATTGAAAAAACATGAAGTGCAGTCTACTTAAAAACATTCTAGACTTTCGGATAAAGATGGGGGAGTGAAGGCAGATCACAAAATCTTCCTCCCCAAGTACCTGACAAAACAGTTTGTGCAAAAGAAAGAACAATAAAAACTCCTTTAAAAGCATTACCAGAAGTAGCAAGAAAAAGAAAATGTCTGCTACCTAAGCCAGTGAAGGCCAAAGTAATACTGTCATTTCAAAATAAATAAATTTGGAACAGCAAGAAATGAAATAAGCATGGTTGGAAATCAGAATCACCAAAAACAGACTGGCAGCTGGAGCACATCCTCTAGTCAGTTCATCAAGATGATGGTGCCTCCTCTCCTCTCTCCTACGTCTCCCACATTTCCCTGCTCCTCACTTCAAACTCTGATTTTATTGATAAATAGATGCTCTCACAAGATAAACTCATCTTTCCCACACTGTACCTATCGACTTGCCTTCATCTGTACTCAAATAAACTGTCTTCTGTAAAGGGTTAGTGAGCCCTGCTCTTAAGTAAGGCAAGCCCCTCCACTAGTGTCCTGAAGCCCACCCGTTCTTACACAGTCAAGGATTGTGTCCCGTGACTATCCCCTCCATTTTCTGCATCCTCAGTTTCTCTCTCTCTATTTGATTATTCCAATCAGTACTTCCCTGGTGGCTCCGCGGTAAAGAATCCACCTGCAATGCAGGAGACACAGGTTCGATCCTTGTCAGGAAGATGCCCTGGAGAAGGAAATGGCAACGCATTCCAGTATTCCTGCCTGGGAAATCCCATGGACAGAGGAGCCTGGCGGGTCCAAGAGTCAGACACAATTTAGCGACTAAACCACCACTTCCAAACATACTATACTACTTCCCCTTCTAAAAATACTATCACCCTAGATCTCATACCCCCCTCTGCTTTCATGGTGAGTAGGAGCCCATTTTTTTCTGCTGTGCCTTATAGTAGACTTTTAAAAGGTTGTTTGTACTTGCAGTTTCCACTTCCTCACTGTATATAATCTCTTCAATCCATTCTAATTAGATTATTGTGTCCATAGCTCCACCTAAACTGCTCTTGTTGAGATCACCAATCACCTTCTTGCCAGATCATGTTCTTCTTCCCAAATGTTTGGGACTCCCAGGCATGCATATTCCTCACCCCTCTTTTTTTCTTTATCAATTTTCATTCCCTGCCCCTCCCTGAGTCATCTTATTCAGTTTTTCTGGTTTTAAAATGTTGTTTGTCTGTTTTTTTAGGACTCCTTAAATTTGTATTCTATCCTTAATACCTTTGTTGAGCTCCAAACTCATATCCAACTCCCTTCCCAGGAACTCCACTCATATATCTAATAAGGACCTCAAAATTAATTCATTCAAAACAAACATGTTAGAGGTAGAGAATGGGCTTGTGGACACGGGGTGGGGAAGGAGAGGGTGGGATGAATTGAGAGTAGCCTTGACATATATAACTACCATGTGTAGAATAGGTAGCTTGTGGGAAATATCAGCTTGGTGCTCTGTGATGACCTAGAGGGGTGGGATGGAGGGAGAATGGGAGGAAGTTTCCAGTGGCAGCAGATACATGTATACACAGAGCTGATTCATGTTGTTATACAGCAGAAACCAACATAACATTGTAAAGCAATTATCCTCCAGTCAAAAACTGAAGAAATTAAAAAACAAAAGCAAAGGAATACAAAGATTAATGAATGAGAGATCTGAATAGTCTGGCTAAAGGAAATAGATTTGGGGAAAATGATAAATTTTGCGTTTGTTTGTATTTACATAGTAAATTGGCAATAACATACCCAAACATTGATTTTCTTTTTCCTCTCAGTTTACTTCTCCCTGAGTTTTCCCCATGTCAATAAATGGCGTTATTTTCATCCAGTTGCTCAAGACAGAAACCTAGAGGTCATCCTGAATTTCTCTCTGTTCTAGTTATTAGACTGTTAACTTTTAGCAATAAACCCTTCCCTACTCTGCTTTGTGCTGCTGTGGCTGGGCCTCTGCAAGCTACATTTTTACTTTTTTCAGCTGAATTCTTGCTATAGTCTGTAAGAGGCATTAGATAAAAGACTAAAAGTAAGAAGACAGAAAAAGAACGTGCTCCTCCTCGTTGACTCTCCATACCTGCCGGCATTGCCCACTGTAGACCTTCACCTGACAGCAGCAGTTAGCCCCAAATTTCAACCATCTTCCACTCTCCTGGAAGCAGCCTCAGCGTACCCTCTCAGAGCTACTAGTAAGTGGGCAACACCTCCTACCCCAGGCCAGGGTTCCAGCTCTGTGAGTCCCTGCTTCTGGTTCCTGTGCATTCGTGCTCGAGCTAAGTCGCTTTAGTCGTGGCTGACTCCGTGTGACCCTATGGACTGTTCCCCCTCCAGCCTCCTCTGTCCATGGGGATTCTCCAGGCAAGAATACTGGATTGAGTTTCCATGTCCTTCTCCAGGGGCTTTTCCCGACCTAGGGATCAAATCCGCATCTCTAATGTCTCTTGTGTTGACAGGTGGGTTCTTTACCTTAGCACCAACTGGGAAGCTGGATTCTAGTAACTTCAGGTCTTCCTCGGTTAATCCAGGACTAGATGACTTCCTGAAGTTATTACTCTCTTATCTTAGTGCTCCCCTTTTCCTTTTTCGGTTAGACAACACTTGATCAATTTTTTATGCTCAATTTACTGTTGTTGAAATACTTAGCAAAAGGCCAGAGTGCCTCCTCTAAAGCAGTGGTCCCCAACTTCTTTGGTGTCAGGGACCAGTTTTGTGGAAGATGATTTTTCCACAGACCAGGGGTGAGGGGTGGTTTGGGGATGATTCAAGTTTATTACATTTACTGTGCACTTTATTTCTATTATTACTACATCAACTCCACCTCAGATCATCAGGCATTAGATCCCAGAGGTTTGGGATGCCTGCTCTAAAGCACATATGGTCCCCCTCTCCTTGTCACAGAACAAAATTCAGCCTCCTCTCTCAGGCCTCCAGCCTCTTTTGTGACCTAGTGTGATTCTCTGATCTCATCTCTCACCAGTTTCTGATTTCTCATCTGGCTCTTATCATTCTGTCTTGAACACTCTGCGTTTCCATGGGGCCTTTGCACTTGCTCTTCTCTGCCTCTGCATTGCCCAGGTCTTTGCCTAGCTCGCTGCCTTGCTTCATTCACGTTTATTCTCAAGTGTCATCTCAGAGAGACCTGCTCTCACTGCATTATCTAAAATGCATGATTCCTGCCCACAACCCTCCCTTTCCTTACTTGGGTTTCTTATTATGATCATTACCTGATTTTGTTATATTTATTTCTCCCTTCCCTATTCTCAAGTAAAAGCTCCATTGCTTCATACTAAGGATGGGATGTGATCTCATTTACCACTGGTGCTGGCACTCAATACATTCCAGTTGACAAATAAATTTAATAGTGAATTGCAGTGAAAATGCAGAAGAAAAGTGGACCAAGGTAATTGCAAAGAAGATAGTATGCAACTGAGACAAAGACAACACAATATAGCTGGATTCCACTCCCTGAGTACATAATGCAACAAGTGAATCAGAAAAACCACTTAAAGATTAACAGAAGAGAATTTCCACAAAATTATGAAAGAACTGAATATGCAGAATAACATATTCAAAGAAAAAGGGACATAAATATTCGTTATCAAGATATATACTGGTTAAGCTATTAACAATGAAGAATGAAGGAAGAACTTCAGACCTCTAGGCTAGAAAACTAACATGTAAGAGGGAGGAAATCATGCTGGCCTTAGACTTCCTCTAAGCAATATTCAAAGCAAAAATGTTTGCAGTTTTAAGGCAAAGCCAGCAAGACCCCAAACTATGATATCTAAATAAGTGTCATTCGGAAATTGACTGAGAAAGGCAAATACAGCATCCATGAATCCCTGGTAGGAAAAAGAACAAAACTACTTATTGAAGAGCAGATAAGTGATGAATCAAAATTAGTAAGTAGGAATTAAGAATTGAGGTGTGTTGTGACCACTGGATTTTAAAATAGAGGTCATGACCAAATGACCAAAGGAAGTTAAAGTTACAAAACAGAAACATTAAAACCTTCACTTAAAATAATGACCAAAATAATACATTTTTTCACAGCAGTCAACTTGTGTCTCTAAATTGAAAACATACAGATAAAAAAGTCTCCAAACTCTTAATTTTTTAAACTGGATATTTTAGGAAATAAGATCTCTTGTTGCAAAGAAACAAATTTTCTGGAAGTTCAGCAGTTCCTTCAGTTTATCATAGTACTACCATATTCAAATAAGTTTAAATTTAATATTTAAAATATTTTAAAAGTGTACACATTCTCATCTTAAATAAGATTATTTATTTGTATAAGTGCATAGAAATATGCCTGCCATGATGATCACTTAATACTGATGGTAAAGTCTGGGATCTGAAGAGATTTAAAAATCTTTCTGTAACTTTCTATATTGTTTGAATTATTTATAAAAGAACATGTATTGTTTTTATGAAACCAATAGAAACACTATCCTTAAAATACTATTATATACAACACTGCAAATACACTTAATACTACTGAACTGTACATTTTTAAATTGTTAAGATGGTAAATTTTACGTTATGTGTTTAACTGTATTTTTTTACCACAATTGAAAATAAAAAATATTGTTATAAAAGTTATGATATAAAATTGGTCCAGCCATTATGGCTTTCCAGATGGATTTTGACTATCCAAAGTTCTCCCCAAATAAACTTTTCCACCAAACATTACTCCTCAAGTTATACCCTTCAAATAATACTCTCTATTTGCTTATATCTTATCTGATATAGTTTTAGAAACAGAGATCATTCACTGGCAGATGTTGTTATATATATGCAAAATAAAAAGATGCATGTAAAAAGTAACTGTTGTATGACTATTAAATATCTTAGTGTTATAAGAATGTAAATATGTGTCATTTGATTTATGTATTTGGGAAGAAATCTTTTAATGATTTTTTTCTGATGGTTAAAATATATGCTCATTTTAGAAAATGCAAAAAAAAAATGGTAAAAATTACCATAATTACACACTATACTTTGGTATATTTTCCCCCAACCCTTGAGGAGAAATAGTTTTATAACCTAAAAGATTTATCTGTACATTAAATTAAACATTAGCATTTCTCTGTGGTATTCAGTATTTTAGTGGTTACAAAAATGCCATTAGATTAATGTACCTTGGTTTATCACTCCTTTACTATTGAATATTCAGATGGTCTCCCATCTAGAGATACTGTCATAAGCATATATAAATCTTTGATTTCATATGATTTTTTGTTTTTTCAGGATTGGTTCCTGTAAGTGAAACTACTGTATCAAAGATTTAGACATTTTTGACTCCAGAAAGGTAATATAGTAATAGATGGGTGTGTAAATTACATTCTTAGTAACAGTTATTAGCACTTATTTTCAGTCTCTGCCAATCTGATGGAAAGACTCTTTCTGTAATTTAGATAAAGTTGCATTTTGCTCATACACTCATATTAATAACTTTACCATTTTAGGGACTTACAGTTCTTTATAGAGCCTTGCCAAGATATTGAAGAAAATATATTTTGTTATTGGCTTTGGCAGCATTTAAGATAAATTATATTTTGCACACATAGAAAGGTGAGGAAAAAAGAACATAAAAAAGGATCCAAATTATTTTACTTAATAAAAAGTAAGATTGTATTTAATTTTTTTTTTTTTAGAAACAGGAAAGTTTTATTATGATCATTTAAGAAGCTTAATAGGTATATAAATTGATTTTCCATTATAGAAATGGAGAATACTGCTTCTTTTTACATTTCCATTAAATATATATGCAATTAATTATTTCTTGGGCATAAAGGAAGTTCAACACAGTACAAGAAAGGAGAAATTGTACAGGCCATATTCTGACCACAAAACAATGCTCTGTGATGACCTAGATGGCTGGGATCGGAGGTAGGGGTAGAGTGGAGGGAGGTCCAAGAGGGAAGAGACACATGTAGTCTTCAATTCTTAATGTAGTAGTAGAGCAATATTACTATCAACCAGCAACATCTTGTATTATGTTGTAAAATAAAAACTTGTATTTTATTTATGGAAATCATATTGAATTTATTGCTTAAGGTGCCATTTTTACTAGAGAACTTTTCAGAATGCTTCGAAATACTTAGTCTATACGGTTAAGAAAAACATTCTCTGGATAACTACTTTGAAATAATTTCCACAACCCTGCCTTCATTCAAGAGGCCTAGAAACAGACTGGCTCACTTCCAGCTTCCTTACTTGTTATCTCTGCTATGAAGTCATTCTGTGGATAGGTTAATAAGCATTCTGGCAAACAGCAAAATTGCATCTGTAAAACTATATGGCACAGTTTGGCTGGGGTTGTTCCTCCTTCGGAACTGCATTACGTAATTTTAAAGTGTTTACTTAAGCTCCTTTGGGCTGCCTCCATGGTAGCTATGAAGTCACTGAGAATTAGGAACAGTTTGGAGCCTGATAACAAAGTCTATTAGTTTAATGTGAACACTGTCAAATTTTTTTTTATCACTGCCATATAAGGAAGTTTAAAAACAAAGATATTGATTCATTTTACTTTTTAAAAGTGCTTGCTACTTCAAAAATTATGAAATATAACACAAAGCAATCATAAATGTACATTTGCTCATTACCTAAATGTGCTTATTTTAAAATCTGTACATCATGAATTCACAGTGTGATTTTGACCCAATAGAACTATAAATAATTATGCAAAATTACCTAAATGTATAGAGCACACCCCTTAGGAGAGTATGAATTATTAAAACAGCCTAAGCACTATTCCTTCTCTAAGTCATGAAGTTTTCTATGAGAACATCAAAGGTATATAAACTGTAATAATATCAGCTTTGGGAGAATTTAAAAAGATACCAGGTTATAAGAAAAGACTATTTTATCTTGATCAAATAGAGAAAGGTATTTTCAGTTCCTTAGAGAACTCTTAAGCTCCTTTACCAACCAAATAACAGTATGTCATGCAGTTCAGGCAGTAGGCATTGTAAAAGTGAAAGAAGAGCTATTCCAATTTTGTATGGTCATAATCAAGTTTTCTGTCACTTCAAGGAAACATGCAGATTCTTATACCTAAAACCTCAACCATCGCTTTAGAATTATACTGAGTTTTATGAATCAACAAGCCCAAGTAAAAAAGATCTTGATATCTAAAAATGTATAACCCTTTTTAAGAACTGTCATTCTGTCTTAATTATATAACATGAATTTATTATAAAATTACTTAATGGAATAATCTCCATAGCATTTTGCTTTTAAACTTTGAGAAGTCACTGATGGTCTTGCCAATGAGCCAGTAATGTCCAGTCAGGGACAGTTTAAGGAGGCAGTGGAAAACTTTTAGGACCTGATCATCTCTTTGAAAAGTGCAGCCACTGGGAGTGTCCTACCTAGCTTTGCAGAGACAGGAGTCTGTATATGGAGGCCTGACCTGGAGGGGAGGGGAATGGTCATGCAGGAGAAAAAGGGGGGAAGATTATGAGATTGCCCACTCAGACTGGCTCTCAGTTAGCTTTGCTGTAATGATGAAATACTTGGATTTTTATATTCCATTCTAATATCAAAAAAGGATATTTATTTGATATGTTTAAAGAGTTTTTATATACAACGTATTGTTTAAATCTGTTTATCTGAAGTTAAAATGTGTGGTGATTTTAAACACATGGCAAATTCTTTGACGCTCTTCCCAGTAAAAGGCAGAGTCTGATTCTCCTAGAATCTGTATGGCTTAAGTGCTACGCCTCAGATGAACAGAATGTGATGGATAGCACTTCTAGGATTAGGTTCTACAGCTTCACTTGGCTCTGTCTTGGGACCCTTGGAGCCCAGAGCCATGCTGTGAGGAAGCCCAGACCACAGGGAGTGGCCATGTGCAGGTGTTCTGGCTGAAAGCCCTAGCTAAGATCCTAGCCATCTGTGAGCAGGGATTGCTAGATGGGAAAGTGAACACGCCTTCAGATGATGCAAGCCTTTAGCCTATGAGCTGCCCCAGCTGACTCCCTGTGGACTAGAAACAAGCTGTCTTACAGAGCCCTACCCGTAACTGCATATTCATGAGCAAGTGTTGTTTTTAAAACCATTACGTTCTGGGGGTGGTTTGTTTTGTATCTGAGTTCCTGCTTCCATTAAATCTCTAGCTCAGGTTAGCTGTGACAACTGGGAAACCTTCCCCCTCACTTTTTGTTGTTTCCCTAGCCAGACTGAGATCTTAAGCACTTCTGGGTACTAACTGTGTATGATTAAGTGTGGTTTTGAAGGGCCATGAGAAACAAATACCACCCTTATGGGAATTCATGCTAGCTCATGTCTCTTTCTTTGAAGGTCTAGTGGTTGAGCAGGGCAAAAACAAAGCTTGATTCCATCTATCTCTCCTTTTCTTCTTCTCTGGCTATCCACAGTTTTTAAAAAGAGAGGAAAGCAAGATTTTATCCTCTCCTGCCCTCATGTCCCTTCTGAATTCAAATCTTTGGGAAGGTGCTTTTTCGCTGGAAGGGTACACAGCCTTTTCAGTGGATTTTCAGCCACAGCTTTTCATTCCTTTTCAAGGAAGCAAAACAGAGTTCTTCCTCCTGCACCAGAGGCCCATTTCTCCTCCCAGTCCACAGCCCAAACCAGAATGGGGATCCCTTGATCTGTCAGTCACTTTCCCATTCCACCAACTCTTTCAAATTAGCTTTCTTGAACGCCTCTCCTATCCCCACTGCCACTGGGTATACAGCAGTGGTCCTAGTTGATTCTTAGATCACAGGCTATTTTGTTTTCCATCTTCCTGTCTCCAGGACCCCAACTGGTGTAATTTTTTTCAAGGACCTGTATTCTTTTCATACCTGACCATGCATCTCCATTAAAAAAACAAAATCCTTTTATGGTTTTCCCTTTCCTGTAGGTTTAAATCCTGAGGCCCAATCATTTACACACAGAGTAAACACTTGAGATTGTATGCTGAATTGTAGTTGAGGTCTGTAGGTGCTTTTTACTCTGGAGAGAGACCAGATTGCTTTCCCTGGGTTCTCAAAAGGGTATGCTGCTGCTGCTGCTGCTACTGCTAAGTTGCTTCAGTCGTATCCAACTCTGTGCGACCCCACAGACGGCAGCCCACAAAGCTCCCCCATCCCTGGGATTCTCCAGGCAAGAACACTGGAGTGGGTTGCCATTTCCTCTCCAATGCATGAAAGTGAAAAGTGAAAGTGAAGTTGCTCAGTCCTGTCGGACTCTTAGCGACCCCATGGACTGCGGCCCACCAGTCTCCTCAGTCCATGAGATTTTCCAGGCAGGAGTGCTGGAGTGGGGTGCCATTGCCTTTTCCATCAAAAGGGTATGCGTGCCCCCAAAAGCTAAAAACTTGTAGGTCTCAAGCTACATTCCAAACTCCCCAGCTTGGACTACAAAGTCTTGTGTGACCTGGCCTTTCGTCCAGCCTCCCTTCTCTCCCTTTTCACAGCCCACCCATTCTTACTTGGCTGTAGTTGTTCACTACAGGCCTTTGTACCTGCTACTTTGCTTATTCAGCTTGGGAAAACTCTTTTCTTAGGTGGTCTAACTTCTGCCCATCCAGGAAACTGTCTTCTTTCTTTTAAGAAGCACCTCAGGTCAGCTACCTACAGAAAGCTATTCAGGCCAAGCAAGCTGGGTGTGAATTCCTGCCTTCCTGAAGCCAGGCTAGCAACTGCTCTTTCTCTTAGCATCTACCTCTTGGATTTCCAAACTAGGGTGGAGGTGGGAAGAAAATAAAACCGTGAAGTAAAACCTGTAAAACAAGCAGTGACTAATAAAATTGTTTGTGCAGCACTTACACTGAACAATCATTCCAGGCTGTAGTATACACTTTTGTAGTGCTTTCTTAGGAGAGAGAGATTGGGTAGCAAACATGTAATTTATATTTGCCCCAGAGTTTTGATGATAAATACAACAGACACCTTCCTGTTAAGAGAATTTCCTACAGGAATTTTCAGCATCATCCCATTTTCCTCTATCTTATGCCCAGCCACAAATGGTGTATTTAACAAATACTGAAATTAATAAACAGTTCTGATATTCTGCCATCTACTAGGATTGCTGGGTCATTTATCTGAATTGTTTCTCCTTGGTTCACGCAACATCACCGCCCCCCAAAAAGGTCTAACACATCGTGAAGTGTCCTTAAAATTCTCCATCTACCCAGGAAGACGCTCCTACTTTTTGAGATACACTGTGTACTTGTGAGGTCTGCTTTCTCTCACAGCACAGGCTTTTCAAAGTCAACCCTTTTACTCGTTCAGAAAAAGTAAAGCCTTAATTGCTGCCTCGAAACAAGAGCTCTTTTCCCTCCTCGGGTGGACGGATCTGAGCGAAGTGTATTTCCCTGCTACTAACGCATCAACTTATAAATAGCGCTTACCGCGCTGAGTCACCAAAACCCGGAGTTTCCCCAAATAGCTTTATAACGACTGCTGGAATCGAGTCCTCCAGAACGGTGACAAACGCCTGTCACACACCCGCAAGGCTGGACGCTAGGCTTGCGCCGCTGAGCGGGGTCCCCAAACACCTGGCTGTCGGAGAACGCGGGCACAGCAGCCTATGTCCCAGCCTGGAGTTCAGAGTCGGACCTCAGGAGCGCGCCGGGCGCTCTCGGGACGCGGCAAGACTTGGCCTTGACCGTCCGGGGCCGTCCCCGCCCCCTCCGGAGCTGGGAGCCGCAGGGGGCCGGCACCAGCCTCCGCGCGGTGCCGGCCCGCCCGCTCACACAATGGGGCGCGTCGGGGGAGGGCGGCCTCAGCCACCGCTCTGGGCCCGGGCCCGGGGCTCCGGGCAGCTGGGGACGCAGTCAGGAGCTGGGGTGGCAACGAAAACCCCCTCCGCCCGTCTCCCGCCCGCC
>NW_011494620.1:6598179-6598754 GCF_000754665.1 Bison bison bison | reverse complement strand
CCCGCGCTGCCGCGCCCGCCCCCTCCCCCGGGCGCCGCGCTCCCCACCCCATCGCCAGGGATCAGGGAACCCCCCAGCTCGATTTTTTTGTGCAGTTTCAGCAAAGCTCCGAGGAAGTTGGTCCTTTTGTTCCACTATTTATAGATTGCGTCAACATTGCGAAAAGGAGAAGGCGGAGCGGTGGCCCCTCCCCCCTCCCCTCCTCCAGCCGGCTCCTGGGAGAGAAAAGCCCCAGCACACGACCTAAGTACACAGCGCGCCAGCCGCCCGCCCGCCCCCGGCCTCCCGCTCGCCGCCTCCCCCTCCTCCCTGCCCGGGCCAGAGCGCTGCCAACCCCGTCACGTGCCCGCCCGGGAAAACCAGCTCCCCGGGGCTCCGCGCCGCCCACCAGGCTCCGTGGCGGCGGCCGCCTAGCTCAGCTGTGCGCCTGGCTCGTGGGCTCCAGCCAGTGACCCAGGCGTCGCGCACAGCGTGGGCACCCGCACCCTAGTCACCCGGGGAAACCCGGGGTCCGCGACTCTCAAGAGTGCTCGCCAGCCTTCGGCGCTTCCGCCCTCCTCAAACCTCCCCGCCCC
>NW_011494620.1:6590515-6598079 GCF_000754665.1 Bison bison bison | reverse complement strand
GGTCGCCGAGTGTGCGCGCGTTCGGGCCTCGCTGCGAGCCGGGGGCCTGACTGGGCCCTCGCGCTCCCGCTTCCCCAGACGAGAGGATGCCAGTCCCCCTTCCCTTTTTCTCCCCCGCACGATCGGCTGCGGGCGGGTGACCGAGGGAAGCCGGGGTGGCTGGCGGCCGCCCGAAGGCTGGCGGGCGGAGCGCGGGAAGTACGGTGCGGCCGTTCCGAGACGCGCGGAGACGCCCTGCCTCCTCCGCAGGTGCAGCGGGGCGTCGCGCGAGCTCAACTTAACTGCCTCCCGGACATCTGCGGACCGAGGAGTTTTGCAGATCTGAGCCGCCGTGAGGGTACTGGAGTTTCTGAGGAGTTACTGGAAGTTAGATCTGTGACAAAAAACATTCGGACTTTCTTCTCAAACCTCATGACGAAGTGATAGGCCCCGCCATACGCCCCGAAATGAAACTGAGCTCCCTTGCTGGCCTAAAGCTTCTGTTCCTGAACTAGATGTAAACAAGGAGGGCGGTCAATACTAGAGGAAGGCCTTATTTAAAAAAAAAAAAAACAACAAGTGCAAGTAGCTGGTTTGAGTGTAATTTACCTTCGCAGCTTCCGGTCATTTCCCTTAGTGATTTATTTAGATCTTAGTTTAACTTTTCAGAGTCGGAATAAAAATAATTTAGCCTTCAGATCACGGGTGGAGAAAAGTTCGAACTGAGCTGGGACGAGTGCAGGAAACGCGTCGGACCTTTCCGGGCAGCTGGACAGTGTGGTAAACAGTCTGCAAGAGTTATTTTCTAAGGAGTTTGGAGAGACTGTTCCCTCGCACTCACCCTCGTTCCGGCTCAAGTGCAGGCCGCCGGGGGAGGAGGGCGGGACTCTGCCCCGGCCCTCGCCCGGCAGCGGCACTTCCCGGCCCTGCGCTGGGCGCGTGCAAACCTAGGAGAGCTTTCGCACGGGCCACTCGGGGCAGCAACAAGTTTGCCTCTATTTAAGAAATCTTCCCAGGTTTGGCTTTTTTTTTTTTTTTAAGCGGGAGACCTTAGGCCATGAGTTAATCAGTTCAGGATACATGTGCTTTGCTCACCATAAAGAGAGAGGCGAGATAAAGTGAAGCGAGCCTGTGCAGTGGTTGCTGGGTTTTTCCAAAGCGCAGAGCTGAGTGGACGAGCAGCAAATGGGACGGGGCGTTAGTGCCCCCTCACACCTGATGGTACTCAGAGCTTGGGGTGGGAGCCGGATCCCGGCTCTCGAACCTTCTCTCTCGGTTTCCTTCCAATTTAGTGAAAGGCTCCGGCCGCCCCTCTTCCGGCCTTTCTACCCTGCCTATTCGTCTGTATCTGCAAGACACAGTCCTCCTAAGCAGGCGAATTCGTTTCCGCGCCAACTTTGTTGCTTCAGTATCTACAAATCACGTTTCTTTACACGAAAAAAACAAGCCAGGGCCTCCTGGCCCTTTTCGCCCATGCAAGGGACAAGGGTACCCAGGCCTCAGCCTGAGCCTCCCCCTCTCCCCGCCCAGCCTGGGACGGAACAGCGGTGTCCCCATCACTTTTGTCAGGACACGAGTTTTCCACCCCCATTTTGTTCTTCCGCAGTCGTCCCAGCTGCGGAGAGAAGGGAGCGAAAGCAAAACGAAAGCACCCGGGGCGCATCAGTCGCGGCGGCTTCCCTGAGCACGGCCGTGGGAGGTCAAGGTCTGGGGTCGGGAGGCAAGGGTGGGCACGGGGGCTGCGTGGAAACCGGGTGGCGGGTGGTCCCCGCAGGGTCCCCGGGAGCTGCCCGGAGCGCCATCGCTCCTCCTCCCCCTGGGAAAGGCGTCCGCGTGTGAGAATATACCAGCCCCGAAGGGAAAGTTTGGCCTGGGTCTTGGGTTGAAATTCGAGACTTATTGGGACCGAGCGGAGGGACCCAGAGGCCCAGGAGTGTGGCGCGGGGGCGAGCTTTGGCCCCTGGCGATTGATCCGGGGGAGAGGCCGGGGCGGGCGAGGGCGCGCGGAGGCCTCCGGGGACCGGAGGCCCACGGAATTGTCGCTCCATTCAGATTGGATAGGCAGCTTGCTTACCCGCAAAACTCAGAGTTCTTGGCCGTATAAAGACTTGAGGAAACTTTGGTGACAACCTCCGCGCCCGCCCCCCTCCCTCTCGGTAGTCACTGCGGGGACAAAGGCGGCCTGAGCAGATTTGGACAAGGCGCGGCCTCTGTGGGCGGCCTTCGCGGCCTCAGACTTCTTCAGTTAAGAAGAGGATGAGTATCTTTACGAAGTGAAGTTAACCACCGCCCTCCCCCCCCACCACCCCCCCCCACGGGTGACAGCCAGAGTCTGATCTGCTAAAAGGCGTCCCGTTCCCCCTACCTTCCCTTGCAATGAACCAACACGGGGACAGTGGCCTGCAAGATGCTCACCCTGTCACTCGGGTACACTTATGTAGCCAAAAGCGCGAAAAGCCCCACCTTGCCCTAATAAACAACTAACTTCATTCTTGCCTGGCACCTTTCTTGTCGCAATAGCTGTGGGTTTTGGCAAGTGTTAAAAATACCATTTGATCCTAAATGAGTCAAACGTGGAAACAGTTTTCTGTGTGAGTAGTTTGGGTCTGTGCTTTCTCTCACTGGCACCTAATACACGGCGCAGCCCACAGCCGTGACACCTCAACCCGTGCAGGGGCGCTTTCGCGCCGCACCTTTTCACTCCTTAAATAAGTAGACTTGGAATTGTGTGCTTGTGTGCATTGTTTAGGTCCTGCATCGCTGGTTATTCATTTCACCAAAGGACTAAAAAACGGCTATACTTTTAAAAGATGCAAAATTGAATTATTATAAGCGAACCTCGGGAAGGCAGTCTTAATTTCCTGCTGATGTTATACCGGTAATAGGCAGTAGTCAATCCCAGACTAATTATGTTCGTTTTTATTCCTTTCCTGTTCACCACAACTGCGAATACCAGAAAGTTCTGTGAAAAACATGGCCCACTCCACCCGAATTTCTTTATACAATGAGAGGAAACTTGCAGGTGAAATAGACCCTATTTCAGACCCTATTTCAGACCCTATTTCAAAGGCTATTACTTTGGGAAGGAGTCTATTTCTTAAAAAAAAAAAAAAAAGCCAACTCAGCAAAAGCTATTTTTTGACTCAACAGGGTGATTAAAATGCCTGCTTTCACCATGCTCGCCCTTTGGTTTCATATGTGGCCACTGTTCTCACTTTCTTGCAAGTTTCCCCCCTTGTAACTTATTTCTGTGAAACAGAGATTCCATCAGGTTATCTTGCTAAACTGGGCGTCTATAGATGAAATTGATCTTTTATATACTCCACCTCACTTAAAAAGTACACACACGGCTTTGAAAGCCCGTAGTTGTGTTTACTTCGCACCACCCCCACCCGCCTTTTTTTTAAAATTAAATCTCCGCATTCGCAAATGATGCTTTGCCTGGGGTAGAGTATCTAAAACGTTATTCGCCCAGGCAGTCCCTTGAGGCATCGAAACCCCAACCTTGCGCAGGCCACTGGAACCCGCACCAGAAACCTCGATTTGGAGTCCAGTTTGGAAACAAATCCGTGCTTTTCGCGGTGAAATGGGAACTTGCCCAAGCGATGCATCTGGCTTTAGATTTTATGGGGAATATGATCTGGAAAAGGGAACGCCTGTTTCAGGCGCGGCAACGTGCCCCGCGCAGATCCCCCGGGGCTTCCTCCTGCTCAAGAGCCCGCAGGGCCTCAGCCAACCTCGGGGCGCCCGGGTTTGGATGAGCCCCACACCCTGGCTTTCTCCCTTTCCGGCTTCGCCTGGGGTCGCTCTCCGCGGCTGACGAAGCTGTTAGACCCGAGGAGAAAGTTAAGAGACTGAAGATCAGATGTCCTTAAAGGGGCTGGGGAAAGGGAGAGGCTCTTCGCCTTTGGTGCCGAGAAACTCGGATACCTCGCGCTTGCCGCGAAGCGAAGAAATCTGTCCTGGGGGAGCACCAGTGTTCCCGAGATTTTGCCAAAATTTGGAGAGCCCGGAGGTAGCGTGTCCCCCACCCCCGCCCGCCACCGGGTTGTTTCACAATCCCCTCCGGGCTGCCTTAGGCGAGGGCCCGCGCGGGTGGGGCGGGGTGGGGTGAGGTGGGGAGGATGGGTTTCCTCCGTTTCCGCCCCCTCCGCAGCGGAAACGTCGAAGGGGTTAAAATGGCGCGGCGGAATACGCGCGAGGAGAGGTGCCAGTGTTCGCCCCCGACGGGCGGGAGAAATGGGGTGAGGGTGTGGGATCCCCGGAAAGGGCCGGGAAAGCGGGGACCAAGGGGAGGTGTGAGGCCAGAGTGTCTGCCACTGGGGGTGGGTTTCAAGGCAGTTGCCGGTCGTAGTGGGGACCTGAGCGGCAGTAGGGAAGCTAAGCAATGGTTAGTGCCCGTCTTGGCCCGCCCTGGGGCAGGGTTATGTCAGGAAAGCGTCCTGGCACCGAGCTCCAGCCCGAGGAGACGATACTCCCCCTCGCGCGCACTCCGCGAGCGGGGCCGGGCGGGCGCGGAGGGGCGGGCGGTGCGCCGCGCGAGCCCAGGGCGCTGAGGTCGGCAAGTCGCCTTCGGAGCGGGCGGCGGCGCTTCTCCAGTCTACGTGGAAAAAAAAATAAAACTAAAGAAGCACCTCTCCTCCGCAAGCGGCCCTTTAGCCCTGGAAACGAAGATAGAAAGGGACTCAGGAACCGGAGAAGCTCAGTATAGTACTTCCCAAAGTTTCCAGGTTTGTCCAGCGACAGGGAATCCTGAGAGCTCTCCAAGAGCTGAGCCCATTTCCCCTTCCAGAACAAAACTAGAGGAGCGTTCCTCCGGAGGAAGGCTGCAGTTTAGGTCCCGCGGGGAAACCGAGCAGCCCCCGCCGGCTGACTTCGGGCTCGCTTCTTCCTAGGGCAGCGGGGAGTGCCCTTTCTGAGCCGCCCGGGGCGGCAGGCGCGCGGCTCGGGGCGCGCTCGGCGCTGGGCCCAGCTGCGGGCTCGGACGTAACGGCAGGAAACTCCTCGTCCCGTTTTCAGTCTCCCAGTCAAAACATTTGGCTGAATCTCGAAATAACTTTTTTTGATAGTCCGGAAAAGAAGCACGATAAATAGACTCACCATCGAGCCTTGCGTCAGCGAACCATTTCCCCTGGAGTACAGTGAGATTGGTTTTTTCATTAGTTGCAGGAACTGAATTTTTGATGATTTACCTGCCTGCTCAGGCTCCTGGGTGTATTCTCCTCCCCTTCTTTCCCACTTCATCTGGTTGTCAACTCGGTTCTCTCTCTCTCTCTCTCTTTTTTAAAGCTCCTGATACTCAACTTCATCATATCCTTTGTAACACACGAAGCCTCTAGTCTAACTCAGCCTCTGTCAATGGTCAGTATAAGCCACAGTGTTTGCGTCGTCCTTACAAAACGAGTCATGTTTTCGGTTCCTTTGATCCACAGAGACGGAAAAATGTTGGTTTGCATGTTTCCCTCGCCACCCCCCATTGCTTTCAGTGACGGCGCTCTCTTCCTAGTTACAAGTTCCCTCTCCTGCCAAACATAATAAAGATTTCTTTATTTTTACACGGACCTAAAGAGTTAGGAGAAATTCGGTGAGTGCTGACTCACCTTTACTCCCCCCTCCCCCACAGGATTAGCACTAAACGCTGTAATCAGTTAAACCAACAGACTTTAATATCATTAAACATGGATCTCTCCATTAACCTTGGCAATAATGTCACTTCGAAGAAGGAAGTAATAAAAACGAAATTCTTGCGAATAAAATAAAATTATGGTAGCTGTCCACTTGAGGTCTTGGATGCAGAAGAAAGGGTTTGGTCTTTTTGAAAAGAGCACCTAGTGATCAACAATTATTACTATGAAATAAAATTTGTAAAGCCAGTTCTACCAGGGTGTCTGCGCATAGTAGGTACTCAATGAGTATTTCGTCTTCTTTTCTTCTCCACATCCTTGGAAATTTTGGCAGGAGATACAAACTTCCCAGTGGCTAAGGAAATTATGCTCAAACTTCGCTTCTGGTTCATGAAATCTCCACTCACTCAAAAAAAAAAAAAAAAAACCTCACAAAATTTACCCAGGGAACTTTAACAGCTTATTAAAACTTAATGGAAATAGCTAGACAAAATAAAAAGTATAGTGATTACATACGTATAAATCCGAAACATTAAATTATTTCGAACTTTCTCAGTGGCCGTAATAGGCAAACCATTACCATTCGATTTCGTTTACCGATTTCTACAGTAAAAACGAAAATTGTGGGCTCCTGCTCATTTCTCGCGTTTCTGCTAGAGCAGCCTTCACCCACATACTAATCTATCTAGACCTCATATTTTTCATAGCGCAAATTTTACCGGACGCTGCTCGGCTATCCACTTTTAAGACTTGTGCGCGCTCTCTCTCTTTTTAATTTAAAAAAATAAAATGAGAAAATAGAAAAGAAGGCTGTAGCACTCACGGGCGAAGGAAACCCACCTGCCCGCACGTCCCTCCCGGGTGTCTGACTCTCGGGAGGAGAGTCGCCGGGAGCGGCTGGCGTTGGGGATCTCGCCCGGTCATCTGGTCCGGGCATATTTCCTTTGGGGCCCATTCGCCCGGAGTAAACAGTCACGTCGTAGTGAGTTTCCTAGCAAGTTTGCACTGCTCTTTAAACAACAGAGAATTCCCGCACGTTAGTCACCGCTTTCAGGCTCATCTTTCAAATTGTTAAGTATTTTTAAAAAGTGTCCCGAGCAGCTCTTTGGCCCTTTCTCCTACATGACGACGAGGCGGGTCACGACGGGTGACCTTGATGTCTGTGGCAGGTCTCAGCCTCCTGGAGCCGGGCTGCCCCGTCGGCGGAGCCGGAGAACCTGGGCGCCGAATTGGTCCGTGGCTCGCGCCGAGGTGAGCGCGTGGGCACAGCGTGCGCTTCTGCAGCGCTGCGCCCAAGTTCAACGCGCCGCGCTGGAGGAAAACTTGGGGCACCAGTCTCCTCTTCTGACGAGCGCTAGGGGCGATTTGTGGAGAGACCTAGGGGCGCGGTCGTGCTTCGGGACCAGGTCTTTACTTTTGAGATCTATACATCTCGTTCTAGAAAAATACCCCGTACGGAAGCCCACCATACAAATACTCCCCTACTTGTCCTCCAGTGGTCTGCAAGCCCCTCCCCTGCACCGGGGTTCCCGCTGGTGCAGAGCCCAAGGCGAGCCGCCGAGGTCACGTTAAGTTCAGAGCCACGGATCCAGGTCAGATCGGATAAAAAAGATTTGTAGTCCGGCCCGGAGCTGCTGTCTGGGGCTCAGCCCCGCATCTACTCAAAATCCTTCCCAGAACCTAGCAGTTGATGGTTACTGGACTTCGCGCAAACTGGACGCCGCGCCTGAAGGGCCGGCGGGGTCACTGGCTGGCCTTCGCTGGGGTGGACAGGTCCTTACTGTTGCAAACCGAGACGTGAATGGAGCCCTCATGCTCCACCACCCCCGCGGCCCGGAATAACTCCAGGGCTCTCTGGTTTGGAGGGTCATGGGGTAGGGCGGGCCAGGGCTCCCAGGACCCCCGGGGTCCCGGCCGGGCCTCGCACTGAGGGGCGCGGGGCAGCGGGGACGGCGTCGCGC
>NW_011494620.1:6575243-6590415 GCF_000754665.1 Bison bison bison | reverse complement strand
GTTCCCACGGGTCCGGAGGGTAAGCGGAGGCGTTCTGGGTGAGGGTCGCAGGAGCGTCAGAGTTTGCAGCGGCCACGCCGGGCATGGCCCGAGAGACCCCGAGGCGCTCCCAGCCCGGGCGACGCGGCGGCCTCTGCTTGCGGGGTGCGGGCCGCAGTCTGGCCGCAGGTCGTCCAGTCGCGGCCGACCTGGTTCTCAGGGAGGCCCCTGCAGATGGCCGGATGGCAGGGAACCCCCAAGCCCCGGCCTAGACGCGGAGAATTCACAGGGGTATTTCCAGGCCCCAGTGGCCGCTGGGCAGGGGTTAGTTTAGAGTCAGGTTTCTGCTTCCACCAAAAAAGAATGACACAAGTTTCCCAGATCTGCGGTGAACTCCAGGCCGACTGCTTTCTTAGGATCCTCTAGGTTTTTTTGCCTGTAGAAGTGAATTGGAGCTGTTCCTCTTTAACCTCACGTGAGCTGGCCACAGGCCTGTTCACGCTTCGCCCCGTTAGGTCTGTGCCTCCTTCTTGGGGCCTTGTGTGTCCCACACGCTGCTGGGCCTGCTGGGGAGGTCCGGTACTGGCACTGTGCGGGGAGTGGGCTTCTCTGCCAGATGTCTGATGCGAGTGAGAGGCCTACCTGGAAGACAGCAGGGAGGCAGGGCGAGGAGGGGGAGGGCCTGAGCTGTGTGTGGAGGGCTGGGGGGGGTAAGGGCAGCCTCCTCCCAGAGAAAAAGAGGCCTGTGGAGCTTTGCTGCTTGGACTAGGAAGACAAGGTGGATATGCCCAGTCTAAAGGTGGGTGGGGCAAGGCCCCAGCTCCCAGAGACCAAACCAGGATGGCAAATCTCTGTTTTCCTGCTGTTTCTTGTATTTTAATCCCTTCCCATTTGTTTTCTGTTTACTCTTTAGTCAAGTGTTTCTGAAAATCTTGCCAAAAGGATGTCATTCGTTTAAACAGATAGTTATTGAGAGCCTACTATATGCCTGGAGCAGGAATGGGATAATGAATAGGACAGTTCCTGTCCTCACAGGGCTTACCATCCAATTTTCTCTATATAGAGAAAAAACAGGCAATTAAAATATGCTGTGAAAAGGGACATGTGGGCGCATATATGATGAAGGGAGCAGGACGATTTAGGGCTGTTTGTAAGAAATTCAGAAAAAAGAAATGGCAACCCACTCCAGTATTCTTGCCTGGAAAATCCCATGGACAGAGGAGCCTGACAGGCTTCACTGTCCATTGGGTCACAAAAGAGTCTAACACAACTGAGTGACTGAACAACAGCAACAAGAAATTCAACATTTCTGGAACATAGAGAGAAGAGGACTGGATGGGTGATTAGCCTGGACCCAAGAGAGGAGTTTAAAGGGAGAGCAGTGCATCATTGGGCCCTCCTGGTGGTGGCACAGGAAATGATGCTGCGGAGGCCTTGGTGCTGCTTTAGATCAGATGCCCTCTACATTTCCCTTCTGGTGTTAAGATTTGAAAGATTCACTTCTATTTTATTAAGGGGCCTGGTATTCTGTGCTACCATCTGCTGAGGCAAGTGAAAGTGCAACTGTTAATTGCTGGGTCACGGCCAAGTCTTTGTGGTCCCATGGACCATAGCCTGCCAGGCTCCTCAGTCCATGGGATTCTACAGGCAAGAATACTGGAGTGTGTTGCCATTTCCTCCTCCAGGGGATCTTCCCCACTCAGGGATTGAACCTGGGTCTCTTGCATTGCAGGCAGATTCTTTACCATCTGAGCCTTCAGGGAAGCCCAATATAAGTGCATATATAGATAAATAAAACATATCTATGCCTATTCTGCCGCATAGTTAATATTTCAGACCTTGAAAAGAAAAAGCCCCTAAAACTAAAATTTTTTAAAAATTATTTTTGATCATGCCTTGAGGCTTGTGAGATCTTAGTTACCCGACCAAAGATTGAACCTAGGCCTTTGAGTTTTAACCACTGGACCTCCAAGGAATTCCCCTTAAAAACTGATTTTAAGAGAACTCATCTAATATAAAATTTTGTGACAATATTGCAGTTAGAAAATTTATATTTGAGGTGAACCCTAAAATAGTGAGGAAGACACTGTTCTAACCACATGAATTTTCAATCCAATGGAAGATACAGAGAAATAAATACAAGCTGTTCTGCATCTCTGATATATAAAGGGCAGCAGACAGGGCAGGCTTTAAACTCTCAGAAACCAGATCATGGAGTGGGGGCAGTTAGCTTGGAGTAGTTCAGAGAAGTCCCATAGAGAAATTTGGATAATATTCATAGGAGAGAGAAAGCTTTCATGGATTGACACAGTCCTTTTCCTCTCAGAAAATGTTGGAGCCTTCCTGACATTTGGGAGTCTCAGGACCGCTCGAAGCTAATGACTCTGCTCTAGAGGGACAAAGGAAAAGTCTTGCAACTAACTAGAGTTTAAGAAATGTTACATTAATGTTCCCGTGCTTAATTATGGAAATACCTAGATGTTGTACCTTTAATTGGAGCTACTGAATCCTTTCATAGCATTTTGGCAGGGGCAGGTTCAGTTCAGTTCAGTTGCTCAGTCGTGTCCGACTCTTTGCAACCCCATAGACTGCAGCATGCCAGACCTCCCTGTCCATCACCAACTCCCAGAGTTTACCCAAACTCATGTCCATTGAGTCGGTGATGCCATCCAACCATCTCATCCTCTGTCGTCACCTTCTCCTGCCGTCAATCTTTCCCAGCATCACGGTCTTTTTGAGTGCCTACTGTGTTTCATAGGCACGTCACATGCATTGCCTTTTCTAACCCACGTAACAACTCCATGAAGTAGGTGTTTATATTTCCATTATATAGATTAGGAAACTGAGGCCTAGTGAGTTTATTATGCAAGGTCACTTGGCAAGTAAGTTGCAGAGCTACCTAACTTCAAGTCTGTGTTCTGTTTACTCTTCTCATGAGGTCTTTTTCCAACCCGGAAGGTGATGAGCCTTGAAAAGAAAATCATATTAAGAGAATTCACATCTGAGGGCTTTCAATCCCTGTGGAAAAAAATAGGGTTGGGTGAACTTATAGTATCTATTAATTATTACAGGGTTGCCAATATAAAAATTAAGGAGATTACAATATGTAGGAATGTTTCATACAGATTGAATTCACACATGTGATTAATTTGTTTTTACCATCTTTGTTTGCTGGAAAAATTTCAGAATAAAGAGATGCTGATGTATTAACTTTGTTTTATTATACAGAGAAACACATATGTATAGTCTTCTATCTTGTATTTAAATGGAAACTCTCTTTTTGTTCCCCAGTTAGTAGTTTCTAGGTCACTCTCCCTGGGTTGATGCGCCCAGCACTCTCCTAGACATATTTACTCCTTCAGACAAGCCTGCTCTTTGCCCCTGTGTGTAGTGTATCTGCACAAAAAATAGAGGCTCAGAAAATTTAAATAATTTGTTCAGGATTACACAGCTAGTGAATGGCAGAGCTCCAGTTCAAACACAGCAATGAAGAGTATGTATTTTCACTAAAACACACTGCATTTTTGACTGTGCAAATACTAAAAATTGTGAGTACTTGCTAGTCATTTTATCCCTCCTTGGCCTGTGTCCTCAACTAAAACAGCTGGATAACTATTCTTATCCTGTTTACTTCATGGAGTACTCTTAAAACTCAAAAGCACTGTAAGAATTTTTTTTTTTCTTAAAGCTAATCCTAATTGTTTAGCTTAATTGACTCTCACAAGAGAAAAATATAAACTCTAATAGCAAGTTTATTATTAATAATCTATTGATGGGAAAAAAAGCTTCTAGCCTAATAGGATCAGAATCTGATGAATTATTGCTGTTCTTTGTTTTATTAATTACTGTAATGCCAAACATTTATTGGACATAGACAATTGCCTTGAGCCTGTAGACACAGAAACTGTGGCAAGTTACTTTTCAGAAAGGGGCTTCAAATCTAGTGGGTGAAAGAGAACATATAAGCAGTAGATTATGAAAATGTGCTAGAAGAGAGGCCCAAGGTCTCTTGAGATCTAACAATATTCTGCACCTCCCTCACCAAGGCTAGAACCTTTGTCTCCCCAAAGTGTTTGTCAATCTAGAAGACACCTGGGCCGCTAATTGAAAAGTGAAAGTGAAAGTGTTAGTTGCTCAGTCATGTGCTACTCTGTGACTCCATGCACTGTAGCCCACCAGGCTCCTCTGTCCATGGAATTCTCTAGGCAAGAATACTGAAATGGCTCATTAAAAACATAAAATCCCACTCACTTTTGTAGAACCAGATTTTCTGGAAGTGGGGCCTGACGCTTCATTTTAAACAAATTCTCCAATAGCTCTTATTCTAGTTCTAGACCAGAATTTGGAGAAAATAACTAGACCACTTGATTACAGTCAAAGTGCCCTAAAGGAAAATAGTCCCCCAGTGCCTAACTGGGATGTGGTTATACCTTACCATCAAAAGTTAAGAATTCAAACCCACTTAGGGAATTCAGTGTGCTAAAGCATAGGAAAGTTTGACAGGAAATTTTCAAAACAGATGATGATGATGACATACAATTATAACACATTATATTGGGGAACATTTTGGCTGATAGTTTTACCCGTGAGTTCATTTAAAATTGGTGAGTGGATGCCACTCAACTCCATCTAGTTGATTAAATAAGAGTAGAGAGTTCCAAATGCTCTTTTATTTTTTTTTAGGTCAAGGAATCTTTTTATTCCAATGAAACTGTAATGGGAGGCTGACGTATAAAGAACTGCTGTGGTTGAAGAAAAGGATGGGTGAGGAAGAGGTGGGTTCTCTGAAAACCACAAGTGCAGCTGTGAATTCAGCAGTTTGTGAGGGACATAAGCCAAGGACTGGGCTTGTGTTCCAAGCCCTGGCACTGTGTGGGCACATAAGTGCACAGTGTTTGATGACTCCTATGGACTAAATGTATCCTCTCTGTCATATTCCTCTGTTGAAACCTAACCCCACACCAATGTATGGGTATTTTGGAGATGGGGTCTTTAGGAGATGATATTATGAGGGTGGAGCCCTCATGAATGGGGTTAGTACCCTTGTAAAAGAGACCCCAGAGAGTTTCCTTGCTCCTTCCATCAGGCAAGGCTACAGTCAAAAGACTTCTGTCTATGAGCCAAAAAGCTGACCTACACCAGACACTGACTCTGCTGGCACCAAGACCTTGGACTTCCCAGTCTCCAAAACAGTGAGAAATACATTTCTTGTGTTTATAATTACCCAGCATTTGGTATGCTGCTGTATCAGTCCCCAATGGACTAAGACAATGACTGAGTGAATAAATGAGTAAAATGTCATCATTTCTGTTTCAAAATGTAATTGAGAAATGCAAATCTTGCCATTTTTTTTTTTTTTTTAATCAGTAAAGACTAAAGTAAATAATCCATGTAGTGGCTCATTTTCATCTGCAAATTCTTTTGGCCACGTAATGGTCCCGCTTGCCTTCTTTGAACATGAATTTATGAAGCATTTGGTTTTTACAGTCTAATTTCCTCTAGGACTGTTCCCACTTGACTTAGTCATGAAAAGAACCAGGTGAAGTCAGGAAACCTGGCCGAATGCAGGCTGCTTTGTATACAACGGTGGCAGTAGCAGGACAGAAAGGAAAAGGAGACCGTTTCTCTGTAAGAATCTCACGTGATTAAGTTTAAAAATAAAATTTGTTTTTTATCTGATGATGAAAATAATATATTTTCACTGTAAAAAGTTTGGAAAATACAGTAAAGCACAAAGAAGGAAATAAAAAATCACTTTTTCCTGTCATTACCCAGAGATAATGCTATTATTGGTATCTATCATTCTAAGCGTATCTTTATACAGTAGTCTTTAAACATTTTTTTAAATTAATTTATTTTTGACCCTGCTGGGTCTTTGTTGCTGTGTGGGCTTTTCTCTAGTTGTGGTGCACAGTCTTCTCATTGCAGTGGCTTCTCTTGTTGCTGAGCAGGGGCTCTAGGGTGCCTGGGCTGCAGTAGTTGGGGCCCATGGGCTCAGTACTTGGGGCTCATGGGCTCTAGAGAACAGGTTTAGTAGTTGTGACGCACGGACTTGACCGCTCCACAGCATGTGGGGTCTTCTTGGACCAGGATTCAAACCCATGTCTCCTCCATTGGCAGCTGACCCTTTACCACTGAGCCACCAGGGAAGCCCTATACAGTAGTCTTTTTTCTTAAATTAGGATCACATCCTAATGTATCTTAAACTTGCTTTTATCATTAAATAATGTACATGAATATTTTCCTATGTCGTTAAGTATTCTTCTATAACATCATTTTAAAATTTCTACATTATAATCTATGGAAGAAAGTATCACGTTTTATCAAACTAATTTCTTATTGTTGAACATTTGGATTGCTTTCCATTTTTTCACTAGTCTGAAGAGCGTGACACTGAGTATCCTTTAATCTTTGTGTGTCTGTGTCTCAGTATTTAAGGAATGCATATTTTATAAGGCTTTTGACCCCCCGGAATGGTTGGACTCCTGCTGACAATGGATGCAAGTTCTTGCTACTCACCCTATAATGACAGTCTGGCTATTTATGGTCTGTACTGGTTATTTGATAGTGAGCACACCACTCTCCTAACTTTGGGAAGAAAGGGAGGGTATTAAAGCCCTGGATGTAGTATAGATATTTTTCAGATATTTACAGTTAAAAATCTATCTCAATATTTTGCTTTTTCTTAAAATGCAGCATTGTCTTAGGAAGGCTGATTAGCTGGCTCTGGCTGCTGCCTCATGCCTGGAGGGTGTTCTGAGTGTTTTCATCTTGATTTCAGAGCTTCATGCTTGGGCCTAAATGGGACATTACCCCAGAAGAACTTCTTCCACCATGACCACCACCACTTCTGAACTGAGTCTGTCTTTGGCTGTGAATTTGCTTTGGGGACTTCTCTAGAAGTTAAATTTGTTTGTGTGGAGGTTGAAACTAGTCATTTGACCACATGTGTGATATGAGTCACATTAGAATAAAGCTCTAGGAGGGTGGTAAATTGTTCTGCCTAAATTGCATCAATAATGGCAGTGGATATTATCACTTACAGCTTACAAACAATATCTTTCCCAGTCCTCTCAGTTCAGTCTGGGTTTGACTTTTTTTTTAATGATCTGTACACAAAAGTGGTGTGTGTGTGTGTGTTATTTTGGAAAATTTGAACAAGATTTCCATATGTAGTTGTGGTATACTGCTATAACCAAGTGTTAACTCAATATACACACATTACCCATTTAGGGAAAGTACACTGACTTTCTTTTTTTTGCTTGCGAAACTAAAAAATTGGCAGAACCTTTAACTTGTAACTTGGCAGTATTGCAATTTACAGGCAAGAAAGGCAAGCTCAATTGGGTGAAAATTGTTTGAGAAAAAATTTTTTCAGTCTTAGACAGTGAACATCATGTAGCTGAGTGTGCACACTTGGGCGTTTTCTGCTTGATTTTTAACCACATCCATTGGCATGCCAGAGGTAGTTAAAGCTTCCCAGTGGAGGCATGTGAGGTGCAGGGGAAGGTGTGAGGATTTATGACTGTCCTGTCCATGCAGGTAATGTTAAAAGTACTGTTTTGTTTTGAAATATCGATTGGGGAAATATGAAATGTGACTTTATCTGAGCTTCATAAATCCACCTTAATCGTGAATTATTTAAACACAGACCTGGGGATTGGGAGGTCAAAATTAGACATTTTTCAGGCCTGAGCTTTCTCTGTGGGTTCTTGGAAACTTCGTGGTTCCCGAGACGCAGCAGGAACCTGACGGCTCTGAGAACAGACTTTCTCTGCTGAATGCTGGGGCCTTTGAAATCATCTTCAGAATGAGAGGAGTCGTGAAGTCATGAAAAGCTCTTTCCTTTTTAAAATGTTCAGACAGTAGCACAAACATCTGGGAATTTATTTAAATGCTCTGGTTCCCTGAATTACCCATTTCCTTAACATATACTTTACTTAGTTTTGCAAGCGGGATAGATTTCCACTTTGTGTTTTTCCCAGTTCCACCGTGTTAGACTCTTCATTTTAACATTTAGTTTGCTTCATACTTAGGAGTACAAAGGAGGTTCTATCACTCGAGCTATGATTTGGAGGGTAAGGGGGGTAGGATGTTGTCAGGTGTGTGAAGCAAAGTGATTTTTGTGTGGTCAAGTTTCATTACATTACAGTTTCATTTCTTATAAATCAAATAAAGAGATGGCCAAAAAGAGTGTATCTTGTTTTCCCCATTTTTAAACACCAACAAATTATTAATCGACACCAGACAAAAATGAAAAAAAATAGGTAAATACAAAATAGAATTGATTATAAATCTTAGAAATGAAAAGTACTGTCATTGAAATAAAAAAGTAATTACTTCAGTTATCTGTTACACTGGAGTGTATCTTTTGAAAAATAATTAAACAACAATATTCTACTCAATCCTTGCATTAAGCAAAACTGCCACTCTCTTTCTCCTTTTTAGAACTTAATTCCTCTTTCCAATTTCAGAAGTCATGAGACTTCTCTTTCTTTCTCTTTCCTTCACCCTGCAATGTCTCAAGTGGTGAAAATGTCTGAGTAGTCGAGGGAGGTGGGGAGTAGTGGTCAGAGTTCTCAGGAAGCTAGAAGAAAAGAAACTAGCTTGATTTCTGCCCTTGGAAAATAGTTTATGTCTATTTACGGATATGAGATCTGGACAGATGCAAAAGTCGGGACATTCTTAAATATCTCAGCGTGTAATATTAGATGATGAGACAGTGCAGTGAATAGAGCTTCCTGGTTTGTCAGTGTGGTTTGGTCTCTTTTCTGTTTTACTTGTCATATTCGTAGTGGGTTAAGTCAGTGTGGTTTTAAATGTTCAGGACGGGGCTATTTTAAACTAATAGGACTTTGCTATCGTATGTGGCTTGCCAGTTTATGATCAATTAAAATCTGAGAAAAAATATGGGTTCTCTCGAGCAGCATGATGATACTAATAGGATTTAATCTAGTTGATTTATTTAGTAGCCATTTTAGCACATCACAGTTATTACTGTGAACTTCAATGGGTTATAAGCAACAGTTGCTATTGTGCAGCATCAGACATGGAGATGTGGGGACTGGGCTTAATACATACAAATTTAGTTGGTTTAAGCTGGCAGTTGCCTATTATAATATCCTGTTGCCAGTTGAAATACTATTCATTTGCCCTTATCTCATAAAAGGAGGTTGAAGGACATATTTTTAAAAATTCTAGCTACATGAACTGGTTAGTTTATTTTTTAAAAGTTAAATAATAATTAATTGTGATTTGTGGGTCATTTCTTTCCCCCCATTGTTTTAGTATCTGTTTGCTTAAATAAATAAAGGAATATTTTGGCCATTTCCTCCTTTACACTAAATTGAGGAGTATTGTGAAGTGAGACTGTGACTGACTATGGAAAGGTATTTGTACTCTATTATCTGGGTTTTCTTCTCAGTGTCTCTTTCTGGTTCAGATGGAATTATCCATTTTATATCTAGGTCTGGTGAAATAGAAACTGAGGAAGAGGGCCCTTCTAGGCCCCCATTTTCTGAAATGTCATGTTGCCTGATGTGAATGAATGCACAGTCATACTCTTGTACGCTGTGACTGTCAGTGAATATAGGCACAGATCCCAACCAGGAGAAAAAGATAGGCCTAAGGCTCTCGAAGTATGAGGATGTGTTGCAACAAGTCCAAAAAGTAGTAGTTCATCACTGAGATCCAGAATTACTCATTTTGTGTTGTGATACACAGAACCAAAGCAAGGTTTTCACTAGCCGGGTGAAAGTGCCCAAACCTACCTGGTTAATGAGAGGGCTGATAGTTTTGGATGTTTTTGTTTGTTCTCTTGTGTGTGTATGTGTAGAGGGTGTTTGGTGAGAGCCAGGCAGTGTGAGAACAGTTCCGGGGGTCTGATCCCTTTGGGAACAACCCCAAGTTTCTCATCTGAACCTGGTAATCTTTGACCCTCATTTAGCACAGTACTCGGCTCCTAACGAGTGACTTGTTTCCTTGCTGTGGTATAATCTGATGCCTCTGCCATGTGGTTGCCTCTTCCCTGTCTCTACCCCCTGCCCCCAAATTTGGCCTTTCCTCCTGAGATCTGGGTCACAACCTTTGTGGAAGGGTGGGAAAAAAGTAGAATTGGCAGTTATCCCAGTGATCTGGATTCTAATTAATTAAAGTCTACTTTTTTTTTGGTAGGGGGGAATAGTGCCTGTAGGCATTTTGTGGGAAGGATGCATTTCTTAATGACTAACTCTACCTCTAACTTTTTTGGACCCAAGGGGGGATATAAAAAATAATTAGCTACAAGGGGCACAACTGAAAGTATGAGATTTACACTCAAGCCAAGAACTTTATTTGCATATCAAATAAATGACAGAGTCATGCTTGATGTCTCAGAATCTCTAGCTATCATAATCAGTAAAGAAAGTGAAACCAGATGTTTTCATTTAAGCTTTGACTTGTGTTACTATTAAAATAAAAATCAAGTTTCCTTTAAGTATTCTTCTAGGTCCGATCTAATCATTTTTTTTTTTTTTTTTCCTAGATAGAATTCTCAGAAAGGCCAATGGCATTTTGAGAATGGAACCTGGAGTTTTGCTGGATTTAACAGTTCTCCCTGAAACTACGTACACATTTGCCCTTTTGCTGTATATTTCTTAAAGTGCTATTTTTGTTGTGGTTTTAGTGATTCTCATCCAAAAACATAGCAGTCTCATGTCATGGAAAAACACTGGACTGGGAGAATCAATTCTCGTCTCAGTCCTTCCATTAAACGAAAAGATTTGAGCTTTTGGAAAACCACTTTAACTCTTTGGACCTCAGCTACGCTAGCTGCATGTCGGTCAGCCACGTAAGGTCACTTCTTTTGTCTAATATTTTATGTCTTTATTAGAACAAGCACATTGTAGTGAGCTACAAGGATGCTTATCTGTAGAAATTTGACATCTCAAGCTTCAGAATAGCACTGCTTTAGCTTTTAAAGTGAGTGTCAGTGTTGGCAGAGTGTATACATCTTAGCATTAGAAAAGCAAATACCATTAACTTATTGAACTGACAGTTTGAAAAAAATTTTAATGTATTAAGAATAACATTTACTTTTTTCTGTTATGCTGTGTTCATTGCAGAACATTTATGAAATTCAGAAAAATAAAAAAAAAGAATCTTAATATCACTACTCAGAACTAACCAATAATATTTTGATATATTTTCATTCCTTCGGCTCTTTTTATTTCTCTTACATTCTATGCCATATATGATTTATTTTTACAAAGTTTATAAAGTATTTTTACATTGGTTATGCTGTTTTGTGTTTTTTTCACTTGAGAAAACATTGTGAGTTGCTTCCCATGTCCTTATTCTGAAACATAATTTTTGAAATCTGTTTATTTTCATGTTTGAACTATAAAACAGATATTTGCCAGATATAAAGATTTAAGCAATAACTAGTTTCATAAAGCAGAAAATTAAACTCTCTTCACACACTGCCAACTCACTTTGTCTCCATCATATTCCCTGGAGGTAACTCTATTTAAAGCTTGGGGTATATTCTTATGGTCATTAAAAAATGTAAGTATATAAATGTATGTGTATGTGAGTTTTTTCTGAATAAGGTCATTTCACTCAAGCCACTTTACACTTTGTGAGTTTTCTGGCAGCATCATGGGTGCATGGTTTCTTTATTTTTTTCTTCCAGCTTTATTGAAGTATAATTGACACACAGCACTGTAAAAGTTTAAGGTATACAGCATAATGATTTGACTTACATGCATTGTGAAATGATCTTCACAGTAAGTTTAGTGCATAGCTATCATCTCATATAGATGCAAAAGTAAAGGAATAGGAAAGATTTCCTTGAGATATGAGAACTCTCAGGATTTACTCTATTAATCACTTTTGTATGTAACATAAGCAGTGTTAATTATCATGTTGTATACTACATCCCTAGTGTATATTTATGACTAGGGTTTGTGCCCTTGGATCACTTTCATCCAGGCTCTCTTCCCCTTATGCTCGCCTCTGGTAACCACAAATCTGGTCTCTTTTTTTCTGTGAGTTTGTTTGTTTTTGGAATATAATTGATCTCCAACACTATGCTAATTCCTGTATGCAACATAGTGATTCAGTATTTCTATACATTTCAAAATGGTCAACGGGGTGGATATTTTCTAGAGTATGTATAGCCAGAATTACCCTACCACAGTGACTTCACAGTGATTCCATCCATGGGGTTGACCAATTTTATTTAATCAGTCTCCTATTGATGGACATTGTGGTTGATTTTAAATTATTTTATCTTGCTTTTAAAAGTGTTGCATAAATATCTTATACCCAAATTTTGGGGTCATCTTTGATTATTTCCCTAGAATGAATTCCTAGATGTAAAATGACTGCGTCAAATGTGATTTTTGGTACTTATTGACAGTTTTCCTACAGAAAGGTCATTTTGATTTGTGTTAGTCACTCAGTGTATCTGACTCTTTGCCACCGCATGGACTGTAGCTTGCCAGGCTCCTCTAATCATGGGATTCTTTAGGCAAGAGTATTGGAGTGGGTTCCATTCCCTTCTCCAGGGAATCTTCCCAACCCAGGGATTGAACCTGGGTCTCCCCCATTGCAGGCAGATTCTTTAATGTCTGAGCCACCAGGAAGGCCCTGTGATTTTTGGCACTTGTTGACAGTTTTCCTACAGAAAGATCATTTTGGTTTATATTCCTGAAAACCATATATGAGAAGCTTTGTCCATTTCCAATTCAGAACCTGTCAAAATTTAAAGCAAATATTTCATCATCACTATGCCATTTTTTACCTCAATTTTAGTTCAGGACATTCTTTTCAAAGTGAAAGAAAAAAAGGGACGTCCCTGGCGGTCCAGCTGTTGAGACTGTGCTTCCAATGCAGGGGATGCTGGTTCGATCCCTGGTCGGGGGACTAAGATCCCGCATGCCTTGTGGTGCAGCCAAATAAAATAAAAAGTGTCAGTTAACAAAAAGTATAGGAAAAAAAAAAGCAATTCAAAATCTCTGGTGTCTTGATCATCTTTGATTCTTCTGTTGAGACTTTGTAAAAGACGCTTGGGAATTTTAAGTTTTACTATGCTATATTTCTATTTTTATTTAGTATGAAGGACTCATAGATTAATAATTTATATATTTCTTCTTTTAAATTTTGAAATTGGCTGGCTTAGGTTTCCTCTTCTATTAAAATATAAAGTCCTTTGGAAATGAAACCTGTTAAAGGACATTGTCATTCATATTTTAGAACTAGATTCTGGTTTGATTGAGCTTCTAAAAATCTTTGTCAGTAGAAGGGAAAGAGAGTCCAAGACTGGAGGACAGGGCACTTTATCCTAGAGGAAGGGTCATTGTTGGAGGGCCAGGGGACCAATGGAGAGCCGGTATAATGAATAGCAATTTAAATACATTGGAGTTAAAAATTACCAAGATCCAAAGCCTTTTAAAAATATTAACAGTAAAGGTAACCATATTTTATTTGCATTGAACAACACACGTTAGCACTTAAGTTTTAGCAAGCTGTAACCATTAGTTGCAAACCACAATTTCATTCAGTCTTTAAAAAAATGCATTACATTTTAGTTGAATATTTTCCTGGTCTTTAGATTTTGTGACTGGAGATACACTGGAGTTATTGCTATGCCTTTTTCCTAGAAAAGAGAGCTCCCAAATGGGCAATGTTTTGAAACACAGCCAACAACATTTTAATATAGCACTCTTCCATGGGGGTTCTGTTTATGACAATGGAATGCAGTAACTAGTCACAAAGGAATTGAGGTCGTGGTGTAATGGGGAGCAGGTTCAACCCTAAGCCAGGATACTTGTGTTTGACTCCTGGCCCTGGAGGAATTAAATAACCCGCATAACTCTGGACAGGTAACGTAGCTCATGACAGGACGTGCTGCGCTGTGCTGTGCTTAGTTGCTCAGTTGTGTACAACTGTTTTCCACCCAATGCACTGTGCCTGCCAGGCACCTCTGTCCATGGGGATTCTTCAGTCAAGAATACTGGAGTGGGTAACTGTTCCCTTCTCCAGGGGATCTTCCCAACCCAGGGATCGAATCCAGGTCTCCCGCATCGCAGGTGGTTTCTTTACTGTCTGAGCCACCAGTGAAGCCCAAGAAGACTGGAGTGGGTAGCCTATCCCTTCTCCAGGGGATTTTCCAACCCGCGAATTGAACCTGGGTCTCCTGCATTGCAGGCGGATTCTTTACCAGCTGAGCTACCAGGGAAGCCCCCATAACAGGATAGGCAACTAATAAATAACATGTGAATGAGCAATTCAGTTTAGGGTCCTAACACTTCATGGTATCTTCACTAATTTCGGTGGTCAAAATACAAGTGGGAAAAGAAAACCCCTAACCACCAAGTTCAGTTTTGCCCATACAGACAGGCCTTTTCTTCTTCTTTGCCTGAGTTTCTCCACTATAGTAAAATATTGGTACCAGTGAGATATAGCTTAGAATCTGTGACTTTATTTTTTCATTCATTTATTCAGCAAAGATTTCTTTTTTTTTTTAATTTAATTTTATTTTTAAACTTTACATAATTGTATTAGTTTTGCCAAATATCAAAATGAATCCATCACAGGTATACATGTGCAGATTTCTTGACTCTGACTATGTGTCAGCTCCTGTGCTACTCCCTTAAACTCACAGCGGTGGGAGTCAGGGGGGTCTGACCGGAAGGCACACGTTGAAGGAGCCCACCCTACTTCTGGCACCCCTGGGCTCTGCATGCCTTGCAGATGCGCTGGCCTCTTGAGAACTTCACCGCTGGCTTCCCCGAGGGAGGTATGAACTCATCTTTGCAGTTATTGCTGTTTGATCCTTCTTCAGTATGCTGAGATTGGAAGTGGGGAGGGGGGAAAAAGCCAAATTTGCATATTAAACGTATCTCTGCCTCAAAGATTTTGAATTCCTGAATTTCATTGTTGAACTAATATCTTTAGTCACTTATTTTACAGATGGCAACAATTTGTTTTTGAGGAGTAGCTCAATACCTTCTCAACCAGTGACCGACCAACGTGTCCACACAACAGTGTGGTAAATTAAAGACACATTCCAAAAACACTTTCACACACACAATTCACTGATGGATGCAGGAGTGTGCATACAACTATTAAAGTGCCCTGCCTTACTGATTCTTGAGAACAGAATTGGATTTACAGTTGGGGAATACAAATGGAACCACGTTTATTTTGG
>NW_011494620.1:6562158-6575143 GCF_000754665.1 Bison bison bison | reverse complement strand
ATTACACCTTAAGAAAAAAACAGTTCTGAGGCAGAAATGTGATATTTGAGAAACAAGAACGTGCAGAACACCACACTTTGTCAAAACTGGCATGATAGAAGCAGCATCTTGACAAAGTGTACATAATCTGTATTTCACTTTATTTTTTTAAAATAATTTTATTTATTTTTATTTCTGGCTATTCTGGGTCTTTGTTGCTGAGAGGGCTTTTCTCTAGTTGTGGAGAGCGGGGGCTACTCTCTAGCTGCAGTGAGTGAGCTTCTCATTGCAGTGGGTTTTCTTATTGCTGAGGACGGGGCTCGAGGCACACAGGCTCCAGGAGTTGCAGTGCGTGGGCTCCATAGTTGTGGCTCCCAGGCTCTAGAGCACAGGCTCAGTGGTTGTGGTGCACAGATTTAATTGCTCCACGGCATGTGGGATCTTCCTGGATCAGGGCTCAAACCCATGTCCCCTGCACTGGCAGGCAGACTCTACCACTGAGCCATCAGGGAAGCTCCTTATTTCACTTTATTGAGGCCACAAAGTAAGGCAGGTTTCATTTTCAATTTTCCAAAAACTGCTTTTCTTTTTTTAAGTATCCTGTCATAATCAAGAATAAAAAGGTTAACTTTGTATACTTGAATGCATTTACTGTATTCTTATTTAATAAAAATTGAGAAAAAGACTTGTAAAGAGAACTCTCGGGGTACTAAGTATGGCACGTTCTCTGAGACACACCCAGGGTGCTCTAAGAAACAGTTTCACATTTTCTGCCATCTGGGATTTAGATCAAAATTGCAAGGCACATCGACCACCTTAGGACAAGGAATGATCATGTCAGGCATCAATCATGCTATCTGTCTTGATGAAAGATTGGGATAGCGTCAAACCATGCATTTCAGTGTGTGATTTAACATTTGCATTCAGCATTTACTAGCTGATGAGTTACTGGAGATTGGCATTCTTTTGGACAGCTGATATTATCTAGCTGTTTAATTGCAGTCTAGCATGGTGTGGAAGGGTGCCTCAGACAGCATGTTTTCCAAGTGTTGGCCAAGACTGACATTCACAAAACTTGCAACATGAATGAAAAGTTATCCAATGCTAGTCTTGAAAATGCAGTGACTCTATAAGCAATTGTGGAACATTTATATGTTTATTTAAAAAATATTGGTGGAAAATTTAGAATGACTAAGACATTTCTAAGACTATCTTGGCTTTAGGAATTACATTTCAGTATCTTTCTCCAGTTTTCTGTCTGTCACCCCTTCTGATCATCCCCACACCTTGTTTTACAATCCTCAAACTCACTCCTCAGTCCACTTTAATGGACTCAACTTTTCAGATTTCATTTTTATTTCTTATTTACTTTTTAATTAATTTTTTGTTGAAGTACTATTTATTTACAATGTTGTGTTAGTTTTTGCTGTGCAGCAAAGTGAATCAGTTATACATACATATATATACACACACATATATATATATCTCAATTCTTTTTTAGATTCTTTTCCCATAGAGATCATTATAGATAGACCACTGAATAGAATTCCTTGGTTTATACAGTAGGTTCTTATTAATTAACTTTTATATATTTGTTGCTGTTCAGTCATTCAGTCGTGTCTGACTCTTTGTGACCACATGGACTGTGGCACACCAGGCTTCCCTGTCCTTTATTATCTCCTGGAATTTGCTTAAACTCATGTCCATTGAGTCGATGATGCCATCCAACCATCTCATCCTCTGTTGCCCCCTTCTCCTTCTGTCTTCAATCTTTTATATATAGTAGTTCGTAACTCTGGAGAAGGCAATGGCACCCCACTCCAGTACTCTTGCCTGGAAAACCCCATGGACGGAGGAGCCTGGTAGGCTGCAGTCCATGGGGTCGCTAAGAGTCGGACACGACTGAGCGACTTCACTTTCACTTTTCACTTTCATGCTTTGAAGAAGGAAATGGCAACCCACTCCAGTGTTCTTGCCTGGAGAATCCCCATGGACAGAGGAGCCTGGTGGGCTACAGTCCATGGGGTTGCAAAGAGTCAGACACGACTGAGCGACTAAGCACAGCACACACTGTGTATATGTTATCAGATTTCACTTTCTGTTTTCTAGGAATTTATTGTATAAGTTATAGCAGGAAGAGAATACAGATGAAAGAAGAAATTAATCAAAAGTTTGACAAAATAGGACTATATGAGGGTTAAAGGAGCCAGGATTATTTTTGCTTAGAAGAGAAAAACTTGTGGGTGGCTTAATAAAACTTTTCGGGCATATGAAGGGTTATTGTATGGAAACTGGTGACCAGCTGTTCTCTTTGCTGCTAAGAGGAGAACAAAAGGAAAAGGTCTCTAACTTCAGCAGAGGGGAGCTAGGTTGAACACAGGGAAGCATTTCCCTAAAGTGAGGTTTGCTAAGCATTGGAATGGATTACCGTGAAATCTCTTTCTGGAGATGTTTGCAAATAAGTCAGAAACTGATGTGGGAGGAATGGTTTAAAGAGGTGGAGTCTTGCCTAGGGCCCTGGAGAATCAACCAGATGATCTGCCCCTTGCTGGTCCCTACACCAAGCCAGCTGGACCTCAGTCTGACAAGGTATGGAAGAGTGCCAGGTTAGCTCTTGCCTTCAACTGTTTTAGCGGATGCTGAGCCAGTGTTCACACTGCCACAGGCTTGATTTTCTTGGTATCTAATTATTACTTGGTGGGAAGTAGTGATTGGGCCAGGAGTGGAAGGAGGTAAAGAATGCTGCCTTGTCACAGGCGAAAATATACATTAGCCCCCTTCAAAGAATTCTGAGTGAATAAGGGAAAAGTCTATGAAGTGAGGGACCCTTGTAACTTCTTTTTTTCTTTCCTTCCTTTCTTCTTTCTTTCTTTGCCTCAAATACTATTTTTTCCTCAGCAATATAATTTCTGTGTGTTCATTAAAACTGCTTCTTTCTTAAAATTTTTGAAATACAGAAATATGTGTGTGTCTCCAAAGAAGCGTTCCATGTAGTTCTTGTTAATAAACTTATTAGAATTTTAGATTTGTAGGCTTGCTTGAAATCTTGGAGTGGCTATCTCATATAAAACTGTGGAAGAGTTTTTCTAAGCTTATTAATAATCCCTAAATTGCATTGCAATGACAGTAGTAAATACTACACATATTACCATAAGAATTTAAGTAAAATCACATTAGCCAAAATAACTCAGTGTGCTATTTTTAACCAAACTGCTAGGATGATACTTTTACTGAATTGAATTTTTCTATTTTTAAAAATTTATTTTATCATTTAGACACAACTTAAGAGATTTGACAATATTTATTCAGTTTTAAGTACTAAAATTTTGTATACTGGCTAATAAAATATTCTTGGTTGCTTCAAACACAGTTATTGCTATAGAATTACAATAAGAGGTTGAATCAATAGTAGTAACTGATTACGACCACACACGTGCACACATACACAATCAAATGTAAACTGAACACTTCAGATGAAAGATTATACTACTCCATTTTTAGCCTAGAGATTTCTCTCTTTCAACTGTTTTAAGAAGTTTTGAGATTAAAACTGTGTTTTAAACTTTCCTTCTGACATCATTTTACAAAAATGTCTTTAAAGAAAATGAAAGTAACATTTTACCGTGCAGCATCAGACTAATGAACACGAACTATTCTTTCTCTTTTAGTCATTGCCTTTAATGCCCCATTCACAAAGATTCATAAAGAAGCAACTGCAGATGGACACGCTTTGGCAGGCAAGGCGGGACTTGTGCTCAATTTCCCACCCCACTGCCTAGCTTGGAACTGTCAATACAAAGTCCAGAAACCTGAACTCTTTCCTTTCTCTCCCTGATAAGGGTAACCAGACCTATTCATATTAACATGGTCAGCATCCAAAAAAATTTAATCGGTCAGCCTAATAGTCTTAGGGCTTGCTGAATTTTCTTTGTTCTTGCAAGATATTTAGGTCTATGCTGCTGCTAAGTCACTTCAGTCGTGTCCAACTTTGTGCTACCCCATAGACGGCAGCCCACCAGGCTCCCCCGTCCCTGGGATTCTCCAGGCAAGAACACTGGAGTGGGTTGCCATTTCCTTCTCCAATGCATGAAAGTGAAAAATGAAAGTGAAGTCGAACAGTCGTGTCCAACTCTTAGCAATTCCATGGACTGCAGCCCACCAGGCTCCTCTGTCCATGGGATTTTCCAGGCAAGAGTACTGGAGTGGAGTGCCATCGCCTTCTCCGATTTAGGTCTATAAAACCTGATTTATTCAGGAACACCAGCAGGCTGCTTAAAGTTGGATTTTTTTCATCTAAAGAATATAACAAATGAGGAAGTAAGGGCAAGAAGTCAGAGAAAGCTTGATGCCTCCAGCCCAGGTAACTTAGTTAAGTCAGCAAGTCTTTCAGCTTTGCTAACAGCGACAGCCAGAAGCTTGGGTTTGGTCAGTAGTCCGTATGTGCCCTCTCTCTAATTGGAAAGGTCATATGTTACAGAATACTTTTTCAGTTCTTCAAAACTTGCTGGTGGGTTATCTTGATACAGTTTTTGAGCAGAGCTAGACTGTTAGATACATCTTCTGGGTTCATGGTAGCATTTGACACCTGTGCACACATACACTTATTCTTAAGACTTCTTTGTGGTCAAGAAAGCTTGCTGTTCAGAACTCAGAGTTGGTCCAGAACACCAGACTATAGTACTTGCTTGTTTGTTTTGTTTGAACTAAACGTCTTCAAGTTTCGTTTTCAATTTTTATCGTAAAAACTGTGAAGGCAAGGTATTTGCTTACTGTTGGGATTTGATTCCATCTTAAAGACCTGGAGCAGAAGTTTTATACAGGTTTCAGAAAGCTGGTGTTTTATGATGCATATGTAGTACAAGGTATAAAAATGCAAAGTAACCCAGTAAGAGTAAAAAGCAACATAACAATAACAAAAAAATCCCAAGTTGAATACTTAGAACACCTCACAAGAGAAGCCCAGACTTTTAAGTAACTGCAATATGCATATAACATGAGATATCTGTGAATGTTGGTCCCTAACAGTTAATAGATCTGACGGGCTCATATGTTCCTGTCCTTTTATTCATATGGCCTGCTATTCATATATTCAGATGCAGTAGATTCATGGGAGAATTTCTAGCAGGAGTTCTGGTATATTATTCTGTGTTATGGTTTCTCTATCTGTTTTTATGATTCACATCCTGTTGATTCTGCTCATGAAGGTAAAAAGGAATTATTTTGGAATATGGCTGCATTGTTGATATACATTGATACTTTGTCTAAGATACTGAAAAGGCAGGTAAAGGCAAGAATATTTTAGCTTTTTAATTAAGATATACATTTCCTACCTGCCCAGCCTAAACACTGTTTTGGAGGATTAAAGGGAAGGGGAGGGTTCATGAGAGATCACTTTTAAAGGAAAAAAGAATGATATATCAAGTTAAAAAGCAGTATTATAAACTGCTAAAGGACCATCGTTTCAACACGAATAACATGCAAGTTATATAAAAGCCCTGTGTATGATATGTTTATTGTTACTAGTTTTTAGGCTTTATAGTCTTTGGGGACTTTGCTGGCCTGGATTTCTAGTTTAGTAGAGTACATTCAGCTGCACTGTGCATTTGAGTTCTATGGACCCCTTGTGCTTCATCCCTATTTACCTCATCCTTGTGGGCAAGCATCTGCTTTTTCATCTTACTTCTTAGGACTGCAGCTGGATTCTGGAATTCTGTGGCTGTCTGGTATTTTCTTCTGCATATTAATATGATTAAATTGTACCGATGGTTCTCTTTTGATCCTTTCAAAATGAATATACTCCTAATATTTTTAGATTATAAAAATAAAGTAGCTTTGTTAGAAAATATTCAAACAGTATAGGAAAGTATGGAGGTTAACAACAAAAAAGACCCCGAGATAATGCTGGTAGTATGGTAACACATTCGTGATCATCCTTACAGATGTTTCTCAATATACTTATGTTCACATATAAATATGTACTTTTACATGCCCTTTTACATAAATGAAATAATACCAAAAAACTGCTTTGTAATCTTTTCCTATACTAATAACTACAGATCTCATCATTATTTTACTGGATGTCTTATGTATATAATGTGTATAGAATGCTGCCTGGCATTCAATAGGCCCTTAACCAATAGTTGTTGAATGGATGAACAATAATTTATTTAACCAATCTCCTGTTTTTTAATTTTAATTTTTATTATTATTATTATTTTGGCCATGCCACTCAGCACATGAAATCTTAGTTTTCCCCAGCTAGGGACTGAACCCATGCCCCCTGCATTGGAAGTACAGAGTCTTAACCACTGGATCGCCAGAGCAGTCCTAACCAATCTCCTGTTAATAGACATGGTTTATTTCCAATTTTTCACTATAGTAAATTACACTGCAATGAATATCTTTTTGTATCATTTTTGTTCCCATGTACAATGATCTGTTTAAAGAAACTTCTTAGAAGTGGGTCAAATTGCTTAGAATTGCTGGGTCAAAAGATGGAAATATTTTACAGTTTGATAGTGATAAACTTGCTGAGTCACTAAATTTATGCTCAAGTTGTTCAAGTTGGTGATGGACAGGGAGGCCTGGCGTGCTGCGATTCATGGGGTCACAAAGAGTCGGACACGACTGAGCGACTGAACTGACCTGAACTGATACCATCATCAATAGTACACAAAGGTATCTGTTTTCACACATTCTCCCCTATGCTCTGATTGTCAGTCTTTTAAAATTTGCCTTCTTGATAGAAAAATTGCTCTACTGGATTTATTTGCACGGCTTACATCACAAGCAAAACTGAATATGAATATGTCTTTGCATAATTATTGGCCATTATTCATTGTGTGTTCTTTGTCCAGTGGTTTTTCTTGAAAGAGAGAGACCTGTTTTATTCTGCTGAAGTCATCTAATTTTATAATCCTAAACTGTATCCCAAACAGGTGACAAAATACTTTCTTTAGTCAGGTATACTGGTAAGTGAGCATATAGACCCATAGTCCTCATTTGTCAGAGATAGCAAAGAAGAGAATTTGGAGATTTTACTTCTTAATGTAGTGTCTTTTTGAGGACCACAATTGAAGTTTTAAGAATTTATTAAAGAGACAGTAGTCATCTGGAGCAAAGATTATGTTGTTTAATATCTGGGTTCCAAAAAAGTGGGGAAAAATCAGTTTCTTATTTATGCATATTAAAATAACACTTTATTTCCAACTGCTGAAAAAAATTTACTTTTCTTCTGTTTGTTTTTTTCAGCTTTATCATCAGGGTTCTGTAATGTGTGTGTGTGTGTATTTAATTAGAGAGAAACTCCCTCCTAATTTCATATATAGTGTTGAGACAATCACTTTTTGAGTGAGGCTATTTTTTTTTTTCAGAATGAAGTTGCTGCTGAATTCCCAATATGAATAAATCACAAGGGTTTTAGTACCCTTCCACAGAGTGATAATAAAGTGCTTGTTTTTAAAAACAGTAGGTAGGTTATGTCCAGTGGGGTTAGTTTAATTTCTTAATTTTCCAGACCAACATGCCAGAAAATGAAGCTCGGTTTCTTGGTAATAATAAAGTGAACTCACTTCCAGCAGAGAGATTTTGCAGCTTGGGATGTGCCCCTGTACTTCCCTCTTCTTCAGCTCCCTTTTCCACTTGGCACACCTTGCTCAGCCCTCTCGCCTTGCTTGGAAAAACATCCTCATCAGTGAGTACTTGTGGGTTTAGGGTGATAAGGATTAAAGGAAAGAGTGCTTTGTTTCAATTCAAATAACTGCATTAGTCACAGGGATACTTAATCCATTACACATAGTAGAATCCTCCAGCAAACTGCTTTTGCTCATCAGAGTATTTTGCACTTAGTTAAAAGGAAAAAAATGAACAAGTGAATGCAAACTATGGAGGAACTGTCCAGTTAACAGAGTTCCAATTTTCCTGATTCTAAATTGTATAAGTGTTTGCTGTTGTTCAGTTGCTAAGTGGTGTTCCGACTCTTTGGGACCCCATGAACTGCAGCACGCCAGGCTTCCCTGTCCTTCACTATCTTCCAGAGTTTGCTCAAAATCGTGTCCATTGAGTCAGTTTTAAATTTTAAATATATTTTAAAATTGTCATTAAAATATGCATAACATACAATTTACTATTTTAACTATTTTAAGTGCGTTAAGTCAGTGGCATTAAATACATTCACATTGTTGTGTGGTTGTCACCACCATCCATCTCCAGAACTCTTTTCATCTTGTAAAATTGAAACCCTGTACCCACTAAACAAAAACTTCCCATTCTCCCTTTCCCCTGACTCCTGGCAACCACCATTCTACTTCATGGAGACTTTTTGAGGGATATTATATCTCTTTCTTTTAAAAAGAGGGTAGAAATCCATCTTTTCAGGAATGGTTTTAGGTGCATTCCTGCCTAGACACACAGTTGGACAGTCTTATACTTTATACATCTTCCTGAAATGCATTTGGGTCATTTCTACAGAAAACTTAAAAAAAAAATACTTCATCTTGCATCTCTTATCCCACTAACTTTTTGAAGCCATAAGAATATCTTATTAAGGATTATGCAAAATAACCTCCTACAAATCCTGATATTATTACACCGCCCAAAAAACTTCAAAGCATCAGGAAAGTTTCTTTTTTTTTTTTTTAACTAAACCAGATTCAGCTGGCTACCCCACTTGGCTACAGAGTACTAAAGAAGAGACTGAACTTGATCCTGCAGCCCTTGCATACACAACACTCCCATTGACTCTAGAGAAGACTTAAGTGCATGAAAGGATTCCAGGATCAAAAGGTTAGCTCTACGGGGAGCTGTGTCTGCCTCCAGCAATCCATTTTTTTTTTCCTATTGACAGTGAAAACGTTTTATAGTACTTTTTCAAAGTTTTTCAAACTTTTACAAAAACAGGCTGCTTGTGAAAAAAGTGAAAAGGCATCTAATTGAACTATATCCAGAGGAGATCATGGCTGAGACCAACAGGGAGGAAAACATTTCTAAATCATAGTGATATTGGCCAAATCATTTGTATTTGAAAAGTTAAGTGCTGGAGGCACTGGCTGAGGGGGGTTTTCACTATGAGACCTGGTTGGGCTGTGAAGCAGACTATGAGATAAACTAAAGCACAAAACTTGTGAGTTTTTATCCTTGTCTGCTAATGACTTAACACTGGCAGGCTACATTTTAGGAAACCTGTAAAATAGGGAAAAAATAGATGCTATACCTAAATACTATAAATGTGCAGATGCTTAACTAATATTTAATTCATTTCTGGGAAGATAAATGCCTTAAAACACTTCAAAAAGAGAAACTTTCTTAAGGAGAGTAATTAACACGGAAGAGTAGTAATAACATTTTTGAGGAAAATGAGATATGGTTCCATGTGTGAATTTTCTACATCTATTGGAACTCTTTAGAATGTGTAAAAAGTCATTCATTTATCAAACATTTTTTAATGCATTTACTATATGCCAATATTAATCTAATAGTTTTCCTAAATTTCAATTGAACAAGTATACAGAGAAATGGATTTACATTTAATAAAACAGGATGGATAGCTGGGGATACACGTGTGTGTCTCAAATATTTTGCATTTTCAAATCACTCTTCGTTAGTGAATTTACCTCAAAAATTTTCTCCAGCTTCACCTGAAATGTACGGATCTTGATTGGAAAGTAGCTTCTATGATCTTCCTTCTAGGAGTAACTATTAGAATGTTTATCCTAATACATGTACCAGGGCAGAGAATGCTACCTTGAAATGACTTGAAAAGCTGTTTTATATTCAGAAAACCAATGTAACATCATTAAAGTTTTGATCTTAAGCATGCTGCATCGTATGAGCAATGGCAAGTCTTGGTGAGGAGCTTGTCTGAACAGTTCTCTGGCGTTTTCACATAATTGGGCTTGACAGTTTTCTGCCATTGCACAGGATAACGGCAGTTGATGGTGTTCATGTTTTTACTTAAGGGCCATTGAATTCTATTAGAAACTTTATACTACTCTCTTGTAATCCTGTAAGTCAGTTTTGAGTCGCATGATTGAAAGTGAAGAATAATATACCACAAAACAAAAATTACTCATGCAGTTAAAGCTTTCTCTGTGTAGTTTTAGAAACAACCAGTCCACAGAGAATAAGGCTTATGAAAGAAATGAAAATACATGCTCATCCTTACCCACTCCTTGTTGTCTAGGCCTGTTCAGATCTGGTGAAAACATTAAGCCACTTACTCTAAGTGGTATTGGATAGCTAATTTATTCAGCTTCTGGCAGGTTGATGCTTATAGAGACAGGATTTAAAATTTGAGAGGATGGGGGAAGGTGCTAGCAAAGTCTTCTAGGTAGCACATGCCCAAAGACCACAGAAATCAAGTGCTTTTTAAAATTTCCAATCACTTAAAGTTTTCTTAGGAATTTTTACATGTTTCCTGGGTTGGTTCTTAAAAATTTGTTTTTTATTGGAGTATAGTTAATTTACAGTGTTATATTCCTACTGTATAGCAAAGTGAATCAGTTATACATATACATAAGACCACTCTTTTTTAGATTCTTTTCCCATATAGGTCATTACAGAGGATAGAGTAGAGTTACATGTAAGAACTGGGGCTTCCCAGGTGGCACTAGTGGTAAGAATTCGCCTGCCAATGCAGGAGACACAAGAGACTCAGGTTTGATCCTTGGATGGGGGAGATCCCCTGGAGGAGGGCATGGCAACCCACTCTAGTATTCTTGCCTGGAGAATCATATGGACAGAGGAGTCTGGCAGACTACAGTTCATAGGGGCGCAAAGAGTTGGACACTACTGAAGTGACTTAGCATGCACATATGTACCTGTAAGAATCATCACTTCTGCTCAGACCTCCCTGACATACCACCCTCCCTGAATCAGTTTCTCCTCTGTGCCAAAATTATAACTAGTTAGAACATGGATCATAATCAATACTGTTTCATTGTAGTTTCTTTTCATGAGTGATTGCCTCCTTGGAGAGCAGTGTATTGTATCCACTTTTTTATTCCTACAGTCTCACACAATAGCTGGCACATTAGTAATTTAACAAATGTTTACTGTTTAAACAAATTCAGTGCTAGAGCATGATTTTTAATAGCTACCTAGTATTATATATCCTATCATGGGCTATGTACTTATGCAGTGGTTAAGTTGACTTGCTGAAATAGATCTAGAAAAGACCAAGGGCAGTGACTGATTGACAAACGGTTCTTGAGTGCACTCAGAAAATCAAAGAGGAATGAGAGGGAGCAGGCCCCCAAATTTCTCTTCCAGCCAGTTAACACTAAGCTCTAAAACCTGCCCCATTAGTTAACACCAAGCTCTAAAAATACCCCATCCCAGGGCATTATTTCCAAGAAGAACCCTGCTAAAACTCAAACTAACCCTTTGTAGTGTTAGCACACTAACTGAGGTGATTTTGCCTGACTAACTAAGCATTTATCTATGGAACTAAGAAAGAAAGGTCTGGGAGGAGTAGGATGCTAGATATCCAGGTGTTAATAGAAAAGAAGTTGGAGGAATAAAGGTCCTGAGAATATAATAACGTTTGTGGAAGGGAGGCCAGGGGTAAGCACAAAGCACGGAAATTTGGCAGCTTGATTTAGCATACACGTGCTAGATGTGGGGGCTTTGTTGGGGTAGAGGATGACAGAAACAATGGAGTAAATCTGATAAGGAGGTTAAAGATCCCTGAAGACAAATGCAACCATTTTACAACCTGAATTGAAGTTTGGTCTTTTTGTTTGTTTTTTAATTTTTCCAGAAAAGAAAATCTTTTTTTCTAATTGAGGTTGCTTTACAAGGCATTAGTTTCTTGCTGTACAACGAAGTGAATCAGCTATATGTATATACATATGCATTCTCTTTTTTGAATTTCCTTCCCATTTAGGTCATCACAGAACATTATGTAGAGGTCCCTGTGCTATACAGTAGGTTCTCATTAGTTATCAACTTACAGATAATTGAGCTTCCCTGATAGCTCAGTTGGTAAAGAATTTTCCTGCAATGCAAGAGACCCCGGTTCGATTCCTGGGTCAGTCAGGAAGATCTGCTGGAGAAGGAATATGCTACCCACTCCAGAATTCTTGGGCTTCCTTTGTGGCTCAGCTGGTAAAGAATCTGCCTGCAATGTGGGAGACCTGGGTTCGATCCCTGGGTTGGGAACATCCCTTGGAGAAGGGAAAGGTTACCCACTGCAGTATTCTGGTCTGGAGAATTCCATGGACTGTACAGTCCGTGGGGTTGCAGAGTCAGATACAACTGAGTGACTTTCACTTATTTACTTATAGATGTGGCTTAAAGCTCAACATTCAGAAAACTAAGATCATGGCATCTGGTCCCATCACTTCATGGGAAATAGGTGGGGAAACAGTGGAAACGGTGTCAGACTTTATTTTTTTGGGCTCCAAAATCACTGCAGATGGTGATTGCAGCCATGAAATTAGAAGACACTTACTCCTTGGAAGGAAAGTTATGACCAACCTAGACAGCATATTAAAAAGAAGAGACATTACTTCGCCGACAAAGGTCTGTCTAGTCAAGGCTATGGTTTTTCCAGTAGTCATGTATGGATGTGAGAGTTGGACTGTGAAGAAGGCTGAGCGCGGAAGAATTGATGCTTTTGAACTGTGGTGTTGGATAAGACTCTTGAAAGTCCCTTGGACTGAAAGGAGATCCAACCAGTCCATCCTAAAGGAGATCAGTCCTGGGTGTTCACTGGATGGTCTGATGTTGAAGCTGAAACTCTAGTACTTTGGCCACCTGATGCGAAGAGCTGACTCATTTGAAAAGACCCTGATGCTGGGAAAGATTGAGGGCAGGAGGAGAAAGGGACAACAGAGGATGAGATGGTTGGATGGCATAACCTACTCAATGGACATGAGTTTGCGTAGGCTCCGGGAGTTGGTGTTGGACAGGGAGGCCTGGGGTGCTGCAGCTCATGGGGTTGCAAAGAGGCAGACATGACTGAGCAACTGAACTGAACTGAATAGTGTATATATGTCAATCCCAA
>NW_011494620.1:6532338-6562025 GCF_000754665.1 Bison bison bison | reverse complement strand
TGTCAATCCCAATATCCCCATTCATGCCATCGCCACTTTGCAGGGATTGGCTATGACTCACTGTGGGGGCAAGGACATTGATAGCTGAACATCAGGAAGACATTATTAATGTTATTACTATTATTTTTTGTTTCTTTTTCTGTTGCTCTTTTTACTATTATTCTTTCAATTTTTAAAGTTTGTTTTTTATGCTTTTGTTTTTGTTTTTCTTTGTTTTTTTAAAAATCTCTTTTTAAACTCTATTTTCCATTTTTACTATATGTTTTTGGAATTTGGTCTTTACAATAGCTCTTCATGGGAGATTAGAAGACCTTTGCCTGTGTGTGGGAAAAGGCATCTCAAGTCTTTACTCTGCTTGATTGAGGTTGCTTGGGTTGGGGTGCTGGCTCAAGGAGAAGTTCTGAAGCCAAGTCCAGACTCAGGGGAAGGCATTCCATCATTTAATGATTTCTGCCACAGGTCCAAGGGGAACAAGCGGTCAGTCATTGCAGCCATAGATTCTGCTGCATTTTTGAGAATTAAGTAGATCAGCAGTGACAGTGACAACCCAGTCCAGTCCTGACAAGAGTGAGAAGAGCTTGGGAGATGTCGTTAATGAATCTACAAGAGTTTATGACTCTACAGGAGCACGGAATGCCCTAAGTATCCTCCTTGCGTATTTGTATAAACCTGGAAAATTGCTTCTTGAAGAGAAAAGGAAGTGATATTTTTAGACTTGGATCAGCATTTCCAGCACATTTATTGATGGGCTAGCTCTTCAGTGTTTACATGGCAACGGGATGAGCTATTATTAGTACTGCTCACATAATGGGGTATCAGAATGTATTTTGCTGTGGTAGACCAGCTATACAGATTGTTTTTTGATTTTTTTTTTTCCAGAAAAGTTGAGTGCATTGATTTATTGGAATTACTGTTGACATTTTAGCTGTAATTCTTAATTTTTTTTCTCAAATGTCAGACTGTAAATTCTTATGTTCTTGAGAGAAGATTTTTAAAGACAACAGAACACTAAATGACATTTTAGTGCAATGATTTTTTCTTGAATGTTTGCTGTGTTTCTGACACTGTGTGCTGAGTGCTATGGTGAATACCATAGAAATGAAGAGAATACCTCAAGGAACTTATAATTTATTGAGAGAAAAGGTATCTTTTATTTATTTTTTTTGTAATGTGTCTATTCAAAATTTTTGCCCACTTTTTCAAAGGATGGGTTGTTTTATTTTTATTATTTAAGAGCATTGAGGTACAATTGACAAACAACACTATGTTAGTTTCAGGTGTACAACATAATGATTATATATTTGTATTTATTTTGTATTTATTGCAAATGATCATCACAGTAATTCTCGTCAACATCTGTCACCATCGTGCTCAGTCACTTTTCAGTCATGTCCGACTCTTTACAACCCCATGGATGGTAGCCTATCAGGCTCCTCTGTCCATGGGATTTTTCCCAGTAGTAGTACTGGAGTGAGTTGCCATGCTCTCTTCTGGGGATCTTCCAGACCCAGGGATCGAACCTGCATCTCCTGCACTGCAGGCGAATTCTTTACTGCTGAGCCATCAAGGAAGCCCCTCTGTTACCATATGTAGTTACAAAATTGTTTTTTCTTATATTGAAAACTTTTATGCTCTTTGCAGCTTTCAAATATGTGACACAGTGTTATTAATTATAGTCTCAATGCTATTTATTATATTCTAATGACATTTATTTTATAACTGCAAGTTTGTATTTTTTATCCTCCTTATCTATTTCATTCACTCCACCATACTCCACCTCTGGCTACCACTAATTTGTTCTCTAAATCTGTAAGCTTGTTTGTTTTTTTTTGTTTGTTTGTTTTCCTTAGATTCCACATTTGGGTAAGACCATTTGGTATTAGAGACAAGGCATCCTTGAATCAGGGAAATAATAAGATAGTATATGATACATATGGGGAAACCCAGGTTCGCTCAGTGGTAAAGAATCTGCCTGCCAATGCAGGAGATGCAGATTTGATCCTTGGGTTAGGAAGATCCCCTGGAGAAGGAAATAGCAACCCACTCCAGTATTCTTGCCTGGGAAATCCCATGGACAGAGGAAAGTGGCGGCTTACAGTCCATGGAGTAGCAAAAGAGTTGGACATGACTGAGCAACTAAACAACAACAACTTGTAATACATATATTCCTAATGATTTAGTAGTTTAGAGAAAGGAACAGTGGGATTATTTAAATAGCTAATATACCTATAGTCTGTTCCTCTCATTTAGTGACTCAAGCCCTATGAGAGAGGGGATGAGAAGAATGGAAGAAGGCTTGCTCATCTCTTACTTCTTTGCTCATGCACTGTTGCTCTTGTGAGTCAATGTCTATGGAAATTTGGGGAGTGACAGGAAAATCATTTTCAGAAATGCAGATGAAGGTAGTGATGGTGGAATATTAACCAACAGTAGCTCTTTCTTTCTGTCCACCAGCCCAGAGAACTGAGTACACATATATGCTCTTCTAGGTACTGCAGATCATTCCTGGATGCACAGGTCTGTCTGAGGTCACAGGGACTTACTTTAATTTCTGTTTTTTTCCAGTTAAGCAGCTGTTTCAGGCAGGGAGAGACAAGAGCCACATATGGCTTCCCCCTTACTTCCTCCCTTCTCTCACCTCCCTGCCCCATTCTTTATCGTTTCACTGATTTCTTTTTCTCTCTTCCTCCTAGTGGTTGTATCTACTTTTCCCTAGATTCCTAGTTTCTCTTTCCCAACTCTTCATGGCTCTCTACATGCCATTTTCTCTGTCTAAGCCGGAAGCAACATTTAGAATCGGACATGGAACAATGGACTTCCATAAAGTTTGAAAGTGAAAGTGAAGTTGCTCAGTCGTGTCCAACTCTTTGTGGTCCCATGGACTGTAGCCCAACAACCTCCTCTGTCCATAGGACTTTCCAGGCATGAATACTGGAGTGGGTTGCCATTTCCTTCTCCAGGAGATCGTCCTGACCCAGGGATCGACCCTGGGTCTCCCGCATTGCAGGCAGACGCTTTACCGTCTGAGCTACCAGGGAAGTGCCCCGGTTCCATAAAGTTTAATTGAGAGCAATGAAGTCACCTATCGTATACAAGACATTCTGAACTTCGTGCTAGATAAATGGTGCATTGCTATATCTTACACATTCTTTCATTCACTGAATAAAAAGATAAGTAGAAGCCAGATCTCATTAGGCCTTATAGGTCATAATAAAGGATTTAGTTTTCTTTCATTTCTTTTTAGATTCCGCATATGAGGGATGTCATTCAATATTTCTCCTCTGTCTGACTTACGTCACTCAGTATGACAATCTCTAGGTCCATCTATGTTGCTACAAATGTCAGTATTTCATCCTTTTTAATGGCAGAGTAATGCTCCATTGCATGTATGTACCACGTCTTCTTTATCCACTCCTCTGTGATGGACACTTAGGTTGCTTCCGTATCTTGGCTGTTGTAAACAGTGCTGCAGTGAACATTGGGGTGCATGTATCTTTTTGGATCATGGTGTGTTTTTTTTTTCCCCTAGATATATGCCCAGAGTGGGATTACAGGGTCATATGGTAGCTCTATTTTTAGTTTTTAAAGGAACCTCCATACTGTTCTCCAAACTAACAAAAGGGTTTAGTTTTGATTCTAAGAACTGTGGGAGACTTGGAGACTGACAGAGTCTGATTTGGTATTTAAAAGTTATGGCTGCAGTATGAGAATCGACGAAAGGGCAGGATGAGGAGAAGCTCCTCTGAGAAGCTATTACAGAATTCCAGGCTAAAGATAATGGTAGCTTAGACTAGGCTATTTGGAGTAGAAATGGGGAGAAGTGGACCAATTCTTGCCAAAATGTGTCTTTGCAGGCCCAATCCTATTTCTCACACTGGTGCAGCCTTTATTTATGGCTAGAGGCTAGCTTCAGCATTCATGTTCTTAGGTTAGTGTCTGAGCAGCTAGCTGATTTAAAACCATAGAAGCTGGGCAGCACTGGATTGGATGTAATTCTCACTTACTAGCCATTCATGCCTATTGTAGGGGCCTGATGCTGCTCAGAATGTGTGACAACTTGATTATTACATTCCTCTGGGTTAAAATATATTTTTTAACGAGAAAGAGATGCTGGGAACTTCCCTAGCAGTTCAGTGATTAAGACTCTGCGTTTCCACTACAGGGGGCTCAGGTTCATCCCTACTGCGTGATGGTGGCCAAAAAAGTAAAAATACAAGTAAATTTTTTAAAAAAATTAAAAAGATTTTGGAACTGATAGTTCAATAAATTGCAAAATGCTTCTCACATCCATTTCATACTTTATTCGCATTGTCGTGTGAGGTGTTTCATCCAATCAGTCTATTAAAATGAGAGTTTTAATATTTGGAGCATGGGGATACCAGCGTGGCCTTAGAAAATGCCAAAAAGCACTAGACGTGACAGGAGTCATTTTCACACATAATTACTAAGGGCTGGGTGCATGCAAGATAAGAAAAAAAGGTGTTGCCTCTGCTTCCAAGAAAGTTGAGGAGAGAAAGTAGCAAAGTTACTGGATATCTTTGAAGTGCTGGCCTTTTCCAACCTCCACCATTCAACCTGGGTGGGTGCTATTCTTACCCCTATTTTATGACAAGCAAAGAGGCACCGTCTCTGTCTCACTGAGACAGCAGGTCACACTGCTGTTCTGTGCAGAGCCATGAGCTAAGCCCAGAGCCCATGGTCTCCCCACGCTGTAGGTACCACTTCACAAGATGTCAGATGCTGGACTTCCCTAGTGGTCCAGTGGTTGAGAATCTGCCTGCTGACGCAGGAGACACAGGTTTGATCCCTGGCCTGGGAGGATCCCGCATGACACAGAGCAACCAAGCTCATGTGCCACAACTACTGAAGCTCACACCCTGCAATGAAGAGTAGCCCCCATTTGTCACAACTGAAGGAAGACTGGGCAGTGTCAAAGACCCAGTGCAACCAAAAATAAACAAAAAATTAAGAGAAAAAGATGTCAGATAGCTTTTGTTTGAATACTCCCGCAGCTGCTTCACAGCTACAAGATCTTGGAGAAAATGTTCTAATCTCTCTGAGCCTCAGTTTCCTTATCTAAAAAATATGGATAACAGTATTTCCTCAAAAGGGTATGCATGAAGCATGTATGTGTGTTTCTGGTTGACAGTAGACAGGAACTACATTTTGTGTTCCCTTTCTTTTGTGAACCAGCATTATGGCAAGAGGAAGTGTGATGTGATTCTGTTGTAGAGTCCTAAGCAAGCATGGCAAGTTGTTGTTGGTTTTTTTTTTTTTCAATTTCACAACTGTCAGAAAAGCTTGCATTAGGCGTTTGGGTTATGGCAGTTAGGAGAAGTCTGCAAGACTGTGAGATTTGCGTGCAGAATATCTGTGGGAAGAGAGGCATTCCCAAGCTCCGTAGGCCATCACACCAAATTCAGGTAGCAACAGGAGGGGAGGGAGGCATTGTTTATATAAGACATATAAATGAAGCCCTCAAGTCCTGTGGGGTCAGTTTTGTGTGTCATTAGGAGCTGAAATTAATGGATATTTCCCTTTGAAGGATCAGCTCTTCACACAATACCAAATGGAATAAAAGGACTTGACACTTTTTGTGAGGGATCATGTTTGTTTTTTCCAATCTGATGGAAACCAATTTGCCTCCCCTGAAACTAGACATGTAAGCTTTGATAAGCTGACAAGAGGGGGGAAAAGACAACCACCACAAACTTTCAGTCTGTAGCAGACTCTCTGTCTTTCTCTCTATATATATTTATACATATATATATGTATATGTATACACATTTGTGAGCGATTTAATGAATTGTTTATTTGGGGCTGCACTGGCTCTTCATAGCTACGCACGGGCTTTCTCTAGTTGCTGCGAGCAGGGGCTGGTCTTCACTGGGGTGTACCTACCAGTGCCTGGGCTTCTCATTTCGGTGGCTTCTCTCGTTGTGGCTCCCAGGCTCTAGAGCAGGGGCTCAGTAGTTGTGGCACACAGGCTTAGATGTTCCACAGCATGTGGGATCTTCCTGGACCAGGGATCGAACCCATGTTTTCTGTGTTGGTAGGTGGATTATTAACCTCTGGACCACCAGGGAAGTCCTCTAGCAGACTCTTAAAAATAATGTGTGAGACAATAGTCCTGCTAAGGTTTCTACAAAGTGATCCTTACATGCATGTGAGAAACTACCACTCTGGGAGAAAAAAAGGCCAAAAAGGTAATCTTAATTATTGAACTGTACCATATTGGCCTGAAGTTTTTTAAAAGTGGAGTGTGGAGGCAACATTTAGGGAGGATTCTCAATCTCACTGGCTGACTATGCTTCCATTATTGACCAGAGATGTATCAATATGTTTTTATTTTATAATTTTTTAAATATAAATTTATTTATTTTAATTGGAGGCTAATTACTTTACAATATTGTATTGGTTTTGCCATACATCAACATGAATCCGCCACGGGTGTACACGTGTGCCCCATCCTGAACCCCCCTCCCACCTCCCTCCCCATCCCATCCTTCTGGGTCATCCCAGTGCACCAGCCCCAAGCATCCTGTATCATGCATCGAACCTGGACTGGCGTTTCGTTTCACATATGATATTATACATGTTTCAATGCCATTCTCCCAAATCATCCCACCCTCGCCTTCTCCCACAGAGTCCAAAAGACTGTTCTATACATCTGTGTCTCTTTTGCTGTCTCGCATACAGGGTTATCGTTACCATCTTTCTAAATTCCATATATATGCGTTAGTATACTGTATTGGTGTTTTTCTTTCTGGCTTACTTCACTCTGTATAATAGGCTCCAGTTTCATCCACCTCATTAGAACTGATTCAAATGTATTCTTTTTAATGGCTGAGTAATATTCCATTGTGTCAATGTGTTTTTAGAGAGTGATACAATTAATACCACCATGAGAAGTTGTTAGAGCTTAAAATTGGTCAAGAGTTCATTATACAATGTGTGATTGTCATTATCATTCACATTTGGCTTTGTTAGGTTTTTGTTCCAACTCTGTGTGTATTATAAACATAAAAGGTTTCAAAGATAACACATTGCAAAATTTTGAGTGAAGAATTCGGTGAATTTTATGCAAATACTTTCTCTGATTGTCCAAGTGACATGTGTCAGAATGTCTCAGAAGATGATAGTTCTTCAGAATATTGTTCTGATTCAGATGATGTGACTATTAGACCAACAAAAAGATAAAAAACCCCAGTGATGGATTCTGATACAGAAGTGAAAGTGAAATGCATGTGCTGGAGAATGCTTCCTTGCTTCTACAGAAGAGTGGATGGAAGACGACATTTCAGAAAGGTTAGAAGGCTTTAGAGGTGTGTCAGGTGTACAAGTACTATTGAATGGAATAACCCACAAAGTGTTAGAGAAATAACATAATTAATTTTTGACTGACCAAAGTAAAAATTGCCAACCACAGGCATTACTTTTTGCAAACATTTCTCTGGTCAATGATGAGTTAAAATCACTGAAGCATGGACGATTGCTGGACCTTTACTCTTCTTTCCTTACTTGTCGTCTACTTTAAACCAAGTCTTACAGGTGTATAGAGACACCCAGAGGCTTTGTTAGACTCATCAATATCCTATCTTTGGATTGCTTCTCTTCCAACTCTGTTTTTCTACAATACGGTCTATTTCATACCAGCGGCCAGGCTCCAGCAATCAAATAATGAAAGCTCTGTAAAAGCTGCTACCAGTGTGTCCACAGGATTATGTGTGTTTCTAAGTTTTGCAAAAGCAAGATTAAAAAAAAAGTATTTATTTATTTCTTTTTGGCTGTGCTGGGTCTTCGTTGCTGCTTGGGCTACTCTCTGGTTGTGGTGTGTGGGCTTCTTGTTTCAGTGGCATCTCCTGTTGCAGAGAATGGGCTCTAAGGCGTGAGTATTTGTGACACGATGGTTCAGTATTGCAGCTCCCGGGCTCTAGAGTATAGCCTCAGTGGTTGTGATGCACGGGCTTAGTTGCTCTGTGGCATGTGAGATCTTCTCGGACCAGGGATTGAGCCCACGTCTCCTGCTTGTATTGACAGGCAGATTCTCTACCACTGAGCCACCAGCGAAGCCTGCAAAGCAAGATGTTTTAAATGCAGTTACTCAAGATCACCTTCTCTTTCCACTCTGACTTCCTCTCTGTCACCATTTGTCAGCTGCCATCTGAGTGATGGGTGTATTTTGGATCTGGCTAAGAGGAAGTTGAATTGGGGATCCAAGTATTGATCATTTAGTGGGATAGTTTTATGTAGTTTGCAGTCCCTTTGATAACCAACGAGGTGAGGAACTAGATGGGACTTCCCTGGTGGCTCAGGGAAAGCATCTGCCTACAATGCAGGAGACCCAGGTTCGATCCCTGGGTCGGGAAGATCCTCTAGAGAAGGAAATGGCAATCCATTCCAGTACTCTTGCCTGGAAAATCCCATGGGTGGAGGAGCCTGATAAGCTACAGTCCATGGGGTCACAAAGGTCATGACTGAGTGATCTCACTTTATTTTACTTTAGGTGAGGAAAGGCTTCTATGAATACTCCTACCACCTTGGATGCTCACCAGCATGGATGGGGAGCCAAGGTGAGCACCAGAGGTCCTAAGGCTATGAGCCAGTCCTCCAGCAGTCATCACAGGAAGTACAGGGGCACGTGGAGGGAAAAGAAGGTTGGAAGCAAGGTTTGAGTTCAGTTGCGGAAAATTCTTACCTTCAGCAGACATAAAGTTGTGAGAAGAAGATTGATGTTCTCTTGCCTGGAAAATAGTTGATTATGTTGAGTATCCAATTATGAACTCACTGTGTGTATGAATAGTGTGGAATAGATTTTGTTAGAACACTTGTGCTTGTAGGGCGCAGGCTGTAGGCAGTACAGCAAGAATGTCTGTGGGAGAAGGTGCATGTTTCCTGCATCCTATTCTGGGTCTCATCTTCTTGTATCTATTGCATCTTGTCCCAACAAAACTTGGTTTCTGTGGGGAAAGATGCACAAAACTGCCACCAAAGCAAGAGAAACACTCTGAGAAACTAATGTTCAGGTGACAAAACTCTCACACACATTCATCGCACACATCTCACACACAAGCCACAGTATGTGGCATAAGAGGAATTCAATTTTTCTGTTACATAACTCAATGCAATGTAGAAACGTTAGAATTGTTCTTGTGTCTGTCTTAATTTCAGATTAGTTTTGTATTTTTTGCCAGTATTATTGTTCATACAAAAATTCAGATGTGACCAGAAAGATGTATGTGTCTTGAAATCCAAAAGTGGAAATTGAAAGAAATTATTTGTGGTACTTGTCATTGTTTAAAAGAATTGTAGGGACTTCCCTGGTGGGATGACTGGTGGTTGGCACTTTGCCTTCCAGCACAGGGGGTGTGGGTTGGATCCCTGGTTGGGGAGTTAAGATTCCATTTGCCTTGTGGCCAAAAAAATAAAACATAAAACAGAAGCAATATTGTAACAAATTCAATACAGACTTAAAAATGGTCCATGTGGAAAAAAAAAAAGCTTAAAAAATTGTAACATGTGTAATTACTCATTCTCCATAATTCATTTTTGTATTGAATCTTGTATTTTATTTTCCTTAAAGAGGGTGTCAACTTAAAAAATGCACAATGTGAGAGTTAAGTTTTATTTGGGGCAAAAGAAGGACTGCAGCCTAGGAGACAGCACCTCAGATGGCTCTGAGAAACTGCTACAAAGAGGCAGGGGAGACGGTCAGTATATATGTGATTTTGGTGAAGGGGGAGCCCATGAAATCAGACACGTTTTTTTTTCAGAAGGTTTCTGCTAGTCATGAGGGAGCAGTCATCACCATGAAGGATTTTAGTGTTTTTCTAGGAGGAGACACAAGAACTGAGCTCATAAAATCAGCTCCGGAAAATATCGGACTATCTGAAGACCTGTCCTGCCAGTCCCTCCTCCCCCTTCCCTGAGGACAGAATGCCTCGTTTCTTCTCTGCACCCTGAACTCCTTGCAGGGGGTGTTGTGGATCTGCAGCTGCAGCAGCACGGTTTACCCCTTGTTGAGGTAGATGGCAAGTGTCAGTTTGGAGTTGACAGGGTCACAACGTTCGTATGAGCTTTAGGCCCTGTAGAGCCTGGATCCACTCTGCTCCATCCCTTCACTCCTATGTGTGTGTGTTCAGTGGGATCTGGGAGTACGTGTGTGTGTGTGTGGCGGGGGGGGGGGGGGGGGGGGGGGGGGCTCCATGCTGAAACAGAAGGAGAAACTTTGATTCTACCACCTACAAGCTGGTGGCTTCAGCAAGTTTCTTAGCCTCTCTGAACTTCAGTTTCCTCAGCTGTAATGTTTGGATGATCCTTCTTCACAAGATGGTTGTAAGACTTCAAAGAATACTTAACACAGTGTGGGGCATGTGATCAGCACTCAATAAATCTCATTTCCCCTTTTTCCCTCTCTCTCTCTGGAATGGTTCATGGGTTTATCTGAGGTCAGGGACTCAGGGGAGGAAATATTTTGTCTTTTCAAAATGAATTTTGATATAAGGTATTAAAAAGAGTTCTGGGGTTTCCCCTGTGATTCCTGTCTTTAACAAGCCTGAGACAAAATGAATCACAACAATATTTTCTCTGAGTATAAGCAAAGAATGAAGTGCTTTCATCAGTTGTGAAGAGTATTGGGCTGAAAGTTCCAATTCAGTGTGTCTGACACACACACATACACACACCCTACATACCACATACCACACGCCTGCACACTCACACACTCTTTCTCATATTTGTTTGATATGGCTCAAGGATTAGATGATTCTGAATCACTGAAGTTTTTCTTAAAAACTTCATCTGTCAATCAAAAAATATTGATAAGTGAAGCCCCAAACCATGTGTTAGGTTCTCGTGAGATATAGGAATCTGGGAACTGGGATTTGCAGTTTGCGGGGTGTCCTCATGATCAAATAGCTTTTTTCTGGGGTGTGCCCTGGAACAAACAGCACAACCCTCCTGATAGGTTTGCTTCAGCCACATACATGCAGACAGTCTCTGGGTGGTGGGAGTGAGAAGTGGAAACACAAAGTTTGCTGAATCCTGACTTGCTGTCAGGGTACCAGTCAGCCCGCAGAGCAGACGGACTAATGTCTGTCATGCTGGACCGTGAACTGTTTTCTTCAAGGGCAAGATCCAAGAATACCTTTTTTTTTTTTTTTGCAGTTCCTACCAGGGCTAACATAGTAGCTGTTCATAGTATCTATCGGATCGATTTATAATCTATATACAGTAGAATTAAAAACAAAGACTTTTAAAGTGCCCAAAGGGTTTCCCTTTTTGAAAAAAAAAAACTGCAGCTTTTGATTAATAAGCATGAATATTATGTCTCTTGGCATGATATTTTTGAAGAAGGGGAATATTTTTCAAATGGGAAATCAAAATTGGTCTACTTCACACATTTTGCTGATAAGCTCTTCCTTCTTGGTGTAAAAGAAACCATCTTTTCTTACATAAGCAAGTCCAGGGTCGTCTGAGAAATCAGCATACTTGTAAAGACCAAAAAATCACAAGTAGACTCTCAGCTGAGTGAAAAGCAGTGTGGACTCTAACCTGCTGGCAGTTAGAAAGAAAACTTGTTTTTTGAGATTACCTCTGTCCCCCTGTAACTGTCATACATGACTGATTTCTAATGAAGAGGAATTGTTGGTCAAGTAAGAAAGAGTCTATGTAATATATGTTCTAATGGATTATTTGTTTACCCTCTGCATATTAAAGAAAGCTGGGTGCATATAGCTTATCCAAATTTGTTTGAGACTATCTTGGTTAATTTTCCTGTTTTCTGAACTACTGAGTGAAATAAACTCACTCAGGTTGTCAAAGTCAACCCACTTAATCTGGTTGACATCATGGTGTCTGGGTGAGATCTACCTGGGATCTAGTCTATTTGGCTGCTAAACACACACAGACAGACACACACTTGTTTAAGAATATTTATCCATGTACACCTTGTGGCAAGGGTGTGCGGAGGACTGCGGGCGTGAGCAGACATCACCGTGCCCCTGATCAGAAGATAGGACCATGCAGCCATATCTCTTTATTGGGTTTTGTAGGAGACCTGGGGCTAATGCTAAGCTTCCAGCAGTGTGTCCAGAGGTTGCTGGGTTTGCTCTGTCAACGGACAAGACATGCAGGTTACCAGAGACAAATGCCCCATTCGTTGTCTTCTGGGCCACTTAAACCTTGATCTATTAATTACTCATATAAAGCAACAGAAAAATTTAAAAGAATGATTGTTTCAGACAGCCATATTTTAAATTTTGACTATGGAACAGAAGTTAACTGATGATTTTAAGGCCCTTAATAATAACTACTCTCGATTGCAGCAGTTTTGCTTTGAGCTGAGGTTACTGGGATAAGTTTTAATTCTGGTTGGAAAAGAAATAGTACTTACCTTATATTGTCAAATTTTTAGTGCTTGAGTATTTGAAGTCACTGAGCTCTACTCTTTGTATGTTCAGGAATGTTAGTTACTTCAGACTGCAGCATGACTGGCTACAGCTAGTTGAATAAAATTCCTGCAGTTCATCCGTTCTTCTCCTACCAGCAGGTGTCATTATGGAAATATGAAAATACTGTAAATTCCAAAGTTGTAGGAACTGGCTATAAGAGAGAAAAGGAGCACTTTGGATATTAAAAAACAACGAAGAGAAATCATCTGGTACTAACCAAGGGTGGCACGTTTAATTACTAATTTGGCAGTGTTCTACAATATAATGAAACCGACACAGGATTTCAAGGCACATACATAATTTATTTTAATTAGGTTAAGCAAGCATTTATTAAAACCTACTCTAAGCTCATAGGAGTCTCAAAAGGAAAGTAAGACATAATTCTTATCCTTAAGGAGCTGGCATGATATCTGGGGAAAAAAGGGTATAGTTATGAAATAATAGTGAGCAGAATGAGTCGGTCCTTTTTAACATGTCGATTGAAATGCATAGATAGTAAAAGTCGCAACAATTCCTGCTGGAGTGGCTGTGTAGTATTGTCGATTCTCGGTTCTTCAAAGAATACTGTTTGAAGAATACATATTTAAGTAGAGCGGAGCTTCAGAGTTATTTGGTAACTTGACGGCTCATTCCTCATTCTTTCCTTTCTTGCTAACTGCTACCACCCATCTTTCTCCATACACTGAAAGTGATCATTATAATTATTACATATGCATCGGTTAACCAAGGATATAGTAATTGGTTGTAATAGTTTGCTATTATCAACTGATAATAAGACCAAATTTTTCTAAAAGCTACAGTAGACTCTACAAGTGGGCTTTTTTATCAGGAGACTTACACCAGGAGCCTTGGTAAGAGTATTAATGTCTGGACAGGAGCAATGCTTCATCTGTTCTATTTTTCTGCTCTAGACTCTGGGTTCTTCCAAGGCATGGGAAACGTGGCATTCCTCTTTGCATTCCTGCTACTCTAATTCTGGATCAGTACCTGTTTGTTGAATGGCTAGGTGAATAATAATAATGCCAAAGAATAGGATACTGACAATCCTTCATACATTATGGTGCTAGAATGTATGTTGCTATTAGACTAAGAAATCTCAGATGAGTAATTCAGAAAACTGGATTGAAAAGTTGAGAGTATAGATTCTAAAGTTTTCTCCTTTGGTTCTATTAGTCCACCCAAGGAAATCTGTCTCAAAAATTATTTCTCAAACACCTTCTCACTTTTTTGACACCCATTTTCCCCAAACCTCCCAAAACAATCACAAGAAGAACCAAATAAACATCAAATCTGAACATCTCCTTGGCCCAGAGGATGCCAAGTTCATGTTCCACTACCCAAAGTTTTTTTGGCATTGGCACATTCAAACTCAGACCCTCATCTTCTTTATTCTAGAAGATGTATAGACAATGGGGATATTTCATTAAAATAACTATGAACTGTTTAAATAGTACGTGCTACACATTTTACCCACAGTACCCCCAACCCTGACAGGACATCCAGATGAGAACCTGAATTTGGATGGGGTGATATGGGGTGGTCATTTACTTTAGCTTCTCACTGACAGTACATGGCAGAGATACTGAACCCAGGTCAGTCTGACTACAAGGATTCCTCTCTTTCTGCTATGCCAGAAGCTTAATGCAAAGATTCCCTGCCAAAATTGATAGAGAAAGGAAACTAAATAAAATAGCTATTTCCTTCAAAGAGCTGGACACGGCTTGCACAGCACAGCAATTCCTTCAAAAAATTATTTCAGCATATTATAATCTAAATAGAATGTGCTTGATTTTAGACCAGGGGATGTATGCATTGTTGTTTTTTCATAACCTTTCAATAGCTTGTTTCTGTGGTAGTGATCAGTCTTTGGCAAAGGAGGCAGTATGTTCGCTGTACCCATATGGGTCTTTTACCTGGAGGTCATTATTAATTCACCAGCCACTACGTAGTGAGGGCGATGTCCTCAGCATCCTTTGGTAGACTGAACTAGCTGTCTTTTTTTTGTATCACTTACTTAAATCTCTTACTGAAATCTCTAACTATTTACTGGACTTTCCCATCTTGCTTTTTTTCTTTTCTCACCTCCAACTTTGTGTGTAAAGAGGGAAATCATTTTAACTTCTAAACTACTTCTTTCTGTTGGTCCTATCTTTTCTCTTAATGGTACCATCATCTTTCCAGTCCCAGGCTGAAAACTTTGACGTTTTCTTTTTGTTAAACCCTTTGTTTATAAATCAGCCTCTTGGATCATCTTGTCATCAGTTTCTCCTCTTTTTTTTTTTTAACTCCATGAATGACTGTGAACATTTTAGTTAGACTCATTCAAACGCTAGTGGCAAGTCCCAACACTATCAGAGTTGCCATGTCTCCTCATCATATTCTGTCTGGTAACCACTCTAACTCTAATCTTGTACATGTCAAATGTTTTGCTCCAGTCATGTGGAAAAATGCAAACTCCTAGTATATCCATTCTCCTTTTGTGCCTGGCTTGTTTGACTTATATAATGTTTTCAAGGTTCATCTATGTTGTAGCATGTGTCAGAATTTCCTTCTTTATAAAGGTTTAGTAATATTCCATTGTATGTATATTGGAGAAGGAAATGGCAACCCACTCCAGTATTCTTGCCTGGAAAATTCCATGGACAGAAGAGCCTGGTGGACTATAGTCTTGGGTGGCAAACAGTTGGACATGACTGAACACATGCACACAGATTTTATGTATATAACTACATTTTGTTTGTCCATTCATCCATCAATGGACAGGACATTTAGATTGTTTTAACATATTCTACTAATTGCAGACACGTTAATCTTCCTACTCCTTACTTCAGTCATGTTACTCAACTGCTCAGACATCTTCAATGAATTCCTTCTTACAGACAGAATCAGGTGCAGTTTTCACAGCCTATATCCTCTGCTCTCCCCTACCTGGGTCCTGACCTATAGATAGAATATTAGACGTAGAATATTCATCTTCAACACTTATTTATGAAGCAAATATTTTTTGAATGTTTGGTATATGTTGGTCCCTGAGATAAGTGCTGTCAATGCAACAGTAAACAAAATAGAACTGGTGTCTCTCCTCATGGAACTGACTTCAGAAAATGATGCAGACGCATCTTTTAAACTAAAATATAGCCCTATACATTCAGTTAGCCAACCTTTTAGTATAAGGTCAAGGCATTTTCTTTGAAAATGGGCCTGCTAATTATTCATATCATCTCTCTTACATAAATCATACTCAAAATGAATTACTTATGATTTCTGGTTTCAGTTTCTTTAAACAGGAGCAAGAACTTGAAGATACTTGTGATGTGATGAGTGCAGAGTCCTTGTGTACTTTTATGCTACTTCTCTGTCATTGATAGTTGTATCACTCACAGCCAATTTAAGAGCAGATTTTCTTAGAAACTCATCTTTATTGATTATTTAAAGTAACTTGATTTGCTTTTTCAGATGTAACTCTCTACTCATATTTCACCAGCTCATACAATATTTAATGAATTATATCATTATAGTAAGTACAAATGGCACAACTTCACTACCAATTGATACTTGGAAAGCCTACCATGAAATTGGTAGGAGAAGAAACCTGCAGGCTTGTGAGAACTAAAGATGCTGTGGTGTCCGCCTGTATGTTTTCCCGAGGACGTAGAGCTCTATATCTTTTGTATGTATAGGACTTTCATGCCTGTTAAATATATAGTCTTTAGGGCAGGTTGGCTAGAAGGACTTTTACTGTGTTTATTCTGTTATTATTTTTTTGCTCCTCCGTCCATAGGATTTGCCAGGCAAGAGTACTGGAGTGGGTTGCCATTGCCTTCTCCCTTATTTTTTTTTTAATGTGGACCATTTTTAACATCTTCATTGAAATTGTTATACTACTGCTTCTGTTATATGTTTTGGTTTTCTGACCTTGAGGCATGTGGGGCCTTAGCTCCCCTACCAGGGATTGAACCTGTACCCCCTGCACTGAAAGGAGAGGTCATACCACTGGACTGCCAGGGAAGTCCCTATTTGTTTATTCTTATAGACAATGGTGTGGAGAAGGGAATGGCAATCCACTCCAGTATTCTTGCCTGAAGAATTCCATGGACAGAGCCTGGCAGGCTGTAGTCCATGGGGTTGCAAAAGAGTCGGACACAACTGAGCAACTAACACACACGTAGACAATGGTGTGTGTGTGCTTAAAGAGTATTCGCTCAGTCATGTCTGACTCTTTGCAACCCCATGGACTGCAGCCCACCAGGCTCCTCTATCCATGGGATTCTCCAGGCAAGAATACTGGAGGGGATTGCCATTTCCTTCTCCAGGGGATCTTCCCGACCCAGGGATGGAACCCAGGTCTCCTGCATTGTAGGCAGATGCTTTACCGTCTGAGCCACCTTACTAGCTTATAATAAAATAAGAGCTGAGGAGGGATCTGTCAGAAATTGGTAGAATTTGTGTACAGTAGAACTGTACAGAATTGGTGAATTTCCTTCCGGTTCAGATGCACAAATCCTTCCTGTTCAAATAATAGGAACAGGAAACCTTTGTTGGATGTAAATTTACACAGAGACCCAGCATCCAAGCGTGGAGGGTGACAAAGAGGCAGGGTCTTAGGCTGTCAAAACTGGCCACGTTATCTCTGGGCAGAGGAAATTTTTTCATACCGACCATGTCTGCCAGGACCTGCGCTCCTCCACCAAGCACCCCGGCCCCCTCTGAGGCAGACTCGCTTCATGTGTCTGCCCGCCCTCTGGCTGCCCTGGCCCTCCTCAAAGGATGTGCTCATGGTGTTCCTCCAGGGTCGCCTCTGCTTACTTCTGGATGTGTGTGTGGAAGGAGTTGTGTGCCGGCATGGGAGTTAGGGTGCAGATCTGGCACCTTGGACGTGTGTCCCTCAGACATTCCTCAGCAGTTCTCACAGTGGACGCTTCCTCCCTACTTCCCAGTCCTTCCCACTCTGATACCGGCTGCTCTGTTTTTATATTTCCTTTGTCTTTTCCACGGAAATCCATATTTAAGGGGTTGGAATCCTCTCATCTCTTATCCCAAAGCTCCTTTTCTCTTTACCTCAAACTCTCTGTTTTAGGCTTTTGGACTGGGCTTACGATGTCTTTTTCCTCTGCTGTAATCGGATGGTAAATAAACTATAGGTTCTAGTTAGACAGCTGGCAGTTCTTTGTTTCTCAGTATTAGCACTGTTAAGTTATTCTTCCTCTTTAGATTCAAGGCCAGGGAGTAATAATACTGATAAGTTATTTTATGCTGTGCTTGATGGTTTTACTGTGGCTTATTGCTTCATTTAATGAGATAAATAACCAGACTAATTGAGAGGGATGGTTTTGGACCAAAACATTTACTGAGGTAAGAAAGGAGTTGGATTCTGCTTTCTATTCTCCCTTTCTTGCAGTCCCTGTCTAGAAGCTTTTAACTCATTACTGACTGGGGGATTTTTGCAGACACTAATGCCTGTGGCCAGTGATTTTTATGTTGGCTGGCCAGAAATTAATTCTATTATTTCACTAACACTTTACGAGTTGTGTGCATGTGTGCTAAGTTGCTTCAGTTGTGTCCAGCTCTTTGCGACCCTATGAATTGTAGCCGCCCCCCTCCCCCAGGTTCCTCTGTCCTCCTCTCCAGGCAAGAATACTGGAGTGGGTTGCCATGCCGTCCTCCAGGGGATCTTCCTGATCCAGGGATCAAACCCATGTCTCTTACGTCGCCTGCGTTAGCAGGCGGGTTCTTTACCACTAGTGCCACCTGGGAGCCCAACACTTTGAGGTTTATTACATACCATAGTTACACCTGACATACCTGTCAAGTTTCCTAACTTTTGTGAAACATTGTCTTCAATCCACTCGTCTATAAAAGCAAAGGAGCATCCTCCAACACTGTGAGTTTCATTTTCACCTCGTGTATCAGAATCAGTCGCTAAGGTTTTTTATCTTTTTGTTGGCCTAGTATTCATATTGTCTGAATCAGAACTATATTTTGAAGAACTGTCATCTTCTGAGATACTAGTATATATGTCAAGCAGAGAAAGTATCTGCATAAAATTCACTGAAAAAGTCTTCTTTACTCAAAATTTTGTGGTGCGTCATTTTTGAAAGTCTTATGTTTATAATATATGCAAGGTTGGAATAAAAACCTAATGGAGCAAAATGTAAATGATAACGACAATAATGAATTGTATAATGAATCTTTGATCAATTTTAAACTCTAACAACTGCTCATGGTGATGTTAATTATATCACTCTCTAAAAACATATTGATACATCTCTGGTCAAAAATGTTCAGGTAGCAAAAGACATATTAATTCATCTCTAGTCAATAATGTATTTTAAATTATCTGCTTTCAGCTTTGTCTCATGCAGGTACAAGTACATCGGGACAATAGCTTATCAATGCTCATGGTTACTTTATTTTTCTTTTAATAATTATAGTTTTTAACAGAAAAGAAAGAAAAATCAATAAACAGTGTCAAGGAGAGCAAAGACCATGGTCTCAGTCTTGAGGAGAGCTTTCAGAAGACAGTGACTGGGATTTCCTTGTCTTTGATCTTGTTTTCTAATTGCCCAAAAGTGCATTGTCACAGATGGGCACATTTATGCTAGATCAAGGAAAAGATGAATTCTGTGGCTTAGGAACAACGGTTTCTTCAATTCCTGGACTGCAGGCAGGAAACGGTCTTTTTGAGAAATGGCAACTGGATTGCAGGCATCTTTCTTCCCTCAAAAGATGAAGTGGATCCTCTGTCAGCCTCACCGCATACAACCCTTGCTTTATGTTAACTTGTGTTGCAATCTTATAGACTCCATCCTTGATCTCTGAACTTGAAAATCTCTTGTAATACTGTAAATTACCCTCATTGGCTTCCCTTTTTGAGCTCTAGTGAATAATCCAAGTGTTCTCAAATTTCTGTGCTAAATATGTTCCTCCAGGGATCTGCAGTGAAAATGAAGCGTTGTTTTACCACTGAACACTTCGTGAACCCAGTCCCTGCTTTGATTTCGAAGCTCCAACCATATTGGAGGCAATTCCCCTGGCTTACAGCTGTGTCTGGCCTCCTTTCATTGCCTCTGGGGTCAGGAGCCTGACTGCATAAAGGTGGGGTGAGAACTGTGGCCTGCCGTAAGGAAAGGGAAGGTCATTGCTTACTTAGCCAGTAAACTGGAGGCGTCAATAAAAAAGACACTGAAAACAATCCCCTCTTAAGACAGTCAAACATGAGAAATGCATGGCAGGGTACTGTGCACACAATAGACGCTCAACCAGTGTTTGCTGAATGGATAGCTTGGGGCAGCCGAGGGCAGCGGTCATGCTACTGCTGGCTCAGCCTCTCTAGTGGCAGCCTCCACTTCTGTTTATCTTCTCAGACCCTAATTCTTCATCCCTTGCGCCCTCATCACTGCTGGTCCCATCGTTGCCCTGCCTTTTCTTCTCTAACCCAGGGGAAGAGACAAGGACTGGTTTGGGAATCGAATTCTTAGGCTGGACTTGACTGATGGTAATTAAAGGACACAAAAATGAGGGTACTTCAGAATCAGATCCGCTGGGATTGAATCTGGGCCCTTGGCAGTGAAAACACAAGTCCTAACCACTGGACAGCCAGGAAATTCCTATATCTTTCTCAATTAGTGTTTTTGTTTTCTTAAGGTAAATACCCAGAGGTGGAATTTCTGGATTATATGGTAGTTCTACTGCAATCTCATTTTGAAAAGTGAAAATAAACAGGCAAAATTGTTTTTAAGAATTCATTTTATGGCATTGAAACATGTATACTATCATGTATGAAACGAGTCACCAGTCCAGGTTCGATGCACGATACTGGATGCTTGGGGCTGGTGCACTGGGATGACCCAGAGGGATGGTATGGGGAGGGAGGAGGGAGGAGGGTTCAGGATGGGGAACACATGTATACCTGTGGCGGATTCATTTCGATATTTGGCAAAACCAATACAATATTGTAAAGTTAAAAAAAAAAAGAATTAATTTTATTTATCCTGAAAGATTCAAAATAATATCATTTAAACACGTAATCAATATAAAATATTATTTATAAGATATTTTGCTTTCTGTTTTCTATACTAAGTCTTCAACCTCAGATGTGTATTTTAAGCTTACAGAACATTTTAATTTTGACTAGACACAGTCTTAAGTGCTCAATAGCCACATATAGCCGGTGGCTATTGTATTGGACAGCAGAGTTCTGGACGAATCATAGTTAATATGTTAACCACAGTTCTATTTGATTGAGTCTACTGCATACTGGGCTTTGTGGTGGACAGTGGGAATAAAGAGATAATTAGTGGTAATTGTAATAATGATGATGATGATGATTAAACTATTAATATAACTTAAAAAAGAATCAGATCCCTATGCAGCTTCTCTCAAATGCAGACATAGACAACTGGCTGTAGCTTAGCCTTTCCTGTCCAGATGCTTGGGTAGGTGGGATGGTCATCAGTGGCCACAGGGCTTTCATAGAATATCCGAGATGGGCTTCTCATGCTTTGTAACCCAGGGGGTTTAAAATCAGCTGTGTTCACAGTACATCTTATTCCGGCGATCTTTGGATAACTCGCATGCCGGTGACTCTGGGACTGGGAAGTGTTCTTCTCTTGCTTCTCAGCTTTTTAGAACATGCTTTGTGTCTGTCATGTTGCGTCATGGCTGGTTTTCATGGGGCCACAACTCTGTTAAGTTAGTGGAAAACAGAGCGTGACTTCTCTTAAACTCTTCTGGGCCAGGGTCTACTCTGGAGGTGGTTTCTCTTTTCTCCACCTTCAGGATAATTCTGAGAATTCAAAGAAACTTCGGTATCTTTTGGATTTCAAAAAAGTGTATTTGCTGGCGAGACTAAACATTCATGCAAACTTAGTGTGAGTGACGCTGAGTCTTCAGCTGTCGGGTCAAATTCAGTGCTTTAATTAGGGTCAAGTCCACTTTGATGTGTCTTCTTTCCCACTATGTTTTCTCTTCTGAATAGATTAGAATCATATCAACTGTATGTTTAGTTTAAACAAATAGAATTATACTTAGAAAATTTTGCTCCCTCCTCCACGCAGTGAGTGCTTGCCTTGGGACATGCAGGAGATGACTGAAGACAGCCTGCCCTTCCCTCAGTTGTCTTAGTTCCCGTGTGCTGCTCGTGCTATGAATTTTTCCTCCTGTTGAGTGGGGTTTTGATATTGATTGATATAACATATTGTTGTTACCATATAGTCTCTAAACAGAAGCCAGGTCTCTGATTTTAACCAAAACCGTGGTCATCTGTTTTACCTTTGGAGGAAAATCCGGGTGTGTTGGCCTGAACTGAGGGACTGTGTGTTCCCTACTTGGTGCCCTCCTTAGGGATTTTCTAGGGTCATTTTCATCCTATGTAATTTTAACCCTAAGTGCTGATTTTAGAGTTGGACACGACTGAGCGACTTCACTTTCACTTTTCACTTTCATACATTGGAGAAGGAAATGGCAACCCACTCCTGTGTTCTTGCCTGGAGAATCCCAGGGACGGGGGAGCCTGGTGGGCTGCCGTCTATGGGGTTGCACAGAGTTGGACACGACTGAAGCGACTTAGCAGCAGCAGCTGATTTTAGAATCTGTCCCCTAAGATATTACACTATAGTAACGTCTGGTTTCTCTTTCTGGTGCCTTTTGTGATATAATTCAGGCTGGTAACATGCTGTACTCCTTTTCTTTTTTTCTAAATAATGTTTGTGTATTTATCTTTTGGCTGTGCGCAGCCCTTTCTGTAGTTGTGGTGAGCAGGGGCTACTCTCTTGCTGCGGTGAGTGGGCTTCTCAGTGCGGTGGCTTCTCTCGTTGAGGAGCGTGAGCTCTAGGGCTGCAAGCTTCCTAGAGGTTCCTCGTGCCATGTAGCTGCAGCACAAGGGCTCAGCAGCTGTGGCTCCTGGGCTCCGGAGTGCAGCTTCAGTAGTTGTGGTACTTGGTCTTAGTTGCTCCATGGCACATGGGATCTTCCCAAATCAGGGATCAAACCTGTGTCTCCTGCATTGGCAGGCAGATTCTTTACCACTGAGCTACCAGGGAAGCCCCTGTGTTCCCTTTTTAATGTAAAATATTTTCTAGTCTTCCTAGGTGATGAGAATATAGTTGGAGCTGGTATTTGTTGCCTTCTCTACATGTGCTGTATAGAGTCTATAGAACCTTACTGTTGATCTGGTACATAATGGAGGAAACTTAGAGCCATGCCCTGAGTTAAAATATCGGACAAGCTCCACGTTGCTTTTTTAGAGTTGATTGATGAATGCTTATGCCACAAGACACTAAAAGTCTTAAAAATAAGCTAAGATTTCACCAGAGTTCTATCTTTTCATGTTCTCTTTATCATGGATCGTCAGTTGTTATAATAAAAGGAAAGGTCTTCCCTGACAGGGACTTGGGAAATACGTTGAAATCTGAAGATGGGCTTTGTCTAAATGAAACTCACATAAAGCCAGGCTTCCTTGCATAGCTCTAATCTCTTGTAAGTACAACCTTCAACAAAAGGTAACTCAAGAAACCTTGAACAATAATGTAAATATTTACCTTAAGGTTTATTTTTAAAATATATCAATATAGCAGTTTCACATAGTGAAATCATACAGAAAGCTTCCTAAAATTTCCTTTTGCACCTTTTCCCTTCCACCAGCTTCTCACTCAAGACAATGGTGAAAATCTCTCTTGTTCCATGCGGAGTGCACTTTTGGGTGTGCTCTCCCACACCACACACTCATTTCCTCTAGAATGTGTACTCTCTAGCTCTGGTGGGTTTCCTTGTGAACATAAGCTACCCTTGCCCCAGAATTCTGGTGAATGAAAATTTCATATCATCTCGAATGTTTTGCTCTCATTTACTCTTTGATCTTGGCTTGAGACACATTGCTTGTTCTTAAGTTGATATAATGTGTTCAGTCAAGTCTTCTAAGACCCTGCAAACAAGATCAACCTGCCTTCACTCTTTCATTAAATCAGTGGGGCCACTACAAGGGGAGGTGTACAGTTCTAGTTACAGTATATACCAGACAGTGAGCTCGAAGCAGCACTCCTCACTTCCTTTCTTGTTCTGTCTTTAGAAATTATGTTGTTTAAAACGGCCTGCCTCCCAAAAGTCATATGAAGTGGTAGCATGCGTGCGTGCTCAGTCGCTTCAGTATGTCTGACTCTGCGACCCCATGGACTGTAGCCCTCTAGGCTCCTCTGTCCATGGGATTCTCCAGGCAAGAATACTGGAGTAGGTTGTCATGCCCTCCTCCAGGGGATCTTCCTGACCCAGGGACTGAAGCTGCATCGCCTGTGTCTCCTGCATTGCAGGAGGATTCTTTACCACTGTTCCACCAGGGAAGCCCATGAAGTGGTAGGTTTAGACTGAATGTGGCAGCTCTAAATATGATGGTGGTGATGGGGGCAGTGGCTAGTGCCTTTTAGGTCTGGGTGTGACTTCTACTCCCATTCTTTGAGCCAGAACAGAATATATGGCTATGGGTCCAGGGGAGAGGAAAACAGCTAAGGCTACTTGATATATCTTTATTTTTTATACAAGTTTGCTATAAAATTTATAGAAGCATCTGTATTAGGGTTCTCCAAAGAAACAGGATGTGATATATATATATATATATATATGTATGTATGTATGTATGTATTTGGCTCAGGTGACTGTAGAGGCTTACAAATTCTAAGATCTTCAGGATGGGTGTGCAAACTGAAGACCCAGGAGAGCTGATAATGTAGTTTTAGTTTGAAGGCTGGCAGGCTTGTGATGATGTCTCAGTTCAAGTCTGGAGAGAGGAGAAAATTGATATCTCAGCTTGTAGGCAGTCAGGCAGAGGAAATTCTCTCCTACTCATCCCTTTTGTTCTATCCTGGCCTTCAACTGATTGGATGGGGCCCACCCACAGTAGTGAATGCAATCTGCTTTACTCAGGCTAAGTTCAAAGGTTAATCTCATCCACAAACACCTTTACAAACACACTCAGAATAATGTTTGATCAAATCTGGGTACTCTGGAGCTGAGTCAAGTTGACATATAAATTTATCCATAATAGTATTTACAAGACTGTAGGAGTATATAATTTACAATTCAATTTCCATTCATGTACATGCATGGGGCTCAGATGGTAAAGAATATGCCTACAATGCAGAGACCCAGTTTTGGTCCCTGGGTCATGAAGATCCCCTGGAGAAGAGCATGACAATGCAATCCAGTATTCTTGCCTAGAGAATCCCATACAACAGAGGAGCCCGGCAGGCCGCAGTCCATAGGGTTGCAAAGAGCTGGGCACAATTGAGCAACTTTCACACTTTCATGTATGGGTATCCCTTGATGGATAAGTAAGTAAGTAAGTGTTAGTCACTCAGTCATGCCTGACTCTTTGCGACCCCATGGACTGCAGCCAACCAGGCTCCTGTGCCCATGAGATTTTCCAGGCAAGGATACTGGAGTGGGTTGCCATTTCCTTCTCCAGGGGATCTTCCCAACCCAGGGATCGAACCTGGGTCTCCTGCACTGCAGGCAGATTCTTTACCAACTGAACTACAAGGGAAACCCCCCTTGATGGATATGATCATGTTTTTAGAGTTCAGTAAAGGGAAAGGCATGGGAAAGTTGTAATAAAATTATTTATCTCATGTGTTTTTCTCAAAGGGTTGTATTGATCCAGAGATATCTTTTCTTCCACTCCATTTAACAATTTAGGGTATATATATTGCTGTCCTTGACATCAGAAAATGATAGTTCTTTCTCTGTTCTATGAAAAGATGATGTTCTTTTTCACCATAGAAGGTGCTATATCCACTCCATAAAGTCTCTAAATGGTTTACCCACCTCAAAAGGAATAGTTAGACCAGAGTTTCTGCCTGAATGATAGCTTAAAGAAAGCCTGTGGTTTTTTTCCCCATTTGATTCATCTAACTTGTGTTGTCTCAGAGAAACCTGCTTAAGCTGACTCACCTCAGTATGATGCCTTTTGGGTTTTGTATTGTCAGCTTTCTTCATCTGAGAATTTTTCTGAGAGACAAGTCTGTCAACAGACTGGTGGAGTTATTCGGGCCACAGTGCAGGGAAATACCTTTCGGGTGGGACAGGCTTTCTGGGTATGGGGCTCTTTCTTTCAGAGGTGGCTTCAAAAGAGGGGTGGAAATATAGGTCCTAACTTTCTTAGTCCAATTAACTGGGAGGCAAAATATGCTGTAATGTTGTTATCTTTGTGGTAAATCTCAGAGATCTTTGGACCAGTAACTGGCCAGTGGGCTTTCCTGGTGGCTCAGCTGGTAAAGAATCTGCCTGCAATGTGGGAGACCTGGGTTTGATCCCTGGGTTGGGAAGAGCCTCTGGAGAAGGGAATGGCCACCCGCTCCAGTATTCTGGCCTGGAGAATTCCATGGACCGTATAGTCCATGGGGGTCACAAAGAGTTGGACCTGACTGAGAGACTTTCACTTTCACCTGGCCCAAAAGAAAGACTCATGAGAACTGTTGGCTTTACTAGAGTCTGTGTTCATTCTTATTGCTGCCCTTTGTGTCTTCCAACCAGACTTCTTGGTCACACCCAATCCCTTTCTCACCATGTCCCTTCCTCGTGGTGGTTTGTGGCTGGGACAAGTGCAGCTTATTGCTCCAGATCGTCTCCTGGGCTGTTCTTTGTACTCATTCAGAGTCTCAAACTTGACCATTGTCTTTCATTTCTAGCTCTGTGCTTGCCCCTTTTGGTTGATGAGATTTTCAGCTTCTTTCTCTTCTTGACTATTCTCTAATTCTCCTCATTTCTAAATCCTTGAAATAAACACCTCTTCCAGCTACACTCTGGACTCTGGGGCCTCACCCTGTGCTTCCTTACCTAGGCCATGGTGGGAGGGGTAAAAGAGGAGAAATCCAAGAAATACCTGATGATGTCCAATTTTCAAAAAATCCTGCGCTTAACCCCATACCTAACTTAAGAAGTAACTTTAGAAGCAGAATCATTTTATAGTGATTTGGATCGACAGTGTTAGTCGCTCAGTGGTGTCCAACTCTTTGAGACCCCATAGGTTGTATCCCGCCAGGCTCCCCTGCCCTTGGAATTCTCCAGGCAAGAATACTGGAGTGGGAGCATTATATTCACTTTGTATTTACATATTGTCAAAATAAACTGCACAAATTAATTTGTTTTTAGAATGCTTTTTTGTTTTTAAGGAGCTTCCCAGGTGGCGTGTAGAAGAATCTGCCTGCCAATGCAGCCGACACAGGTTCAATCCCTGGGTCAGAAAGACCCCCTGGAGAAAAAAACGGCAACCCACTCCAGTGTGCTTGCCTGGAAAATTCCATGGGCAGAGGAGCCTAGTGGAATACAGTACCTGGGATCGCAAAGAGTTGAACTTGACTGCGTGTGCACACACACACACACACACACACACAGATTGGATTAAATTTATATATAAAATAAGTAAATATAATTATTTCATTCCTAGATTATTTTCTTTTCCAGACTTGTGCTTGCTCAGGTCATAATTTTACTCCTGTAGAACGTTAATAGTAAATCACTAAGGGAAATGTAAAATCTGCCACTAATAAGCAGCCTTTAAACATGGACGGAGTAGAGGGCGAAGCCAAAGGGAGAAAATTAGGAAATTTGAGAAATATCTATTTTGGAATGGATAATTTTTAGGGTATGTATCTATCTAGTAAGTTCCCAGCATTTTGAGGAGCAACAGGAGTTTGATGACAAAAGAATTAGGTGACTAAAACATACAGGAAACCAATCCTAGTAATTAGCCTTATTTAAGTATCACAATATTACTTTGCTCAGGCACTCAAGCAAAAAAGTCTGTATTCCAAAGTTTTCTAAATAATGAAACATTGTTATAGTTGAATAAAATTTTTCTACTGCAAGAAAACTGTTTGTCAGAAGGAATTAAAAATTAATTATGCTCATATAAGTGGACTTGGTTTTGCTCATTCATAGTAAAAAATGGTGGTGGCTTGCATTGTTTTTACCCTGGGGCTGGCTGGTCATAAAGCACTCTAAAAACAAATTAATCTGTAGAGTTTATTTTGACAAGAAGTAAATACAAAGGTAAAGCATAGTTTGTGTAGTACTATTATCATGGCACTCTTGGGCATAATTTATATATAAAGAAAATAAAAGAGCAAACATAACTTTCAAGCTGTTTGCCTGTAAAGAACTTAATTGAAAACAGTTTTCTCCCTTAAAAAAGTGATTTATTTTAAATGTGCTTTTAAAAACAAAGGTCTTATTGATAACGATTTTAAGTAGATTATCTCAATGTGGGGTTTAAGTAAAAGGTCAAATCTTGTCGAAGTATTTTTGGTATGACTCAGTTCTGATCACAGACACACTGTATCAAGAAAATGAAATTAGCTAGCATTTTCAGGTCTGAGTACTTGTTTAAAGAGGCAGAAACTTTTTTTTTTCCTTCCCACAAATAAAGATTTCAGGGAGAGAACTATGATTGAGAAACACGGAAAATTAAAAATGCTGTTGTATACGTGTTCTTTAAACAAGTTAATACTATATGAGAGGGGAAAAGCATTGGCTATGCTACACTAGAAGAAGGAACTTAATGCACATGTGTAATTTTTGGAGTGTGGCCCGATGAGTCTCAGATGTTTTTTGCTTGAAATTTGTTGCATTTATTCAGTTTGTTCAACTAAAGGGCCTACATTTTGTATCAGAAAATGTGGAACTTTTAATTTAACATAGGAGTTAATCTTTCACCTACTCTAGATCCTGTCCTGCGCATCTGTGACTTGCTTTTTTCCTGGATCTAGTGTGATTCCTGCAATTGGCCAGTGATGGTCATGCAGCCAGTCACAGTAGGGCAGGCTCCATTTGCTGATGGGCTGTGTGACTCAGCACCCACAGATGTTTAGTCATTTAGCTCCTTTCCCAAGGAATAAGCCCCAACCCTTTGAGCAATTAACCTTTGTGAGTCTAGAGGTTCATCAGAAGCAGGGGAGAAAGGATCTTTTCACTTTCCTTCTCAGCCCTGCTGCTCTCCCTGGCTTTGTGAGTGACACCTGAAGTCTGTACTCAGCAGAGAACAAGTGGGACTCAGGTCCGTAGAAGGCACTGCTTGGTAAAAGCTCTGAGCATCCTAAACTATTAAGCAACAAGAGTCTATTATTCCTACTTCTCCCTGATGGGGAAGCCTCTTTAACATTGAACTTCAGTGTCTTTACCCCATTTCCTGCTAAAAGGAAGTGGTTTTCCTTTAGGAATCTGAGGGGGACCAGTACTTGGGCGGCTAAACCCTCCAAGCCTCCCTTCTGTTTGCACCCCTAATAACCTCTGATTACCTGGTGGTTCAGATAGTTAAGAATCTGCCTGCAATGCAGGAGACCCAGGTTTGATCCCTGGGTCGTGAAGATCCCCTGGAGAAGGAAATGGCAACCCACTCCAGTGTTCTTGACTGGAGAAATTCCATGGACAGAGGAGCCTGGGTCACAAAGAGTCGGACACAACTGAGTGATTATTACTTTCACGTTTCACAGTCTCTGATTAGATACTAATACTGCCAGGCTCTTCCTGCATTTCCATCTTAAACTCTGGGGAAAAAATGCCAAATCTTGGCTCCTTCCCCTTTAAAATTGTTCTTCCACTTTGCTGTGTATATCGGGGTTAGAAATACTGACTAATGTTATGCCCTACTTGCTTTCAGCTGGCCTGTTCTACATTACCCCCTTTTTCCTTACTAACAGAACCCTGATTTTTTTCCTTATTGACAGCAGCATGCCCAACCCCGGGCAGTGGATCCTGACTGGTCTCGGCTAATTAAGGTATCTTTCCCAGTCTCCTTTGCAGGTAGAGGTGGCTGAGTAACCTAGTTCAGAACAGCAAGACTCAAGTAACAGAAGTCCACTGAGAGGAAGTGAGTGGGGAGGGGCAAGAGAAGGCAGATTCTGGGGAACATTTTTGTGCTCCTGATAAAAGGGTACAGAAATTGCTGGGCTTTTTCCCCCTTTATCTGGACTTGACTGGAAGTGTATTGCATGGGGCTGGTGCAGCTATTCTGTGACCATGGAGTACAAGCAGGCCTGACTCTGTTGTGTGAGAATGATAAACCTACACCCACAGAAGCTACTGTCATTGCCTTCCATTACTGGGTACAAAATTTTTTAAAAATTAATGAATGTATTTTAATTGGAGGCTAATTACTTTACAATATTGTAGTGGTTTTGCCATACACTGACATGAATCAGCCATGGGTGTCCATGTGTCCCCATCCTGAACCCCCCTCCCACCTCCGTC
>NW_011494620.1:6531282-6532238 GCF_000754665.1 Bison bison bison | reverse complement strand
AGTGGTTAGGACTCAGTGCTATCATTGCTAAGGTCAGGGGTTCAGTCCCTGGTCGAGGAACTAAAATCCTGCAAGCCGTGCAGTGTATAATAATATTTACACTTTACAGCACTATTTTTATTATAAAAAATAATAAAATGTAAGAATACGACAATAACTAGGTGTAGAAAATTACTTAGTACATTTGGGGTGGGAGTGGTGTTGAGCTGACTACAATAACTAGGTGTAGAAAATCACTTAGTACATTTGGGGTGGGAGTGGTGTTGAGCTGACTACAATAACTAGGTGTAGAAAATCACTTAGTACATTTGGGGTGGGAGTGGTGTTGAGCTGACTACAATAACTAGGTGTAGAAAATCACTTAGTACATTTGGGGTGGGAGTGGTGTTGAGCTGACTACAATAACTAGGTGTAGAAAATCACTTAGTACATTTGGGGTGGGAGTGGTGTTGAGCTGACTACAATAACTAGGTGTAGAAAATCACTTAGTACATTTGGGGTGGGAGTGGTGTTGAGCTGACTACAATAACTAGGTGTAGAAAATCACTTAGTACATTTGGGGTGGGAGTGGTGTTGAGCTGACTGTTGGGGACATCACCGCACCACCTGGAAGAGTCTCAGATGACAGAATCGCTTTAGAGCACTGTGCTGAATGTTGGATTAGAAGATAAAAATATAACCGATCCTTACTTTTCTTGGTGGCTCAGAGACAAATATGAAGCTCCGCTGTAGCTATTATCCTAGGCTCCTATGTTGTGCATTTGTGTTTTTCTTTTTGTTGGTCTAAAACCACTACTTGTGTTTAGTCCTTATGCTCTTCTTTTTATTTAGTTTTATCAATGATCACATGCATTTTTATTGGAAACACCTCAAAATCTTGAGAAGGGAAGCCAGTCATAAATAAAGACCATATTGTTGATGTTCAACAAGAGTTTCTCAGCCCACTCAACATGTAC
>NW_011494620.1:6530615-6531182 GCF_000754665.1 Bison bison bison | reverse complement strand
TGTCTCACATACAGGGTTATTGTTACCATCTTTCTAAATTCCATATATATGCATTAGTATACTGTATTGGTGTTTTTCTTTCCGGCTTACTTCACTCTGTATAATAGGCTCCAGTTCATCCACCTCATTAGAACTGATTCAAATGCCTTCTTTTTAATGGCTGAGTAATACTCCATTGTGTATATGTACCACAGCTTTCTTATCCATTGGTTTGCTGATGGACATCTGAGTTGCTTCCATGTCCTGGCTATTGTAAACAGTGCTGTGATGAACATTGGGGTACACATGTCTCTTTCAATTCTTGTTTCCTCAGTGTGTATGCCCAGCAGTGAGATTGCTGGGTCATATGGCAGTCCTATTTCCAGTTTTTTAAGGAATCTCCACACTGTTTCGGAGAAGGCAATGGCACCCCACTCCAGTACTCTTGCCTGGAAAATCCCATGGATGGAGGAGCCTGGTAGGCTGCAGTCCATGAGGTCGCTAGGAGTCGGACATGACGGAGCGACTTCACTTTCACTTTTCACTTTCACTTTTCACTTTCATGCATTGGAGAAGGAAATGGCAACC
>NW_011494620.1:6512725-6530515 GCF_000754665.1 Bison bison bison | reverse complement strand
TTCACTTTTCACTTTCACTTTTCACTTTCACTTTTCACTTTCATGCATTGGAGAAGGAAATGGCAGCCCACTCCAGTATTCTTGCCTGGAGAATCCCAGGGACAGAGGAGCCTAGTGGGCTGCCGTCTATGGGGTCGCACAGAGTCGGACACGACTGAAGCGACTTAGCAGCAGCAGCAGCCACACTGTTCTCCATAGAGGCAGTACAAGTTTGCATTCCCACCAACGGTGTAAGACGGCTCCCTTTTCTCCTCACCCTCTCCAGCATTTATTGTTTGTAGACTTTTTTTTTAAGTTTGCACTATGGGCTTCCCTGGTGGCTCAGACGGTGAAGTGTCTCCTCACAATGCGGGAGACCAGGGTTCCATCCCTGGGTCAGGAAGATCCTCTGGATCCACTTATTTTTATTTAAAAAAATGTTTTAATACAAATTTATTTATGTTAATTGGAGGCTAATTACTTTATAATATTGTAGTGGCTTTCTCCATACTCTTCTCCATATGGCTGTACTAGTTTGTGTTCCCACCAACAGTGTAAGAGGGTTCCCTTTTCTCCACACCCTCTCCAGCATTTATTGCTTGTAGACTTTTGGATGGCAGCCATTCTGACCGGTGTGAGATGGTACCTTATTATGGTTTTGATTTGCATTTCTCTGACAATGAGTGATGTTGAGCATCTTTTCAATGGGTACAAAATTTTTAATTGACACACACTTAAATGGAGATATGAAAAGAAAATATAGTTTATTTAATTTTTTATAACTGATTTCATCTTCTTCCCCAGCTTTCAGGTTGGAAATGATGGTGGTGGAGGTGATAGTAGATACTGACACTTATTAATTAATGATAATTTAATTTATTTGGGGTAGATGACCCAGTGGTTTGATTTTTCTTCCTCTACCTGTATGGCTCTCCAAGATGATATCTGGAAAAAAATGGGTAGGGTTTCTTAAGCAGTGGCATGCTCTAGCTGGCTTGCATCAGCTTACCAGAACTGATTAATTTTGGGGAATTTTGCAAGTCAGTTTTTAAATACAATATTCAATAATAGCTAAGTTGCACAAACTTACCATGAAAGAAATAATACTGACAAGAAAAGTAATACTCAGAATTCACCACTTCCTAATTTTTGACTATATTTTACTGTTATCTATGCTATTGAAGTTCTATGAATTGTATCTGTAAGTGGAAATACTATAAAATTGTATGCTTCTATGAACCTCATCTCTTCCCAACTCTGTGTTCGATGGTGCAAAGATGAAATCTTCTTTGGTGGCAGTCTTTACACCAAGGATATCTCTAAATACCACAAACCAGGGCTTTTCCTCTCTGGAGAGTCTGTTGTAAATATTTAATGTATTAGAGCATCACTGGTGGTAAGTGGCCTCCAGGTCTGTGCTGAGGCTTAGGCCTTTGTGTTGCCTCCTTTCCGTATGTCAGTGTCACCTCTGTGGGTCACTGACTATCTGCTGGTATCAGCTTCTGATGAGCCTGGGCCTCTCCCGAAGTCTGGTCCGGCCTTCATGGTTGTTCTTTAGATCACCTGACTCACCTAATGTCTTGCTGACACCACACATGCTCCTGAGGTCTGTTGGGATTCTTATTTATTCCCACACTGGGTGGTTTGTTCTGCGGTCCTTGGTCACAGGATCTTTCCACTGCTATCCTGGCAACCTCCATGGAAATTCATCAGGAAGCCCTCCATGGGTAACATGGGAATTTCTGGATCCTTTCTATTCATAAGGGAGCCGAGGGAGACTTTGGGGTGCTACCTCAGACCTTTGTCTTCTTTTTCTCTTTCTACTTTTGGCCATGCCACGTGGCATGTGGGATCTTAGCCCCCCACCCAGGGATTGAACCTGAGCCCCCTGCAATGGAAGTGCAGAGTCCTAACCATTGGACTGCCAGGGAATTCCCACAGATCTCTTTCTAATCATACCATTTCCCCTCCCAGCTCCCCATTGAGACTCCTCTATACTGATAAGGAAATTATTCTGGGATGAGGTTTCTTGGAGCCCCAATAGGAAGTGGGGGCAGGAACCCCTCAACTTTGGACTTTTCCCTCAGCTTTTACCTAACGACCTCTTACTCTGAGATGTGGGCCCAAGGCAAAGGAACCAGGCCACACTTGTTTCTCTGCTTATGTCTCTTATTTTGAAGTCACGATTTACTGGAAAGTTTAATTTCCCCTGTTGACTGGGAGGAAATATTTCTAAGTCATTCCCTCTTTTCTGTGGAGTTGCTTTTTCCCCTTCTCTGAGAGCATAATGGTGGAAAGGCTGCAGAAAATCTGATTTATAGGAGAGAATGAACTAAAAATACAACAACTTAATATATATATAAAATGATCCTCATCATGCTTATTCTTATGAGTTGTCTTGCCCAAAACTTTACTCTTCAGAACTCCATTAACTTCTCTGCTGCTGCTGCTGCTAAGTCGCTTCAGTCATGTCCGAGTTTGTGCGACCTCATAGACAGCAGCCCACCAGGCTCCCCCGTCCCTGGGATTCTCCAGGCAAGAACACTGGAGTGGGTTGCCATTTCCTTCTCCAATGCATGAAAGTGAAAGGTGAAAGTGAAGTCGCTCAGTCGTGTCTGACTCTTTACGACCCCATGGACTGCAGGCCGCCAGACTCCTCCATCCATGGGATTTTCCAGGCAAGAGTACTGGAGTGGGGTGCCATTGCCTTCTCTGTTAACTTCTCTAAGGTAATCACAAATCTGAGAATAAGGACTGAGGTGAGGAATACCTGACAGGCATTTGTCACTGAAAAAGCACCGAAAAATGCCGAGTAGCTGTATTACCCTTTGTGTATCACTACTTGAAAAGAGATTTTTTTTTTTTTGGCTGTGTTGCACAGCCTGTAAGATCTTAGTTCCCTGACCAGGAATTGAACCCTGGGCCCCTGCACTGGAAGTGCAGAGTCCTAACCCTGGACCACCAGGGAATTCCCAGAGATCTGTTGTAATTAATAAAATTGTTGAATATTTTTGGGTATCAGAAATAAAAGTGGGTGTAACAAAAATAAAATGGGCTTTAAGAGGTTGCAATATACTGTTGCAGGGGCAAATTAGGCTCTAGGCAATGACTGTTGCCAGTGCTTCACTGTCCCCACTTGCAACAATTCTTTCAGTGCCCCGGCATCTCTGTGACTTCAACTGAGTCCCAGTCATCTGTCAAGCAGTCACTTCCTTTGCTAATTTGGTTTAAGATGTCACAACCTCCTTAATTGCATTTAAAAACTTAAATGTGCTCTTGTTCATATTGGTTATAAACGACAATTCATGTTCCTTTTAAAGAATTTATTTATTTGCCTGCCTTAGGTCTTAGTTTCAGCATGCAGAATATTCAATCTTTGTTTAAGCATGTGGGATCTTTTAGCTGCAGCGTGCAGGATCTTTATGGAGAAGGAAATGGCAACCCATGCCAGTATTCTTGCCCGGAGAATCCCCTTGGACAGACGAGTCTGGCAGGCTGCAGTCCATGGGTGCCAAAGAGTCAGACATGACTGAGCAACAAAGCACGTGCAGGAGCTTTAGCTGTGGCATGTGGGATCTGGTTCCCTGACCAGGGATCTAACCCTGCATGGGGAGCACAGATTCTTAGCCGCTGTGTCACCAGGGTGGTCCCTCATGTGCATTTTAGAAAACACAGATAAGCATAATAAAAGTCACTTGCAACCACTGACTAGAGACAACCACCACTAATACCTTGGTGTATGTGTGTGTTAAGTCGCTTCAGTCAGTCTGACTCTGTGCAACCCCATGGACTGTAACGCGTCAGGCTCTGCTTTCCATGGGATTCTCTCATGGACCAGAATAGGCAAGAATGCTGGAGTGGGTCGCCATGCCCTCCTCCAGGGGATCTTCCCAACCCAGGGATCGAACCCGCTCTTCTATGTCTCTTGCATTGGCAGGTGGGTTTACCACTAGTGCCACCTGGGAAGCCTATCTTGGTGTACATCCTTAATTAATTATTCTTCTACAAGTTGCCTTAAGTGGCTCCAGGATATAGGTCACTTTCATTTTTACCAGTTATAAACAACAGTTTATTTGTGGTTTAACAATAACTTCAGACCATTAACCATTAACATCCAGAACTTATCGAAGAGTTGGATATGACTGGGCAGTTGAACACACAGACACATAGACAAGTCATGGGGAAGTTAGTTTTGACAGGGCGGTCTTCTTGGTGTGCCTAAAATCACTGCATACCTTTGTTTTGCTTCTCAAACTCAGAACCTTCCCTCCTCTTTCACATCGATCAAAACCCTCCCTGTCTCTTGGGGTCCACTGAAGTTTGCCCATTTAACGTTCAACTGTCCTGCTCACAGTATTCTTCCCTTTCCCTGAACCCCTTATTACATGTGTTGTTCATTTAGTACTCATTTGTACATTTTCTCAAATTATTGCCAAACTGTTTAATGTCTCATAGAAATGTTTAGGGCCAGAAAGCACTTTCACGATCACCCAGTTTATTTAAAAAATGAGACCCAGAGATCTTGTTATTACAAAGATTCTAGAGTTGGGATCAAATCCCTGTTCCCCTGATTCCCAATCTGGCTTTTCACTATCTCAGATTGCACCTCCTCATTGACTAAGCTAGCTAATAAGCCTTAAATGCTAGGAGCTACTATTAGCACATTCTCCATTTTAGGGATGAGGAAATTGATGTGCAAATAAGTTGAATACTTCAGCTCAAGTTGTAACCACGTGGAAACTGGCCACACCCAGACCACTGACTCCAGGATTCCTGCTATTGATTCCACGTGGTATTGCCTCACAGCCGTGCTGTAACTCCAGAAAGGAGAGCTGGATGAGAACTGAAGACTGGGTTTGACAAATAGGAATTTTTTTACTTTTGCTAGCGAAACTTCAATATAGAAGTAGGACTGGGAACTAAATTACAGGAAGTGAGAAATGAATGGGAGTTGAGGCAGCTGAGGGCCCGCGGACCACAAGTAGACTTGGTGGTGAATGAAAGGACACGCAGGGTAGTGCTTTGAGGAGTAGGTGGGATAGAGGGAAGCCTGGTGTTGTTGACTGATGGGTTGGGTGGAAAAAACTCAGTAACTGATGAAGCATCCTAGAAGAGGAAAATGAGGATGGAATAAAAATGCAGGAGTGATTGGGTGTAGAAAGGAGTAGGGTACTTTTCTTTTTGGACAAGAAAGAAGTGGGGAAGATGAGTGGAAATAAAACTGGAAAGGTGAAAGGCATGGACGTTGTGGATGACTCTTTCATTTGGAAGTTACTGGCTAGGGTTAGGATAGGGGCTCAAAGAACCTGGAAGGGTTTGGAAGTGCTGCTATAGGGAAAGGCAATAGAGGGATATATTTAGGGGAGAGCTGAGCTCTTACATTTATACCTTAGGTAATCAACAGGGTTTTGAGATTCTCTCTAGTAGTACCAAAAAACTTAGAACTGGGAATCAGTTCTAAGGGGACTGTCAGCGAGAGGAAACAGGTCAGGATAACAGGGCAAGAGAACAGAAATGTTGATGAGGACATTGTTGATGTGATTGCCAAGTATTACTGTCTGTATTATTGATGACCAAGAGTTCAGGACTTGTCATGGATATGTCTCATATACTTTTACATTAAATTTTTAAAAATTAATTAACTAATTAATTTTATTTTTGGCTGTGCTGGGTCTTCGGTGCTGCACGGGCTTTTCTCTGGTTGCAGCAAGACAGGACAACTAGACAACTAGACAACTCTCTAATTGATGTGTGCAGGTTTGTCATTGTGGTGTCTTCTCTTGTTGCCAAGCGTGGACTCTAAAGTACAGGCTCAGTAGTTTTGGCAGAGCAGCCCAGTTGCTCCTCGGCATGTGGGATCCTCCCGGATCAGAGATTGAACCCGTGTCTCCTACACTGACAAGTGGATTCTTTACCACTGAGCCACCAGGGAAGCCCACTTTGCATTTTTGATATGCTTAAAGACAAAGAATACACAGGCATAAATATATTTTCACATTAAACAACCAAAGTCCACTTAATTCACTTCTCACCTTTCCCTACAAAATTTGGTCCCGGAGAAGATGGAAGGGAGGTGTTTACTCAAGAGTACGTTTTATCATTCTGTGTGTGTCACTAGCTAAGTTGCGTCTAGCTCTTCGAGACCCCATGGACTGTAGCTTGCTAGGCTCTTCTGTCCATGGAATTCTCCAGGCAAGGATACTGGAGTGGGTTGCCATTCCCTTCTCCAGGGGGTCTTCCTGACCCAGGGATTGAACTTGGGTCTCCTGCATTGCAGGCAGGTTCTTTGCCATCTGAGTCAATAGTGGTGGGTATATGTTGACGGGTGGTAAGGGAAGTGAGGATCTCTTCCAGCCGCCTGTGGGACCCGTAGAGTGCTGAGTCACTGTCTCAAGGATGGACGGAGATATCATGTCTTTTAGTAGATGCCAGGAGTGACTTCATGGTGACAGTGCTCTTGCTAGGCCAAGAGCCCCAGGCAGAACCACAGGCCCTTTGGTTTATGGGGCTAGCTGGCAGTAGCTATGGTTCTTATCAGTTGCCACCTGCCATCAGCTGTTTTCTCTCTACTTGGTCCCAACCAATCTAGCACACTTTTTGAAAGTTCAAACCGGCACTTATATCACCACCATAACATTGCTTACAATTGTAGGCCTAGCGGATTTTGCTAATTTAATCAGTAGTCTGGTGATCAAAGGGAGAGGGCTTATAACATGGGCACTGGGCCAAAGAAACAGGCTCACGAGGGGTGTTCCTGGCGTTTTCTCTGGCCACAGGGATGGAGGGAGAGGTGTCAGGCAGAGCTGATTAACTGGGAGCCAAGGAAGGGTTGAGGGGCTGGGTGTCTGGTGAGGCGGAGAAAGAGATTTAGTGGGAGAGGGGGTGAGGGAAGAGTGTACGGCAGGGAGCAGGGTTTTTAGGCTTACATTTTAGGTGCATTCTGATGCAGGGTAGTATGACGTCTCTTGATCTGATGCAGAGGTGAGCGTGAACTTGGGAGTCTGACCAGCATGGTTTAGAATCCCAGCCCCTGCTGTCTCCAAATAAGGGTGCTATAGCTGAGCTTTTGGTTTGCTGTGAGAGTTATAGATAACGATGTGAAATTACTGGTAGAGTAATTCCCACTCACTATCTGGGAAGTCGGATTGGCCGAGTCATCAAGGAGAACACTGAAGTTACTCGGATGCTGGCAGGGGTTCAGAGGCGAGAAAGACTTGGAGCCAGATGCCAAGACCTTCAGGCCCACTGGGGGAGTGGGTGGAAAAAGATGGCATTACACGATGGATAGCACATGCTTCAAAGGAAGAGTGCCTTGAGGAAAGATAGAACAGCAGTGGTTTGGAAAAGACAAGGCCCTTCCGTAAGTGGTGCTGGGAAAACTGGACAGCTACATGTAAAAGAATGAAATTAGAGCACTCCCTAACAACCATACACAAGAATAAACTCAAAATAGATGAAAGACCTAAATGTAAGACTGGACACTATAAAGGTCCTGGAGGAAAACCTAGGAAGAAAACTCTTTGACATAAATCACAGCAACATCTTTTTTCATCCACCTCCTGGAATAACAAAAATAAAAACAAAAATAAACAAATGGGACCTAATGAAACTTAAAAGCTTTTGCACAGCAAAGAAAACTATAAATAAGATGAAAAGACAACCCTCAGAATGGGAGAAAATATTTGCAAACAAAGCAACTGACATGGGACTAATCTCTAAAATATACAAACAGCTCATGAAGTGCAATATCAAAAAAACAAACAACCCAATCAAAAAATGGGCAGAAGACCTAAATAGAAATTTCTCTGAAGAAGACATACAGACAGCCAACAAATACGTGAAAAGATGCTCAACATCCCTCATTAATAGAGAAAGGCAAATCAAAACTACAATGAGGTATCACCTCACACCAGTCAGAATGGCTATCATGAAGAAAATCTACAAACAATAAATGCTCAGTCACTTCAGTTGTGGCCAACTCTTTGTGGCCCCATGGACTGTAATCGGCCAGTCTCCTCCATCCATGGGATTTCCCAGGCAAGAATACTGGAATGCGTTGCCATTTCCTTCTCTAGGGAATCTTCCTGACTAGGATCAAACCCACGTCTCCTGTGTCTCCTGTATTGCAAGCGGTTTCTTTACCACTGAGCCACAGGGGAAGTCCCTGAAGCTCAGCAAATAATATTAATTTTTAAAACTTGTGGTAAAACACACATAACATAAAATTTACCATTTAAAAAATTCAGTTTAAAAAAATATGTTTATTTTGTTGCATCAGGTTTCAGTTGCATCATGCAGGATCTTTCGTTGCAGCGAGAGGGCTTAGTTGACCTGTAGAATGTGGGATCTTAGTTCCCCAACCTCATCCTCTGCCTTGCAAGGCAGATTCTTAACCTCTGGACCATCAGGGATGTCTTTAAAATTCAGCATCTCAGCCATGTTTATGTGTCTAGTCCCAGGGTATGAGGCATATTCACACTGTTGTGTTACCATCACCTACCATCATCTCCAGAACTCTTTTCATCTTGCAAAACTGAGACTCTATACCCATTAAAAACTTTCTCATTCCCCATTCTCCCAGTCCTTGGCCACCACCACCCTACTTTCCGTCTCTGTGAATTGGCCAATACCATTTTTGTTTTAAGGACTTCAGAGCTCTTTGCTGCAGAGGAGCAGACAGAGAGGCAAGAGAACAAACGTAGGAGTTAGCAGCGTAACTCCCGGTGGCAGGGGCCCCACCCTTCTCTCTCTGGGTTGTTCATTTTCAAACTCTTGTAGATGGTGAACATCCACAAGTGCAGTCTTGCTGCCTCTTACTCCTGGGTGTGGGGTATCTTGGCTCCTGCAGGACTAAAGGTTCCCCCACTGCCTGCCCCTGCAGCTAGGAGGCAGGTCTCCAGCTCTCCTTCACAGGAGGAGTCAGGTCAGTCTTTGCCATGGATGAAGGACCCTGAATGACGACACGGTGACCACTACCCACTTTCTCTAGGACCACCTTCCTCAGGCAGAATCCACCCAGGACAATTATGGATTTGATAGGTTGATTTACCTGCTCAATATAGAAAAAGAGGCAAAGGCTGTGACTTGATCCAACATACTCATTACGTCATTCCCCACGAATGTCGTTTTTTTTTTGGAGAACACACACCACTCATCTTGAATGCAGCGTCCCTCCTTCCTGCTCTCCTTTCTTGCTCCCACTGGATCCTCCTCCTCCTCCCATCCTCTGGAGGAGGAGAGTCTGCTACCTCACTCTCCTCCTTTTTTTTTTCAGTCTGCACCAGCATATGGGTTTTTAGCTTCCTCCCCAGGGATGGAACCTATGCCCCATGCAGTGGAAGCATGGAGTCTTAACCACTGGACCACCCCCTCATCCCTTTTTGTATGTTACACACTTCAGCTCATCAGCTTGTTGGCAGATACTTCCTTCCTGGGGGAGGGGTAGACCTGGGTCTTTTTGTCTGCAGGAGGCTTGTGGGCTCTAGAAGTGGGCAACCCAGCAGTCCCTTCTCCCTTGGGATTCGGTGGGCTTGGCTGAGCACAACTTCGAGAACTAGGGCAGCTCTCAGACGCTCCCTCAAAAGCTGAGCAGACCCTGTCCTGGCATTCACTTCACTGTGCATGCCGTGTGTTGTTTCTCATCACTAGGATCACTCTGTAAGAGAAGCATGTGTGTGCACGGGTGGGTGTGCACACGCGCACGTGTGTGTGAAATTCTTAGAGCTGCCCATAAAATTGAAATTGAAAGCCATCACAAGCTCAGATTGATATTCTGAAATCAAAACCAGTTTGATAGAGCCATCCTTTGATTTGGCTACAGTTTTGTTACAGTCAGGCACTGATACACTATACTTCTCTCTTTGCACGCGTGCTAAGTCTCTTCAGTCGTGTCTGATCCTGTTCCACCCTATGACTCTAGCCCACCAGCCTCCTCTGTCCATGGGATTCTCCAAGCAAGAATACTGGAATGGGTTGCCACTTCCTGCTCCAGGGGACCTTCCCAATCCAGGGGTTGAACCCGCGTCTCTTACATCTCCTGCATTGGCAGGTGGGTTCTTTACCCCAAGCACCCGCTGGGAAACCCGTACTTCTTCCTTATCGCAGTGAAAAGACAAGGCAGATTAAGAATTTATGTATACACTACCACATGTAAAACAGATAGCCAGTGGGAACTTGCTGTATGACTCTGGGAACTCAAACTGAGTCTCTGTGAAAGCCTAGAGGGATGGGATGGGGTGGGAGGTGGGAGGGAGCTTCAAGAGGGAGGGGACTTATGTATACTATGGTTGATTCATGTTGATGTACGGCAGAAACCAACACAGCACTGTAAAGCAATTATCCTTCAATTAAAAATAAATAAAAAAAGAATTGATGATAAAATGAACTACTGGAGGCATTATACTCACTAGAATCCCACACTTCGAAATTTGTTATCTTTACTTTCTTGCATCAGGCCTTTTAAATCTTGGAAGGAGAGCAGAGTTTTGGGATCTCCTCTTCTTTTTTTCTGTTCTGTTTGAAAATAAATTCCCTTAGTGTGACAGTCTGGACAAGCTGTTTGGACTGCCGCTGTGGAATGCTCCAGAGGTGGGCAGGCAGGAGAGAGGCCTCTCAGTTCCATGATGAAGGGGTGGCTGTGCTGGGGTCTCCGCTCAGCCGTCTCCAGCGAAATACATTCAGAAGGCGCCGTTGGAAACTGACCCGCAAGGAATAGCCTGAGTCCTCAGGCCAGAGACATGCTTTCAGACTTGCTTAGTTACTTAAACTTGGTTCCCGGGGCAGGCCTTTGGTTGTCATTCCCAGGCATCATTCAAACAGGACCTGTGGGATCCTCAGGTGGCTCTGCAAGGCTGGCCCATTAGAGCTGTTGATGTCTGATTTGAGCATCTAAGTGGGAACATTTGCTGGATCTCAAATGGCCTGGCAGATTTTTAAATTTACTACTATTCATTTCTGCTGAAATAATAATAATCCACATCACATACATGATTTCCCTGTGTAGAACAGTGGTTAGAGCAGGAGCCTGTGGGGTCAGCCTGCCTCGGTTTGGATACTAGTTTTGCATGGTGGAGAAGGAAGTGGCAACCCACTCCAGTGTTCTTGCCTGGAGAGTCCCATGGACAGAGGAGCCCGGTGGGCTACAGTCCACGGGGTCAATAAGGAGTTGGACACGACTTAGTGACTAAGCTGTGTCACTTTCACTTTCTTTTTGCCTTTTGGTGCCCCTGGTTTTTTATTTATGAAAGAAGGGTAGAGGCACTCACTTCTTAGGATTGTTGTAAAGACAAAATGAGTTAATGCCTAAAAAGTGCTGAGGGTAGTGAAACGGCTAGCGGAAGTGCTTAGTAAAGCCGCTGTTTCCATGACATCTCAAAGGCACTTTAGGGGCAAAGCTCTTAGGAAAGTGTTTATTTCTGTGTGGGCAAGATGGCGGGGCAGGCATCTCTCCCCCATCTGTGACCTGGAATATGTTTTTAAATTTATTTATGTTTTAATTGAAGGATAATTGCTTTACAGAATTTTGTTGTTTCTGACCTGGGATATTGCCACTCTGGTTCCCCGCAATCCTCAGCGGCTCTCAGGAGAGGCCAGCTGCCCTGAGCTGTACATTTCTCAGGGACCTGTGCATTTTAACAAAGTATAAACAGCTGAATGGAATTGAGGAAGGACTCTGGGAGACTGGTTAATACTTTCTATATCCCTGACCAGCATTCAGACAGTTTGAGAAGGGGGTTTGGGAGGAGTAAGAGAAGTTGCCCAGAGTCATCATGTAAAACCCAAAATGCACCTTCTGGAAGTTATTTGCCCCACTCTTTCTGCCAAATAGAGATTCTTTGGTTTACAGACTCCTCAGGCAGGTGTACACTTTAAGTACATGCTTTATAAATTGCTTTAGATATTCAGATGGCTTTTTTCTGAAAATCTAGCGGAGGTCTGATTCTGAAGGCCTAGGAGTTTTATTTGGGGAGTGAGGGGGAGCAAAGAAGGTGCATTTTGGAATACAGTTCCCTAGAGGAGGGGTGGTTTGGGTTGAGTGCAGTGGGGGCTGGGACCAGAGGTGGCATGTGGGCCTTGGGTATCTGAGGGCCAAAGAGAGGTAACAAGGAGATGGATTAGGGTTCAGAAGAGAGGTGAGAGCTTGCCCAGGACGGTACAGGATGGAATGACTATTTTAGAACAGGCCTGGGTCAGACCTCAGATCTTTCACTTACTAGCTCTGAGAGTAAGTTATTTAATTCTCTAATGGGTGGGCAGAGGGGGTGGGGCAGTGTTTCTTTCTGGGACCCTAATCAAGTATCTGATGCTACAACTTAATTTTTGTGGTTTATTACTATTTTATATCACCGAAGAGGAGCAGGATTTGAGAAATCAAATCCTTTTATTTTTTAGTGTTTCACACTTTATGCTTTCTGGTGTTAAAGGTGGGTAGAGAGGTTTATTAGTTTTCTAGAGCTGCTGTAACAAAGTGCCACAGACTGGGTGGTTTAGAACAACATGATTTTATTGTCACTTCCCAGCTGGTGATGGACAGGGAAGCCTGGCATGCTGCAGTCCATGGGGTTTCAAAGAGTCAGCAACTGAACTGAACTAAACTGAGGTTGGCTTAGTGGTAAAAAAATCTGCCTGACAATGCAGGAGATAAAGGAGACATGGGTTCGATTCCTGTGTCAGGAAGATCCCCTGGAGAAGGAAACGGCAACCCACTCCAAGATTCTTGCCTGGAAAATCCCATGGATAGAGGAGCCTGGTGGGTTACAGTCCGTGGGGGTCACAAAAGGGTCAGATATGACTTAACATGCACACATACATGCATGAGTAGGAGACCAATTGAATACATTATGGTGGTCTGTCCATTTACTGGAATATTACGTAGTTGAAGAGATGAGGTAGAATCTATTGGCATTGATACATATTTATAATATATAGTTGAGAGATTTTTTCTTAAGCCTAGTTAAACGTATAGAAGGATATATAGCAAAATATTAATAGTGATTATCCTGAGAGATTGAGTTATTAATTGTTGTTGTTTCGTCACTAAGTTGTGTCTGACTCTTTTGCAACCCCATGGACTGTAGCCCGCCAGGTTCCTCTGTCCATGGGATTTCCCAGGCAAGAATATTGGAGTGGGTTGCCATTTCTTTCTCCAGGGGATCTTTCTATCCCAGAGATCAAACCGGTGTCTCCTGAATTGGCAGGCAGGTTCTTAACCACTGAGCCACCAGGGAAGCCCAAGTTATTAATTACCTTCTATTAAAATACTATTCTATATTTTCTGAATTTTTTGCAATAAGTATGCATACTTTGGGCTTCTCTGGTGGCTCAGAGGTAAAGACTCTGCCTGCAATGCAGGAGATGTGGATTCAATCCCTTGGTCAGGAAGGTCCCCTGGAGAAGGCAATGGTAACCCATTCCAGTATTCTTGCCTAGGAAATTACATGGACAGAGGAGCCTGGCGGGCTACAGTCCATGGGGTCACAAAACAGTTGGACATGACTTAGTGACTAAACAATAACAACAACAACAGTACATACTTAAATAACAATGAATTAATATGAAAACTATGAAAACTGCCTTTGGATGCTCAGGATGGTCACTTAACATCTGAAAGTTTTGCTTTTCCCAACTCCATAGTTCTTGCACAACTGGCCTCCTTTAGATTCTGATATTATAAACCTTCACACTTTTGATCAAAAGCCTTATATTTGATCAAAGCTCAATGACTGCTTATTGCTACTAAAACTATTTAAAACCCATTCTACCTGATGAGCTCTGATCTTCCCTAGTTTGCTGACCTTGATTAACCTCATGAGTCTGAGCTCATCTGGATGAGCCCAGAGAAAGTCTACCCCATTTTCAAAAACATCAACACCTCACCATCTGCTTGTGAGGTTTCTGAAGCATATGGATCAACTCAGAGAAGAGCATTCCAGACCCTGCAAGAGCATGCCAACTCAAATTGTCTGCTCTTCATCACCTTCATCAAAGCTTGGCTGAGAAAAGTGGTATTTATGGGAGATTGTTTAGAATTCATCTTTTCCTCTAGATGCTACAAATTCTGTGCTTGAATCAAGCCAAACCAATGGAAATTTCCATTCTTGGAATGTATTTTCTAAGCTTCTTATAAAATTATATTCATTAAATATTATCCTAGAAAAATAGGAAGTTTACCAAAAGGATACAGTGCTGTTGTCTCACAGAACTCTCTGAAAGAATTCCTCCAGGGCTGACACAGACATAGAGAACAGACTTGTTCACATAGTGTGGGAAGGAGAGGGTGTGACTAATTGAGTTGGTGATGCCATCCAACCATCTCATCCTCTGTCATCCCCTTCTCCTCCCGCCTTCAGTCTTTCCCAGAATCAGGGTCTTTTCCAAGGACTCAGTTCTTCGCATCAGGTAGCCAAAGTATTGGAGTTTCAGCTTCAGCATCAGTCCTTCCAATGAACACCCAGGACTGATCTCCTTTAGGATGGACTGGTTGGATCTCTTTGCAGTCCAAGGGACTCTCAAGAGTCTTCTCCAACACCACAGCTCAAAAGCATCAATTCTTTGGTGCTCATATAGGGCATAGACTATGACATAAAACCTTATTTTATTTACTTCTGTCTTATCTACTTCTATCTATTCCATCACCTTTGGAGGTGATATATACTTTATTACCTGGAATTCCCTTTACTAGAAAGAAGTCCTTCCTTTGGGAATAACTATTTTCTTATGTTGCAGATTTTTAAAACTGAAGAATGTGGGAATTTCCTGGTGGTCAGTGGTTAGGACTCAGTGCTATCATTGCTAAGGTCAGGGGTTCAGTCCCTGGTCGAGGAACTAAAATCCTGCAAGCCGTGCAGTGTATAATAATATTTACACTTTACAGCACTATTTTTATTATAAAAAATAATAAAATGTAAGAATACGACAATAACTAGGTGTAGAAAATTACTTAGTACATTTGGGGTGGGAGTGGTGTTGAGCTGACTACAATAACTAGGTGTAGAAAATCACTTAGTACATTTGGGGTGGGAGTGGTGTTGAGCTGACTACAATAACTAGGTGTAGAAAATCACTTAGTACATTTGGGGTGGGAGTGGTGTTGAGCTGACTGTTGGGGACATCACCGCACCACCTGGAAGAGTCTCAGATGACAGAATCGCTTTAGAGCACTGTGCTGAATGTTGGATTAGAAGATAAAAATATAACCGATCCTTACTTTTCTTGGTGGCTCAGAGACAAATATGAAGCTCCGCTGTAGCTATTATCCTAGGCTCCTATGTTGTGCATTTGTGTTTTTCTTTTTGTTGGTCTAAAACCACTACTTGTGTTTAGTCCTTATGCTCTTCTTTTTATTTAGTTTTATCAATGATCACATGCATTTTTATTGGAAACACCTCAAAATCTTGAGAAGGGAAGCCAGTCATAAATAAAGACCATATTGTTGATGTTCAACAAGAGTTTCTCAGCCCACTCAACATGTACCTTTCCATCTGTCTACTTCAAGTTAGTTTTAAAATTGCTGGTTCTTATCATCTAAAGGGATTGGTAATGTGGATATATCGCACAGAGATACACACAACAAGAACTGTAGGGGAGCTTTTCTATCACCCTATGAAGAACATTTCCTAGCAGTTCCCGAGAATATTTATCCATAGGTTGATGCCCTAAGTACTTCTGTGCGTGCTTTTCCCATGTATCAGCTGATAAAGTTTATTTTGCATTAACAAAAGTTAGCTTGTGCATGTGATAAAATAAAAGCTATTTGTTACTGTTTGTTAATTCATATGATGACTTTTTAATCACTCTCTTTTGTTGTCCTTCATGTCCAGTTGAAGACACGTATGCACTTTAGCATACATGTCTTCAGCTAGAGTTAAATATTTTCTATGATTTTTTCCTTTTTGCAATAAACTGTACATATCCACTGGAAAAGTTTTGATAAATGCATATAGCTGTGTAATCCAGATCACTACTAAAATATAGAACATTATCATTCCAGAAAGTTCCTTCCATGCTCCTCCCCAGTCCATCCCCATGCCCAAATCCCTAAGGCAACAATGGTCCTGATTTTTTCCTATCATAGATTGGTTTTGCCTATTCTAGAACTTACAACTAGAATTATACAACTGCTTTTGGGAATAAAAAAGAGTGTTTCTTTTATTGTTAGCACTAATTAAGTTTCTGGGGTGATGACATATGGCCTTCAGGGTCCTAAAGTACACAAAATCATAGATTATCATCAGTGAGGTATTATCCAGTGCAGAGCAGTAGTTTACCGGTGAATATGGTGGACAAGAGAGAGCTTGGACTATCTTCTTGGGCAAGTGCGTGAGTGGGTGCTCAGTCGCTCAGTTGTCCAACTCTTTGAAATCCCACGTACTGTAGTCCACCAGGCTCCTCTGTCCTTGGGATTTCCCAGGCAAGTGGGTTGTCATATTGGAGTGGATTGCCATTCCTTTCTTCAGGGGATCTTCCCTCCCAGGGACTGAACTGATGTCTTCTACATTGGCAGGCGGATTCTTTACCACCGAGCCAGCTGGGAATCCCCTTTTGGAGCAAATAGCTTCCATTAAAATTTCTCCTTGTGGCCCTTTTGGAAGGGAGCCTAGTGAGCAATCAAATACACCCAAATAGGTGTCTGGCCAAAGATTATTTGTTAAGTCAGCTCAAAGCACGGAGACATTCTGCTGGCTGGCTGCCCCCAGGGACAAGGACACATCCTGCCTCGAGGCCCCCAGCTGGGGGGAGGGCCAGGGGAAGCAGAGCGAACCCAGGAAAAGGGTGGGCAGCCCATTCTCGACCGCTTGACCCCAGGCACTTCTATTTTTTTCCTCCTCATTTTCTGCCTTGGCCTTCTCTGTCCTCTTGACCTTTTATTTCCTTTCTTTTTTTCTTCTTCCTTTTCTGCGATTCCCTGGATCAGCCCAGCATTCTGATCCCGGGACTCCAGGTCTTGGCTGTAGCTCCCAGCGCCCGCCAGACACTCTTCCCACAGCCCTCCACGCCTCCACACCCACCCGCTCGCTGCGCTCCCTGGTCCCGCCTAGCAGGGCTGGGGAAGTGAGAGCTGCTAGCCGGCCGCCGAGGCTATGAGTCAGCATTTCTGCTCGTGGACGCGGGCCTAGGCAGAGACCCTGGGAGAGGATGTGCAGGAGGCGCATTGCTTTCCCAGACTGGAGCTCCAGACGTCCCCAGGGGCGGGGGTGGAGAGGGGTGGTGGTGGTGGGGGCTGTGAACTCAGAGGGCGTCGGGGGCAAGGAGCACAATTGCTGTGGTATTCCTGGGTTTGTTTCTGTAAACTTGTCTCACAGTTCTGAAATCTGTGCTTAAAATCTTTAGCACTTGAAAATAAATTCTATAGAGGTCTCAGAGATTTGAGGAAATATAGCTACTACGTGTGAGAAGGAAAAAAAATACAGACTAAATTACATCTTGTCAAAAATGTATAATGTGATTTTCCAAACATGCTAAACGGTTTTTTTTAAACGGTTTAAAACATCTTTTTGTTCATATTAAAATTTTCAGTTTGATGTTTATCAAAAACTAGACACATAATAGGTATTCAGTAAGTTTTTGTTGGTGGCAGGAAGTGCATTAAATTAGAGATGATAAGGACTGAGATTTTCTACTATTTTTAGCCAAGGAACAATGTGCACTTTTGAATTCAAAGATTCCTTATTACTGATTGGAAGTTAGCCAGTGTTTTGCAAAAACAGGTTACCACATAATTAGTATATGATGGATCTTTCCAAGTTCAGGCTTGATATATAGTGAATTATGTAGCTTTTCTCCAATTTTGAATAAACACACTTACCCCCCCCC
>NW_011494620.1:6510249-6512625 GCF_000754665.1 Bison bison bison | reverse complement strand
ATTTATCTTCATGTAGCTTATGTCACAGAGTTTATTTCAGTAGTCACTTAAAACTAAATTCTTGAATTCTCACATCATATAGAAATATCCCAGGAACACTTTCTGGGTTGAACAAGATTTTTATATCAGTTCATGAGGCATAGTGTTGTATTCTTGTAGTTGATTGTTGCTACAGCCAGTTTGCATTTCTGAATGTGGTGACACGATTTTTAATTAGTCACAGCCACTGGTGAGGACAGTTGACTAATTTAAAAAATGCTGGACAAACACTTGGGCATTGTATCCTGCTAACAGTCTTCACAGATTTTTCCTTTTGTCTAACCTAGATTTCTTTTGATGAGGTTTAGACTCATTTCCTCTTGTTTGGCTCTGAATGGTGACTAAGGCCAGCTGTACTCCAGCCTCTGAATACTGCCGGAGCTCTGAAGCAGTAGCTCTTTCAAGGCCCCTTGGAAGAAACGGTCTGATTCCTGTGTCCTTATCTCCTCTATGGGGAACATGGAATTGCTTTTCCTGGGAGTTGATTATAGCTTAAGCCATATTGCATCTCTCAGTGGTGTGGTATGTGATTCATCAGACCTCTGTTGAGAAAATGTTAGTTACTCAGTCGTGTCTGACTCTTTGCTACCCCACGGACAGTATTCCACCAGGCTCCTCTGTCCATGGGATTCTCCAGGCACAAAAACTGGAGTGGGTAGACGTTCTCTTCTTCAGGGGATCTTCCTGACCCAGGGACTGAACCCAAGCCTCCTGCATTGCAGGCAGATTCTTTACCATCGGAGCCACCAGGGAGAACTTCTTTCAGGAATGAGGAGCAAACATTTTGGCTCCTCTTTTGTCAATGAGCACCACAGGTAATGGAGTATTCAAATACCCTGGAGATCCGCAGGTGCTCTACTGCTGCTGCTGCTGCTGCTAAGTTGCTTCAGTCGTGTCCGACTCTGTGCGACCACATAGACGGCAGCCCACCAGGCTACCCCGTCCCTGGGATTCTCCAGGCAAGAGTACTGGAGTGGGGTGCCATTGCCTTCTCCGCATGTGCTCTAGATAGAGCCAAACTATTAATCAATGCCATATGAAGTGGGTGTCTGTCGGAACAGCCTCTCTTGTCCATGTCAGGATTTTTTCAGTTTAACATGAGTGTAACATGTTAAGAGACATAGAAAGTGTTCTGAGATTAGAGAGTCTATTTGAGTAACTAGGAGTTCATATCTATTAACAGAATAATGGCATGAACTCTGTCCTAGGCTATGAATCCAGGTATTTTTGTTCTAAAATGAAACATAGTCCAGTTACAAAGAGTCCACTTTATTTTAGAGCAATGGGAGACTGGTAAATTCTTTTTCTGAAAATCTTTTTGGAAATCAGGATGAGGTTCAGCCTCAGTAAAGTGTTGTTCAGAGACTTTCAGAAAAAGTAAAGAAAAATTTCAGCACGGTACATGGTATGAAGAAATGTCCAGAACAGCAAATCCATAGAGACAGAAGCTGGATTAGTGGTTGGCTGTGACTCGGGGGGAGGGGGAGGGAAAATTAGAGATAATGTCTAATGAGTGATAGATTTTTTTTTTTAGGGTGGTGAAAATGTTTTGGATTTAGATAGTGGTGATGGTTGTACAACTTTGTGAATGTACTAAAACCACTGAATTGTACTCTTTGAAAGCATGGATTTTATAGTTTGTGAATTATATCTCAATTTAAGAAAATGCAATTTGAAGAACAGAATACAAAATACTGTTCAGTAATCCTCAAAATTGTCAAGGTCATCAAAAACAAGGCTGAGAAACTGTCATAGCAATAAGAGTCTAAGGATATCTGCTACTAAATATAATGTGTTTAGAGTTAGACAAAGGACATAACAGGAAAACTGAGGAAGTTTGAGTGGAAGTGTGGTCTTTGTTAATAATAATATATCAATGTTGGCTCATTAATTGTGAAAAATATCCCATTGTAGAGAAGATGCTAGTAATAGAAGAAACAGGGTGTGGGGTGTATGAAAATTCACTGTATTAATGTCACAATAATCTAAAGTATTTGAAAATAAAAAGTAAGTCAAGGAAAAAAGTAAGTAATAGGAGAAAAATGTAATTCAGAGCCTATTGGATTATTAGACATTAACTCCTAGAGATAAATAAAATCTGGAGGTCCTTCTAAATTTAGAAATGTGATTTCCTGTGCAGTTTGGCCAACTGAATTTTGGGCTATAAGTTTCACCAGCCAGCTTCTCAGCCAGACTTGAATTAATCATCTGTTTGCAGACTCCAGGGAGACAGAACTTCCAGACTTCCAGGGAGACAGAAACACCGAGGGAAGACTGTTCCCATCAGTGGAAAGCCACCTTCTCAGAGCCGCCCCTCCCCTGCCTTCTGTGCAACTT
>NW_011494620.1:6485472-6510149 GCF_000754665.1 Bison bison bison | reverse complement strand
GTTTCCTTGCTGGGTTGTGTCTACCTCTTGGGACTCCATGGGCTGTAGCCTGCCAGGCTCCTCTGTCCATGGGATTATCAGGCAAGAATACTGGAGTGGATTGCCATTCCCTTCTCTAGGGGATCTTCTCAACCCAGGGATTGAACCCATGTCTTCTGCATTGCAGGCAAATTCTTTACCACTGAGCCACTAGGGAAGTGACTCTAGTTGTTCTTATGAGCTGCTATCACAGCGTGTAAAGGTGATGCACTCACCATGTGGCAGGTATTTGCTGAGGTATTATTTCAGGCATCTGGGGGAGACCAAAGTGAACACAGGCACAAAACCACATATTAGAAGCTAGTTGCACATGGTAATTACGTACATTGTGATTATAAGCATGATGGACAGGGTGCTTTGAGAACAGGTAGCAGGATCTCACCCCGTTGACAAATATAGAGGGAGTGCATCTTAGCTGCAAGGAGGGATCAGGGGGAGTCCTTGGGGGTGAAGAGGTGGGAGGGGCATTTCTGGCAGAGGGAATGGCATTGGCAGGTGTCTGAAGGGCACAGGACTTGGGAGGAACTGAAAGAAGACCCCTGTAATCCTGAGGTGTGGGCGCAGGTGCCAGGGTGGAGGGAGAAGACTGATGTACGATTAAGCTGGAGAAGTAGGAAGGGGCCATTAGGAAGTCACTGAAAGTTTTTAAGCCTGGAGGTGTTTTGGTCAGAAGTGGATTCAAAAAATAATTCTCTTTGCAGTGCACAGAATGGATGGGGGAGCAACAGTGGAGTGGGTAGGCTGGGTAGGAGGCTAATACAGGGGCTCAGAGAGGGAGACTGTGGTCAGGAGCAGTGAATCAAGCTGAGAAAAAACTGGGAGGTGGAATCAACGAGAAGATTATGCAGTGATAAAGAACATAATTTATACATACAAAAAACACAAATACAGTTTTACTAAAAGATATCAACACCACGTGTTTGTTAAAAAGCAAAAGACAAAGCAACAGACTAACAACACAAGGAAAAAGGAAAACCACTGTTCTGATCTGAAAAACCAAAAGTCCAGATAGAATAATGAAATGCTTGGTTTTTTTTTTTTAAGGCACAATTATTCTTTCAAAATAGACACAACAGTGTTTTTCAAAAAGTTGGCTTGTTCCTTATCAAATTATGAAATTTGTCACATATGATTTGTGTCTGTTTTCCACTTTGCCAGTGGTTTGGAGAGTCGTGATGTGTCTTACGAAGTTAGACTAAAGAGAGTGCTGATGTGAAAGGAACTTGCTGAGGCAGGCCTGGCCCAGCCCATGGGGTCAGCGCCCAGTGAGACAGCTTGGGGACCCGGTCCCAGCGAGGGTGTTCAGTGACAAGACAGGCCCCGGGGCAGGGTCAGCTGTGACTGCAGACAGACTCACACCCACAGCGTCTACAATACCCACAGCTGCCGCCGGGTTGCATTACAAAGGTGTCTTGGCAGAAGCATTTTGGCTGTCTGAAATAACGGCCTTCACACAATCCTTAGACTATATTTTACAAGTTCGTTTTCTAACACACAGGCACGCTTTTATGGCAGCTGGAGCATTTTGCTGAATGACTTGTAGTGCACTGCTGACCAGACAGGGCATTTCCAGATTTAGATTATAAGAGAAAGACAGCAAGTGGTAAGTTCAGCTGCAGGTCAGTGGACACTTGCACCATAGTTCCCTCCCCAAGCACTGGGCGCCTTTATCCCAGGGGGACGCTCACTGTAAAGCACATTAGACAGAGACGGTCCTGGGTGGTGGCTTTTATGACTGTTGGTTCCATTTGCACAGGGACTGTGTTGTTATCACATTGTAAACATTGTTCTTAATATCAAAGAAAGACTGGGCGGAGTGTCGAGAAGTGGCATGCAAAAACTAGAATAGAATCGCCAGTGGTTGGTTTTAACTCTCTTCCGAGCACCGATGAGCTACAAGGGGCAAGTGCTGCTTGTGAAAAGCAGTGATGGTGACAGAAACCGATGTTTATTGATTTTCCTTCAAATTGTGTGCATCCTTTTTTTTTTTGGTTCTTGGTGATAAGAACTGAATAATTTGGGTTGGGATAATTTGAAGGGGAATAATGATGTTCCCTGACAGATAGCTTTCTGATAGAGCTGAGAGTTCATCCATTATTCCACATGAATCAAAGTCTCTCAGAGTTTTTCCAATTATGATCACATTTACCATCTAAAGTTTTTGCCCAGTTTGTCCAGTTTGATTTTTAAAAACAAGAGAGGATGGATTGTGTGTCAATTATATCTCCATTAGAAAGAAACATGAGGGAGGGTTAAAAATCAGAGTAATATCAAAGACAGGAAACAATTTTTTTTTTCTATTTTATAACATTTTATATAACTCATAAAACACTGCTTGTATAAAAATTCCCACAAAGTTGCTAGAGAGTGTACAATTTCCAAAAATGTCCTGGGTTTTTAGAAATTTATTTTTATTTTTCATAATTTATTTAGTTATTAGTATATGTATTTATTTGGATGTGCTGGGTCTTAGTGGCAGCTCTCAGATTCTTCAGTCTTTAGTATAAGCATGGGAACTCTTAGCTGGGGCATGTGAGATTTAGTTCCCTGACCAGGGATCGAACCAGGTCCCTTGCATTGGGAGTGTGAAGTCTTAGCCACTGGACCACCAGGGAAGTCTTAGCTCATTTATCTTTAAAATGAGTCTAAGTTTTCCTTGAGGCCATCTGAATGTGGTTCAGTCTTTAGAAGAGAGATTATCTTTCACAATGACATCTGCCTGTCTGGTTGAACAGTGAAAACTAGCAGCATGAGGGATAAATAATTCCCACTGGGAACCGAATTTAGCTTTAAAATTTGGTTTTAAATCACATAATATTTTAAAGATGGCTACTTCCTTGTTCAGTCCAGGTTACTCTGGGGCAACCACCATCACTTCCATTCATTCAAAGCATACTTGCGTATATATGTTATGTCTCTCCTTTGGTGAGATTTCCTTTTAAAAATACTATAACTGTTATGGCTTACTCTTTGGCTGTCACAAAACAAAACACCAACTGCACAAAACCTACCTGGGTCCTCTGAGGTTGGAGTGAAACAAAGGGGGAGGTTGTGAAACCCAGCCATGTGCCTGATGACTAAGATGGAAGCCATGTAGGAGTTAAGTCAGTAATAACATGTCTCTTGCTGCAGCTCAAGTTGCCTGCAAACCCCCCACGCTTTTTAGCAAATATTACTTTTAATGTCAGAGTGCACGGAGCTGTTCTCGAGGGTTCGGCTAAATTTGACTCTGTGGGAGAATAAACCTAGAATTCCAAATGTGGTGATCCCAACAGTGTATGTGATGCAAGACCAATTTTCCACTTGTGCTGGTGGGTTTGTTTGAATCTCACACAGAAATGAGAGATGCCAGACAGAGTGTTGACTTGCCCCAAACATAAGGTAGTAATTTAGGTTTTATTTTAAATAGGCATTAGAGTCCGGGTAATCCAAAATTTTAATTTAGGAAGGAGCCTGGGAGAACAGCAGAGGACAGGAGCTAGGTGGCCCTCCGATGAGGGCTGGGGAGTGGAGGAGTTGGGGGCCTCACAGGCTTCCATCCGTTTCTGGAAGGGTTATTTTGTGATACACTAGAGGCAAACTCTAAGTCTGTGTCTTAACATGAGTCTGTAGCCAGACCTGAAGGAGGTTCTGGCATTGTGATTTGGTGTGGTAGTTTTTTTCTTTAATGTGCAGATGATAGAGTAAACTTTAATGGTGAAAGCGTCGTAAGCTGACTGTGGTGTTTCGACACTGACCCAGTTTCAGCAGTGACCAAATCAGGGTGGCCGAGGAGAAGGGGGGCTTGGAGAGCAGCTTGAACAAAATAGGTCAGATGGCTTTCTCCCAGATTTTCTCAGACACTCACAATGGGCTTTGCATTCTTTACACAAAACCCAGGGGTTGCATGAAGAATTTTTGTCCAAAATGCTGCTCTAAGCAAATTTCTCTTGGTTCAAGCTGGTGCTTGTGATGCTGGGTCATTCTCTTGGTTTGTGGAGGATGTTTGGTGTAGTCATTCAATAAATATTTATTGAGCATATGCTATATCCCAAGTACTATGGAGATGGCTGAGACTATAGCAGTAAATAAAGCAGAGTCTCTGTTCTCATGAAGCTTGCTTACTAGTGCAGAGAAAAGCCTGAGTTCAAATCCTGACTCCATCAGTTATTAGCTTGTTGGGTTACTTAGCTTTGACTAACACATTATTGACTGGGGATGTATTAGTGTGTCATTTGTTATCTGGTAATTATTGACTGGAGATGAATCTGTGTTTCTAGGGAGTGATACAGTTAAAATGACTGTGCAGTGCTTAAAATTGGTCAAGGGTTCCGTATACAGTTAATGATTGTCATTATCATTCACAGTTTGCTCCATTAGGTTTTGGTTCCAACCTTGCATATATTATAGACATAAAATTTTCAAAAATGATGCATCATGAAATTTTGAGTGGAGAAGAATTTTTGGGTGAATTTTAAGCAGATACTTTCTCTGACTGCTTGAGTGACATATATACGAGTAGCTCAGAAGATGATAGTTTTTCAGAATATAGTTCTTATTCAGACAATGTGAATATTACACCACGAAAAAGACAAAAAACGTTAGTGATGCATTCTGATATGGAAAGTGAAAATGAAATTCACGATGCTGAAGCATGCTCCTTTGCTTCTACAGAAGAGTGGACTGAAGACAATGTTTCATGAAAATCAGAAGATTTTTCAGGTATTTCAGGTTTAGTTATTGAATGTAATAATCTGCAAAGTGTTAGTGAAATAACAGAATTGTTTTTGGCTGGCCAAGAGAAAAATCGCTGGCCACAGGTGTTGCAAGTGTGTGCTAAGTTGTGGGTTTCCCAGGTGGTGCTAGTGGTAAAGAGCCTGCCTGCCAATGCAGGAGTCATAAGAGACGCAGGTTCAATCCCTGGGTCAGGAGGATCCCCTGGAGGAGGGCATGGCAACCCACTCCAGTATTCTTGCCTGGAGAATCCCATGGACAGAGGCATTAGTTTCTGCCAAAATCCCCTAGTCAATAATGAGTGAACTTCTCTGTGCCTCTGGTTTCCATATTTGTAAAATGGGATGACAAAATGGTACTTAATTCAAAAGGTTGTTTTGAGGATTAAATGAGGTATTTCATGTAAAGAACTTACAATGGTGGATGTACCGTAGTAAGAACTAAATCTTAACAGTTACATATCAAATGAGCTTCAGCTGCTGTCTAAGGGAAGCGCAAGAAAGCATTCATGCATCTGGTTAGTACAGACAAGGGTTCAGATGAGGCCTTCCGCTGCATGTGGCTGTTGGGTGTGGAGTTCAAAACTTGTGAAAAGCAAAGGGGCTCAGAAACTCTCATTTAAGCAAACATTAATTTGAAAAAAAAGCTAAGTGGAAAGGCAGTATAGAAATTCATGGACTGTTCTTTCCACAGGGCTTCAATGACCACAACTGTAGTTGAGAAATCTTGCTTGGAATTAGTAGGTACTAAAAATTTGGACCCCTTTAGGGGAGGAGATGCTCCCCAGCCCCAGTGAAAGACACGTTCTGTGGACGTGCTGGTGGGCTACCTGGTCTTCTGAAACACTGATACCACACTGTGCTTTGTGCAGGACAGAGTGATTTGGTAACTCAATTTTTCTATGAAATCTTGAGAATTCTGTAATTTTGAATCCTGGTGTTAGTATAAATCAGGCTGTTTGAGCTTGCCTATCACTTCACTACCACCTGGATCAGTTTCTTTATCTGCAAAACAAAGGATGTTCAAAGAGAAACCTTTGGTTAAAGCGATAGAACTTAGGAAGCAGTTCTACATGAATAGATGCCCACACGGCTCGGATTTTGTTTAGCAGATGGCAAAGCACATGTATCACTATCTTGCTTCAAGGCGATACTATTCATACCTGGAGTAGGTTCTGATGGGCAATGTCAGTCCTGTTATGTTGAGAGACACGACACTCTTTAAATAGAAAGCCAGTTGTTTGCCCCAGATGCTTCTAGTTTGTTATGGTTTGCTCCTTTGAAATGTCCAAATATGGTTCTGGGGAAAATGGGTACAAGTGCTTTCTTTTTGGAGCAAAGGCTTTTTGGAACAAGGGCTGTGTTACTGATGAAAATGTTATATTGGGTCTCATGGCAATTCATTTATTGCTTTCTTGACCTTGTGTCATCCAGGGAGTGTCAAACCACATGGTGCTTCTGAGCCCCACGATTTTTGCAGTTAAGTCTCTGATTTAGCTGACAGATGTTAAAACACAGACACAGCCAGCTAACTCCCCAGTGACAGCACAGATGCAGAAACTGAAAAAAATGCAGTTATTCTAACTTGGGGAGGGATTACACTGATGCTCCAAATTTTCCTACTGATAGCCTTTACATTTTTTTCCCCCCAGTAGCCTGATGGCTTAGGTTAGGGGAAAATGAATCTCTTTCCTTTTTGTTGATTCAGTCTCCCATCCATACACCTAAGAAACTGTGCAGATCTGAAGGACCACAGATCAGGGGAATATTAGCAATAATATTGGGCTCAAGTCTGTTTTTTGGTGAGCCCAGCTCTGGCTGAGCAACCTTTGGCTTTGAAGAGGGAAAAAAAAAAGATCTTTGATCTGAAGGGAACTTTCCTTGGTGCCTACCCGGTTATTTTACGGATTAGCAAATGGGAAGCCCACAGTGACTTTCTCTGAGTCACAAGTGACACTAGAACCAGGTCTTTGAAACTCCAGGTCAGTCATTTCCCATCGAATCTTGCCCCCTTACACATCCTCAGCCTTTTCTCCAGCTCCCACCTCAGGTTGCCCCTTGAGATCAGTGTTGGGGACCAGGGATACACAGTGGAGGTTGAGATAGGACCTCTGGTTCTGCCCTGCATTGGGTATGCCTCATCGCAGCCCATTTCCTTTTGGGAAATGCCAACCACAAGCATGGTTAGATTTTTTTTTTTTTTTTACTGTAGAGCTAATTTAAACCTGTGAGTTGATAAATGAGGAAACTGAGGCTCAAAGAGGGGGTGTAACTTACTCAGATTTCCACAATTCCCCAGGAAGACAATTAACAAATATTTATGGAGCACTTATGATAAGCCAGTTTTGTGGAACCTCCAGGGAATTTGAATGAGAAGAAGACAGATGTGGTTCTTACCCTGGAAGAACTTACTATCTAGTAGCAAGATAGTCAGAAAACAAACAGCTACAAATGGGAAGAATTTTAGGAAGGGGAGGTGCAGGGTCCTGTTGAGAACTTCATCTGGTCTTTCAGAATGTTAGTGGAGAGTTACAAGAGAGGTAATGATGCCTTTGAAGTGACCTGCTTTCTTGCCCTATTAAGATATTTGAATCAATCAAATTCTCTTTCATGTAAGGTTGTTCTGGCAGTTTTCAGATCCTTCCTATCATTACCCTATTCTTTACTACACTGAAGCATTTCTTCAAATTATGGCCTCACTACAGGTTATTCTAGGAGAAAATGAGGTAGTGAGGGTGGGTGTGCAGAGCTCATAGGGGAACTGAGGCCCAGTACACTCCCGAGGGAAGCTGCTGTGTCCTTGGCATCTGGTTACCTCCAGAAAAAAAAAAAAAAAAAAACACAAAAAAACAAACCTACAAGTTCATTCATAGATTTGTAACATTTGTCAATTGCCTGTATTTTCCTGTATTATCATGTTTTCTGGTAAGATGGCCCCTTCTGACTCCCAGACCTTTTTTCTCCATGTTCTCAAACTTTGGAACTTTCCTACATGACAGCCATTTTTCTTGCAACGGCCCTCTCTCCCTGTCCCTTCACCCTCTTCTGCTCAGAGCCCACCTCTTCCTGAGCAGCTCCACCCCTTCCTCCATCAGCCGCCCACAGCCCTGTGCACCAGCTGCAGCTGGTTTTGTATATGGTTACATATTTAAAACAATTTGTGTTCCTGTCTGTTTTCATTATGTGCATCCTTTCTTCTTCTCTGGATGACAAGTGTCCTGGGAAGAGGGTTTGGGGCTCCCATTTCCTTTAGGGCTTAGATTACCAAGAGAGCAAGAGCTGGGGGGATGCATGCTAGGAGAGCCGTGGATAAGAGCAGTTGTCTCAGGAAGGACAGAAGGCTGAAACACTGGCTTGTCGTGTGACTTTAGACTGGGTTTCAGCTCCCTTGTCTATAAATACGTGAGAGCACAGTGCCTCCGCCCCATGGGATCTAGTGATGTACCGTCACTAAATGGTGTAAAGCATTCGGACTGGATTGTAATGTCCTGCTCTCAGACCCTGCTGGGTATGTTGGCGTGGGCGGGGGCAGGAAATGTGACACAGGCTTTTATTTGAGTTGGCTCTGGACCCAATCCTAGTCTTTGCCAGACGGATGGACAGTGTTGAGTGACCCAGATGACACGGTCAACATGGCTATGGGTCCTGGCAAGGAGACCCCTCAAATAAGAAGACAATGTCTTGGAAAAATTTTAGAATTTGATATATGTGTAATAGTTGATACACACACACACACACACACACACACACGCACATGTCTCTGTGTATGTGTGTCTCAGTACTGTGCATTGGTCCAGGACCCCTGAGGGTATTAAATCCTCATGTGTTCAAGTCCCTCATATAAAATGGTATAGCATTTGCATATGATTCAGAAGCAAAGGAAAGCTTGATTCTCTGAGCCAAGAATGGAGGGGTACACGTTTGTACTCTAGAGAACATGCTTTCCCTGCCAGACTGTGGGCCAGGCTGCTTTATCGAGTCTCGTCGGTGGGGAAGGGTGGGACTTCTCGCGAGGCAGGCGCTGCTCTGGGCTCTGGATCCAGTGCCGGGGGCAGCATCTCTGCACACGGCACACCACCGCCATCTTGGATTGCACTGTCCTGAGTCGTTTCTGCGCGTGCCCGCCCAGCTGAGGTGTGGGTGCAGCCATTTTGCCTTAGGAACTGTCTTCTGAACTGGCAAGTTTAAGTCCTCTGCACGTGGCGACCTACGAGCAAGTGAAACTAGACTAAGCACAAAGGAAAGAAAGGTTCGACTTTTATTAGTCACCCAGATTCTCTTTTTATTTTCTGGGAATGGTTAATGGGCTTTGCCAGTGACAGATTTGCACAGTTAGCAGCATTAGTCATAATAGCCAAGAGTGGGAGACAAATCTAAGTGTCCATCAATGGATGAGTGGATTACCAAAAGATAGGATAGACATGGGCTTCCCATGTGGTGCTAGTGGTAAAGAACCTGCCTGCGAAGGCAGAAGATGTAAGAGACGTGTGTCGGGAAGATCCCCGGGAGGAGGAAATGGCAACCCACTGCAGTGTTTTTGCCTGGGAAATCCCGTGGACAGAGGAGCATATCCTAGAACATTAGTCAGCCTACAGCTTGATGAACCTCAAGGACATCTTGCTGAATGAAACAAGCCAGTCACAAAAAGATAAATACTGTGTGATTCCTTTTACATGAGGTACATTGAAAGTAGAATGGTGATTGCCACAGGCTAGAAGAGGGGAGAATGGGGAGTTATGGTTTAATAAGGTAGTGAATTTTAGTTTTGTAAGATGAAAAGAATTCTGAAGATTGGTTGCACAGTCTAAATATACTTAACATTATTGAACTATACACTTACAAGTAATTAAAATAGTAAATTTTATATTAAGTTTATTTTATCACAATAAAGAAAAACAAACAAAACCCTCTAATGCCCAGGTTTACCACAGACCAATCACATCAGAATCTCTGTGAGTGAACCTCAGGCTTTGTATTTTAAAACTTTCTCTAGGCTTAAACCAAAGTAGAGAACCACTGGACTCCAGGCAGGTAATCCAGTCCCCAGGTCACTGCTGTAATCCAGGGGTGCAATGGGGAGGAATGGAGTCAACGGGATAAAACAAATTGCTTCGTTTGGAGAGAGACATGGGTCAGCATTCAGTGATAGATTAGATATGGGTAAAAAGACAGAGTGTATCAAAGAGGTTCCCACTATCTTAGAATAAATGGTGGATTTGTAGAAAAACTGACCATTTATCAGGAAGTGTTTGCGGAGGTTTTGGGGGATGATGATTTATTTGATGATTTGGTGATGTGCTTGAGTAGAAATTTTTGGAGGCAGCTGGAAATTTTCATACTCAAAATAATTTATCCATTTTCTCCTTAGAAACCAGAGTTCTATTTTTACATTAAAAATTAATTTTTATTAAAAAAAGACCAAAGGCAGAAAAACTGCCCTATGGCTATAATGTCTTCAGGAGCCAGTGATACACCTCTTATTTCAGAGCTCCTTTTGGCACAACTGGTGGGGAGCTGTGTCCTTCCCTTGTTTTTTTCCTCCCTGCCTCTAAATGTTCTATGCAGCTCCTTTCTCAGGACCCCAGTTACGTGTGATTGCCAGTTCCTCCCACCTTTCTAGAAAGCTAATAGTCATCAAATTTACATTAAGGCTATAGAAACTTCCCGCAGTCATTCTTCTGGCAGCACTCACATTTGAAAAACAAACTGTATGGTGAGAAGCATGTTTAATGAAAAAGAATAAAACTTGAATGATAGCATTACAAGAAGGAGAAATTTTGTAGAAGAAATTATGGTTCTCTCAGGTCTCCAGAAAGCACCTCCCTAAAGAATCCTGGTTAGATGTGCAGACCGAGGTGAGTGGGTGGGGGATTCAGTGAACCACATGCAGCTAGAGTGGTAGATAGTCGCTAGAAGGAGGTTACCAACTCACCTCGGTGATCACGCCATAGATATGATGGGGACAAAAATCAGTGGGACCTTAAACATAGCATGTTCCTCTGGCACAGAATCATAGTTTTCAAGCAGCACAGAGTCATGCCTCCCTGCTTTACCCCAAAGTGTTCAGGAGACTGAAAATTCGAGAAAGGTCTCAGAAACGCTCCCTCTCATGGACTTGTAGATGCCTTTATCACAGTGCCCACAATTGCATGCTGTGGCTTTTAGCCATTGCCATGTTTATTTTGGACAGTTTAAGGGGGGAAAACCCAGGCTACCCTGGCAAGAAGAAGAAGGAAAAGAGTCAGACAAAACTTCTGGAAAAGCTTGCAGTGGTGTTGAGCTTTTATCTATCTTTCTGGTTCAGTGTCTGGCACATGTAGGTAGTAAATAGATTCTGTTGAACGAACGAAGGCATAGTGGAAATAGTTTCTGCATGATGAGTTTTATGGTTGTAATTTTGTTGTGCTATGTGTGGGTGGCATGTCGAAGGAAAACCCAGGCGGCCTGGATTCCAGTTCTAGTTGTGTCACTAGCTAGTTCTGTGATATCGGCGCAGACACTGACTGCTCTGAGCTTGTTTCCTTGGTAAAGACGGGCCAGTGGAGCTGTGCATCTCTCCTGTGGTAGTTATTCGCTGTTAAATGAGATAAAGTGCATGAAAGTGATCGAAAACTCTGAGGTGCTCTACAAATATAGAGTACAATCATCTTGAAAGCACTTAGCTTTGTAGAGGATTGTGTGAATTAATGTGTACTGATGAAGAAACACGTTTCATTAGGTAAAAACTGAAAGTAAAACTCGTATACTTTAGAATGTGAATATAAATGCGCCAACTTGTGTAACACTAATTTCAAGGTGTAGTATATTAATTTCAAGTAGGACATTTAGGAAAAAAACATCAAAACAAAACTGAGATGTTAAAAATGTTCAACAGTGTTGCCTCTAACTTATTTTCAGAGCCCAATATTTTTACAATTCTCATGTAAGAAATTTACATGAGGGTTAAATACCCATCAGTTGTGTTAGTCACTAAGTCGTGTCTGACTCGTGGCCACCCCATGGACTGTAGCCTGCCCAGCTCCTCTGTCCATGTGATTCTCCAGGCAAGAACACTGGAGTGGGTAGCCATTCCCTTCTCCAGGGGATCTTCCCAACCTAGGAATCAAACCCAGGTCTCCTGCATTACAGGTGGATTCTTTACCATTTGAGCCACAGGAGAAGCCTATATACCCATCAGTATCCGTGACCAAATACTGAGATCTTGCCATGTACACCAGGTATCAGAATTATGTTTCTACTGCTCTTCTTGGAGTAATCACTGGTTAATTCGACTAATGGTTGCTAGTCTTTCCAAGTATGTATATTTGTGTGTGGTGTGTGTGTTGAATAGCACAACAGTTTCATTAGCCTGGCAAAGTGCTGCATCCACGTATTTATAGACAAAGGCCTTTTTGATGTGTTAATGATCTTAAAAGGCTTAGTGCCACTGGGAACTGTGTGCATTTTTTCTTTATCTAATCTAAAGTATTTTCTTGGATGGCCATTGAACGTAAGTTTAATGTTAGCTGGATGAATAAAGTATTAGTTACTGTATTCTCTTCAAAATAAACATAGCCTTGTTACAGCAGCTGCAAGGTGAGCTTTTATTTGACTCTGGCAAAGATGAATTATGCTTAAACATTTTGTAGTGGCTTATAAAGTTTGGCTTCTCTATAGTATATTAAGAGGTTTATTTAGATATTGATGATAAATTTGGTGAAAGTGACAAAGCATCTTGCACTTTTTGATAATTTCCATTTTTTCCCCCCAAATACAGCTAAAGCTTTATCCATCATAATGGAGAGTTAGGAAAGTCGAGTGACCACTTCTTTTTTCAAACCAATATATCCTTGTACAGTAATTTTCTATATTACATTTCGCAGGTACCATAATCTGGGAAGAGTAGTGATAAAACTCAGATACACAGCAAAGAAGCGTGAGTAAACATGCTAAGGATGATGCTCGCCTGTTATATGCATCTGGTGCTTATGTACTTAAACTAAATAGGAAAATCTTACTCATCTCGGTAGAAAAACAGGGTAAAGATTACAACTTGGGGACTTCGTGATATTTTGTCTGTGTGCAGTTTGTCAAAAGGCAATTTATCTAAAGCTGGAAAAGGATATGGTTTGGCTGACTAAACTGTGGAGTGATACAAATGATACGTAACGATAAAAATGCTTAGGGGAATTTTTGGGGCGCTCAAATCAAGTGTACAGTACTTGCGTGGGTGTAAAGAGCAGACTTCTTTCTCTGCTTCTCTATTTGCACCAGTTTTCAAAACTGTGAAAGTTGCTGACATTTTATACCACATGCTGGACCGTTAAATCACAATTTTCGTGGTCACTTGTAAATGTGCCTGGTGGTGGAGGGAAAGCTTGTTTGCGCTCCCTGGGACGGGCGTCTCTCTCCTGTGCCTTCTCATTTTCAATCGCACCGGGTCCTTTTGTTTTGGAATCCAGGGCTCTCTACTCTGAGAGTGACTTGGGAGAACTCTGGAGCTACCTTATTTTCATAGATGTTCCCTGAAGGGAGGCTGAAAGTATGATTCAGAAACACTAATCTTGCAGTCCTCAAACAAAGATGATCTTTCTGATCGGTGTGCCACAACTCCTGAAGTTCTGACCTGAAGGGATTTCTTCTTCCCCAACACTGGGATTGGGAAGTCCTGAAGATATTTCAGTGGGGCTAGTTATTTAAGTTCATTTTCTGTCTCATCACTGAAACGGGGCTGCTGATAGTTACTGATAAATGACCAGTAATTGGTGAAATGATACTAGTACTTAAAATGGGGCTACTGACTCTTATTAAAGTGGGTTTTGTGGCTATCAAATGAGACAATGCGAGCCAAATGCGTGGTGTAAGGCTAAATAGTAACAGTTGTAGTTATTACTATTTTTCTTTTTGTTGGCAGGGAGGAAAAGGAGGAGGAATAGGCCACTAACATAGTAGGGGATTTTTCTCCTTCCCATTTACACCCTGGGAGGTCACAGAATTGGTGCTGAAGAGAAAGGCTTTGTCCTTCATGGTCTAAGACGGCTTCTTTGGGGTTGGTTTTGGGGGATCAGCAAGAGAAATCCCAAATGAGGTGAAGAGAGATGATGTTGGAGGGTACCACATTCTAATGTGCTCATTTTTAAGGTTCTCTAACTTTTCAGAGCACCAAGTCATCTGCTGACGTGTTTTCACAATGTATGGGCAAAGTTGGCAGGGTAGGTATTCTTTCCCTACAAGGGAGGAAACCAGAGTCCTGAGGGGTAAAGGAACTCACCTTTTGTCATACAACAAGTTAGTGGTAAAACTGGGATTAGGACCCCAGTCTCAGATTCTGAGCACATCACCCATTCACTGTGTGACATCCTCAGAGTCAAATGACCTTGTTCATAGGTTTGTGTTCAGACCTGGGCCCCAGTTGATGAGCCTATTGCTGGCAACCTGCAAAATAGCAGGAATGACAGATATTATAGATTCATGGTCCAAAGGACCAGTGTCAGCTAGAGATGGCTGGAGTAATAGCACCTGAGCCAGGTGAGTTTTCGTTTCCTGGCTGTGAGGGAGGTTTCTACCTGAACCTGGGCCAGGCAGAGTCACTGACGGGGGAGATGTGACTCCAGCCCAGAGCCCTCTCTACAGCTTTGCTGCAACTGAACTTCGGAATCCCATGACTACGCTGAAAGGAATGAAAAGGAGTTACCGGTAGCGTCGAGAAATGTCAGGAAAGTGTGATTCTGACAGCATTCCATCAGCTTTTCTCTTCCTTTCCTCTTTTTTCACTCCATTTATAAAAAGTGGGTCTGGAAAATTAGAGAGAGACTCTATAAATGTTAAACCTTTGTGTTATGACTTGAATTGCAAAGTCCTTGGGAGCATTGAATTTCCAAACATTTTGGGGTAGCTGCAAAATTTAATTTTAGGTAGAAAATAGTTAACTGAGAGTCAGTGTAATTCCCAAGTCATCAGTGTGCAAATCATCTAAGCATATGTGAAAAATTCAACAGCTTAAAGGTAATTTTCTGGGAAAGTAAAAATAATACACTGGTATTTAGCTAGAAATAAGAATTTGGAACATTTCTTTATGCATAGAATTCTCTAGTAGGCAAATCATAAGTTAATGTGCAGTATTTATAGTCTATTTATTAACTTAGGGCTTCCCTGTTAGCTCAGACAGTAAAGAATCTGCCTGTAGTGCGGGAGACCTGAGTTCAATCCCTGGGGTTCGGAAGATCCCCTGGAGAAGGGAATGGCAACCTACTCCAGTAGTCTTGCCTGGAGAATCCCATGGACGGAGGAGCCTGGCAGGCTATAGTCCATAGGGTTGCAGAGAGTCAGGCCTGACTGAGCGACTAACTTATAAAGAAGAATTAAGGTGGTATAGATAAAACAGATATTTTAAAACTAAAGCAGATGAACTCAAGACAAAAACTAGAAAGAAGAAAGGAAAAAGGAGAGGATCATAGAACATTAGTGAGAACTCCTGGGTGTGGGAAATTCTGATTGAGTGTATAGAACAAGTGTGTACTTGAATTTCCTTGTGGCCTGAGAAAAGCTGGTGCCAGAATGAATTAGATAGCCCTCATTTCCTCTCTAGTACTAGAGTGCCTGTTTGATTCATTCACTCACTCACTCCCTCCCTCCCTCCCTCCCTCATTCACTCTTTTCAATGAAATTTTTTTATCTATCTTTCATTACTGTGGCTCCATGCTATGCATTAGAAATATGACAGTGAACATGATCCAGAAATAGTTATCTTCATGGATCTTATAGTTTTCTTGGGAAAGCATGTAGACAAATTATTACTATATGATAAGATGTGTATCGGAGAAGACAATGGCACCCCACTCCAGTACTCTTGCCTGGAAAATCCCATGGACTGAGGAGCCTGGTAGGCTGCAGTCCATGGGGTCGCTAAGAGTCGGATACGACTGAGTGACTTCACTTTCACTTTTCACTTTCATGCATTGGAGGAGGAAATGGCAACCCACTCCAGTGTTCTTGCCTAGAGAATCCCAAGGATGGGGGAGCCTCATGGGCTGCTGTCTGTGGGGTCGCACAGAGTCGGACACGACTGAAGCGACTTAGCAGCAGCAGCAGCAAGATGTGTATAGATCCGCTAGACATGTAGAGAAGTATAAGAGCATCCAATAGATGCATTTAATCTTAGTGGAGGTTAGGGAGGTTTCTGTTACTCAGTGAAACATTTTAAGCAACTCCACCTTGCTAGTAACAAATAGCTTGCTGTTGGATTTCAGGACTACTTTTTAAAAGCAGAGTCTGATTTATTTGCACATGACTTAAAAACTAATGAATTGAACCAAAGTCAACAAGCACTCTGGGCTTCCCCAGTGGCTCAGTGGTAAAGAATCCATCTGCAATGCAGGAAACGCAAGAGACTTGGGTTCAAACCCTGGGTTGGGAAGATCCCCTGGAGAAGGAAATGACAACCCACTCCAGTATTCTTCCCAGGAAAATTCCACGGATAGAGGAGACTGGCAGGCTATGGTCCATGGGGTCGTAAAGAGTTGGACACAACTGAGCACAGCAACTACTCTACTGTTTTTTATTTGGTGATTTATGGCTTGAAATAGGGCCCGCCTTACTGAATATTTTCCTTCATACGTGATTTCTATCCTATTTCTGGGTCTCTTTGCTATCTCTACAGATACCTTTAATATGAGAGCTTGGCTTAGTCATAAAACCCTGTTCTGTTGGTTTACCCCAGTCTTGAATGATAAAATAGAATGAGCTAATTAATCAGAATATTAATACTCCCAGGACCCTTTGGAGAACTAACTAGAGTTTTAAATGCAATTTGAAATGTAGGGTGGTACAATAAAAAGCTGAAAATCTTTGTTTTGAAGAATAGTATTATATGATACATGTAAAATATTTTGCTGAACCATCAGAAGAGTTCAGATGTTATAGTATAGAGAATTCCTCTAAGGTAGAGGTGGAGTAGTGTATTTAAGAATGTGGGCTAAAGTCACGTTCTGGTTCTGCCTCTTTCTAGTCATGAGAACTCGGGTAGGTTATTCAATCCATTTGTGCCTCCATTTCTTCACCTGCAGCATAAGGATAATGATATTTATCTTGTAGAGTTGTTATGAGGGCCATATGAAGGGACCTAAGGAACTCAGCCCAATGCCTGGCTCTCACAAAGACTCAATAAATGTTAGTTATTCTTAATATTAGGATAGAAAATATAGAAAATAAAGTATTTTAGCTTGCTATAATATTTGAATTGGAATCTACAAAAGACATCTCTTTTAAGAGGAAGCAGAATGAACAAAGAACAGATGGCCACAGTTTTGTTAATCCAAAGATTCCACCAAGTCAACATGAATGAGGAAAAAAGGTTATGAAGCACACATCTGCGTTGTTCTTGTAGTTTTCGTTATACTGAAGATGTCAGAGAAGCCCAGGATTCTACGGAGAAGTGACCTTTGGAAGAGCAGGGCCTGCTGAGGCATGGAGAAGCTGTAGGCGTGGTGGTTAAGAGCACAGACTCTAGAGCCGATCTCAACCCCAGCTATGTTTGGTGCCTGTGTGACCTTGGGCAAATTACCTAACCTTTCTATGCTACAATTTCCTCCTCAGCAAAAGAGGATAACAAAAGCACCTATGTCATTGGATTCCTGTGGGGATTAAATGAAATACTTGAAAAATGTCCAAAACAGTGATGGCCTGTCACTCTCAGTAAAATTAGCTGCTACTATTCGTCTGACTAGGATGTAAGCTCTTGACACAGCAGGTACTTTTTGCCTGTTTTCTTCTTTTCACTCATGTAGCTCCAGGACTTGAAAAGTGCCTGACATGGCAGCTGCTCAGTAAATACTTGCTGAGTGAGAAAATATATGAAAGCTCTGTTAGTCAAATAAGATTAAAAAGCTGGGCTAAAATGTTGAAAATAATTGAAGCTAGGTGATGGGTACACAAGGATCTATTAGATGAGCCTCTCTACTTTTTGTTTGATTGAGTTTATAATAAAATGTAAAAAAAGAGACTGAAAGTGAAAGTGTTAGTTGACTCTTTGCGACCCCGCCAGGCTCCTCTGTCCATGAAATTCTCCAGGACATCTTCCTGACCCAGAGATCGAACCTGGATCTCCCACACTGAAGGCAAATTCTTTACTGTCTGAGCCACCAGGGAAGTAATTTGAAAAAAGAGACTAGACTGATGTAATAATTGGACAGAACCAGGCATTAAAAAAACTTTTTTTTTTTTGTTACAGCTTAAGAAAGTAAAAAAGACATTTTATACTTTAAAACATATGCAACGTTTTGAATATATGCTACAGTACTACTAGAGACTGGGGAAACTGTGTTCCCCAAAGGACATTTGTTTCTCTTTTAAGGATTCTGATGGCAAGCAAGAATTTAGATAAAAATTGACAGAGCTGATCTGTCAGCTGGCACAGTTCTTTCTTATCATTACCCTGTCATCATACACCCGAGGGGCTGAAAGGGACCTTGGAGGTGATTCGTCTGCCTCCCTTGGAGGTTACTCAGGTATCTGTCTGCATTGTCCACTCCCTGTTTCAGCACTTTAGCAGCTCCCTTTTCTTCAGGCCAGAGGTCACCACCCCCTCCTCTAAGGTCTCAGGAGACTCCTGGCCCTGACGCAGTCTTCCCTTTGGACCTCTGCTCAGATCACGCCCCAGCCCTGTCAGTTCTCTTGGCTGTCCCTTCTCATTTTGCCCCATTCAGGTGTAATAACCTGGCCATGGAACATACACCTGAGTGCTCACGTGACTTTACGTGGGATACGGCCTCTGGGAGCTGCCCATGGTTCCTTGTGATAGCTCTGTTGAGAGGACTTCCCTTTGTAGGAAACTTTGTTCAGGCCCCCAGGGTTATTGGTCAGGATTTTCCTCCTAGCCTCTTGCCCCTTGGGAAGCATTATCATAGCAGTGTAAAGAGACCCATTTTAATAGTTCTTAGATAGGGTCTGTGGAAAGAGAACTCCATAGTCACCATCCTTGAGTTTTCAAGGTGGGAAGCATGGAAACTTTGGAGAGCATTTTTGGTAACACACGAACTTATTTTAAATGCAGTACAGTTGATCCTTGTTATTCATGGGAGTTCTGTTCTGTAAAGTCACTTTGAATGCTGAATTAGTGAATACTAAACCATTGCTTTTAGGGGAAACATGGGGTTTGGTTCCTACCTGTCTGTGGTCACAACATTTTTGTCATCAATCAATACAAAATCTTGTTTTAGCTGTGTTTGTGTTTAGAGGCCTTATTTACTATATTCATTAGCATTGAACTCACAGCCATCAGCGCTATAACTGAGGTGTGAACAACTTATCTAACACAGATCTGTCGCCTGGGAGCTGCATCACAGCCTTCTTGCACTTAGAAACACTAGAGGGGACTTCAGCTCTATGTTTGGGGCCATGTTACACAGCAAAATTACCAATAAAAAGCACAACGATGTGAAAACCTGGCACTTAGCTGACCTTGAAAAGGGCACTCGTTTATACCGTAAGAACTGAAACAAGAAAGCAGGGCGTGACCTTGTTTGACCCCAGCTGGGAATGTGTGCGTCAGGCAATACAAAATTTTCACTGCTTCTCATGTCTTCAGACAACTATGAAAGTGCTGTATTGCTTTTGGGCTTACAAAGAAAGTTTAGCAAGTAGAAGAATTTGCAAATATGGAATCCGTGAGAGATGAGGATTGACTATATATCCATGAAGTTTGTGCAGTAGGTCATTATATTTAATAAAACAAAACATGCAATTTACTACATGTGTGTTACAAAATATTATATGTAGTCATGTAAAATCATGGTTCTTCATTCCATATCTTTGATCCAGGAGATCTGGAATGAGAAAATTAGATTATAAGGTGAGCTAAAAATTTTTTTAAAGATTTATATGATCTCTTAAGCTTTAAACCTTTAGGCTATAGATATTATTTATATATTTATATACATTTTGGGTGGCTATTATATTATATCATGTCATATTTTGTCTTATGTATAGCTCACTAGCTTAAAATTTCCTTTATTGCAGTGGAAAAGGTTGAACTGAGACAATTTTCAGTGATTACCTGAAATATCATGTTTATACCTAAAGAATATATTAACATCTATTTTAAATTATAGTTGGTTTACAATATTATATTAATTTCAGGTGCAACATAGTGATTCAGTATTTTCATAAATTATACTTTATTTAGAATTATTATAAAATATTGGCTATATTTCCTGCATTTAAAAATACATACTTGTAGCTTACTTATTTTATACATAGTAGTTTGTATTAAACACTGTAAGTCTAATCTGAAAGTTTTTGTCCTTCACCCTGGTGAGGAATTATCAGTAGGAGATATCTATTGTTATTATCACTCTGTAAAAATCATTTCTAAATTTACGTCTCTAGTATCTTTGAAGGACAGAGAAGCTTCACATTTGAGATATTATGACGGGAAAGCTGCTGTAGCTTTAAGTAGAAAATGACCCATTCCAAGGGTCATGGTCATATGCAATATATTAGGACCTTTCACTGAGAAGCAGTGGAGAATTTTGGCTTTCTGGATTAGCAAATCAGGAGATAGAAAAATGGAGGTTTCAGACTAGGAAGGCTTTCTAACTCTAAGCAGCTAGTGGGTGTGTTTTTGCTTCCCCGGTCTTGGGAGTCAGCCTCTTGTACCTCAGTTGTAGGGTGCTTATACCACTGTTACCTCATCTTCACGAATGTAGCTTGATGATGGAATTTGGGGGATGACTGGACATTTTTTAATGCATGTTGATTGTGAGGAAGGTACTTTTTAGGATCCACTGGTGCTTGAGGCAGTGGTAGAAAAAAAAAGCTATCCAGGAAGATAAATCAGAACAATGATACTCTTTTACTCCTGGGATCCAAAATGTTCCTGAATATCACACTAGCAAGGCAAATTAAAGATTGAGTGTCCATCCAGACACTAAGAGTAGGGACAGATGTCATAAAACACACCCCAACTGGCCCAGACATGGAGGAGGTAGGCTCACTCGAGGTGTGAAGTCCTTTAGCTTTGTGGAGTTTAATTTGGTCTTAGGCATGTGTTACAGGAAGTATGGTCTAGTGGACTCAATTGGAACCCTCTCACTGGAGTGGAATGTTCTGTGTGAACTTGTTTTTACACAGTGGAGAATGAGGAAGTGATTTATGAAACAGTTAAATCTTAGGTGTGTGGTTCTTACAGGGTACACAGCACAGAATGAAGAAACACAGAGGATGTTGGGGTGAGGAGAAGGAAGCATGGAAATAAGGCAGAGGTTGGATTCGAGAGTCCAGTTCACTCCCAGTGGAGTCACTTGGCACGCTGCACACGTTAATCACAGCACATGATTCCTCAGTGGGGTGCTGGGCACGACAACTGCTGGGAGCTGGACCATGGTTCCCTCAGTGATACGTCTTCTCTCAGCCCTCAGTGTGTGGTCAGGCTCACTGCTCACAAATTCCACCGAAAATAGTCTTCCTTTTTCACACTTAAAAATTCTTTCCAAGCAAGTGTTTCCTTTTAACATTCCCAAAGCAGATTGACCTTTTGAGCTTCGTGTTGCTTCCAGCTCTGTCAGTGTCAGAGGCTTCCAGTTAGTCCCAACATCTCATTGCTGTTTTCCCTTAAGAAATCCTGAAGGTATTGCACTGACTTAGGGTTCAATCTGCTTATGCTTACTGCAGTGCTCATTAGATTTGCATTTCCACCACTCTCTCTCTCTGGTCTTGGTCTGGGAAATGCTTGTGATTAACATGGGGATCTTGATAGTCATTCTCTGTCACCTTCAACCCATCAGTTATGAAACAGTTTTATCCAGTTAAAAGAGGAAAGGAGTATTATGGAGAGAAAGGGGGGCATTAGATATTAAAAGTCTTGAGGAAGGGAGGCCATAGGATGAATACCATTGCATATTAAGTTGCTCAGCCCAGTAAAAGTCACAGGAAACAGCAATGAACTGTTACAGAAAATTCTTTTGCGCTGTCCTCAGCCCATTCTCTTCTACTACTGTTGCTGTATTTGAACAGACATGTGCCTCCACACACATGTCCCGCCCTGATGTGATTTTTTAATAAACTTTTTATTGTGTATTGGGGTATACCCCACTAACAATGTTGTGATAGTTTCAGGTGAACAGGGAAGGGACTTAGCCATACATATATATGTATCCATTCTCCCCCAGACTCCCCTCCCATCCTGATTGCCACATAACATTGAGCAGATTCCCCTGTGCTATACAGTAGGTCCTTATTGGTTACCCATTCTAAATACAGCAGTGTGCACATGTCCATTCCAAACTCCCTAACTCTCCCTTCCCCCCATCCTTCTACCTACCAAACTTAAATTCCTTCTCTAAGTCTGTGAGTCTGTTTTGTAAGTTAATTTGTATCATTTCTTCTTAGATTCCACACAGAAGGAATGTCATTTGATATTTCTCCTCTGTCTGTCTCACTTCACTCAGTTTGATAATCTCTACGTCCATCTGCCCCGCCCTGACTTCTGACTTGATTTTATCCCTAGACATTAGGTTCTAGGCCATCTTTACATCTTCTTGTGTGAAGGTTCATGCCTGACTGCTGGTTTCAAGTCCTTCTTATCATCCAGGAAGGAAAAGACCTGATTAGGTAAGGTAGTACCCACTCTTCCACTTCCCTTCTTTTTTGCATCATTTCATTTTCATTTCTCTGTCTAGCACTTAATACTTTCTAGTGTAGTCATTAGTTGACTGTTTATTTTCTGTCTCCTCCAACTAGAATGTAATAATAGGAAGGAAGGGACACTGTCATATTCAGTGATGTGATCTCTAGGGCCTGGGACTGTCCTTGGCACAAAAAGCCTGCAGGAAATATTTCTTGACTCACTGACTATGGAATGATGAGAAAATACTTCTGCATCTTGTGTTTTGTGTGTATGCAAGTGGTCAGCAAAGTGACTGGCATGTAGCAGGAGTTCACAGAGACTCTCCCTTCCCCTGTTCACTCTAAAATGCAGGCTCAGTTATAGGCCCAGGGGTAGTAGGATCACTATATTGTTGACTCTTAACTTTTAACTCACTTAGTTCTGTTTCTGAGTTAGTTTTGGCCTTTGGCACGGGCCAGGAGGGCACAGTAAAAACAAATGCACCTGACTGCTAGCGCGGGGATCTTGGGTTGCAGTCTTGGTTTCAACTCTGACTCACTGTGTGAACTGTGGGCAACCTACTTAACCTCCTGACTCTGTTTCTTCTTCCATAGAATGAAGATGATGCCTGGATGATGCTTAAGGTCCCTTGCAATTCTTGCATTTTATCACGTCACCTATTTATCTTTCTTTGAATGTGAGCACGGATTATTCTCTTCATACGAGAGTAAACATACTTGCAAGGTGTTCTGCAACCTTTAACCAAGTGCTGAAAACACTCGAAGTGTAGGATCCCTGTGAATAGCACCACTCGTCTCTTTGTTTCATCAAAGATCTCCAATCACACATTTCTCTGCCATGCGCTTTAGGAGTCTCTGTACTTGAAGTGGATTTACCAAATCACCCTTTATATTTACATAGCATTTTCATTGGAGGGTATCAATGTTTCTCTACAATCTGTCATGAAGTGTTATTGTTTATAAAGAAGTAAGGGGATGAACTGCTTGAATTCTTGAGGGTCATCTATACATTAGATTCTGTCAGTGCCACATGTTAGAAGTCTGGAGTTACAAATACATCTTAAAATTTTTAATGCACTACATAATCCCACCAGAAGCACCTGGTTACTACATGAGATAAGTTACCCCACGTTTAAGTGGATCTGCTGAGTGTGCTTCTTGACACCTTTTTTCACTCTTCAATTGATTGCAGTTTGAACCCTTCTCCTTGGTTCTCTGAACCTGCTCTTGCTTTTTTTTTCAATGTTTAATTTTTAGTTTTTATTGAGGTATAGTTAATACAGTACTATATAAGTTATAGGTGTAGAATATAGTGATTCACAAATATTAAAGGTTATACTCCATTTATAATTATCATAAAATATTGACAATATTCCCTGTGTTGTACAATATATCCTTGTAGCTTATTTGATACATAATAGTCTGTGCTTCTTAATTCGCTACCCCTAGGTTCCCCCTCTTGCTTTGAAGTAGGTGCTGCCATCTAAACGCCAAGCCTGCAGTCATTTGTTAGTCTGTATCTTGATGGATCCAGGACAGGCTTCCCTTGCCCTCTTACTATGTCCTACTTCGTTCTTGCACTGAATCCCACATCCATGCTTTGTATACTCGCTTCTTTGCCTAGAATGTTCCCAGCCCAACCTGCCTGGCAAACTCATGCTCACACCTTTGAAGATGTGACTTAAACATCTCATCCTCTTTGAAGCCTTTCTGACCTTCCTCTCCCTATTCTGGGAAGAACTAGTTTTCTCTCCTTTATATTAGCATTATGCCAATACATACCAAAATTACAGTCTTTATTCTCTGTGGAACAATAGACTGGTTCCAAATCGGGAAAGGAGTACGTCAAGGCTGTATATTTTCACCCTGCTTTTTTAACTTATATGCAGAGTACATCATGAGAAATGCTGGACTGGATGAAGCACAAGCAGAAATCAAAATTGCCAGGAGAAGTATGGATAACCTCAGATATACAGGTGATACCACCCTTATGGTAGAAATCGAAGAACTAAAGAGCCTCTTGATGAAAGTGAAAGAGGAGAGTGAAAAAGTTGGCTTAAAATTCAGCATTCAGAAAACTAAGAGCATGGCATCTGGTCCCATCAATTCTTGGCAAATAGATGGGGAAACAGTGGACACAGTGTCAGACTATTTTTTGGGGCTCCAAAATCACTGCAGATGGTGACTGCAGCCATGAAATTAGAAGACGCTTACTCCTTGGAAGGAAAGTTATGACCAACCAAGACAGCATATTAAAAAGCAGAGACATTACTTTGCCAACAAAGGTCCATCAAGTCAAAGCTATGGTTTTTCCAGTAGTCATGT
>NW_011494620.1:6480619-6485372 GCF_000754665.1 Bison bison bison | reverse complement strand
TAGTCATGTATGGATGTGAGAGTTGGACTATAAAGAAAGCTGAATGCAGAAGAATTGATGCTTTTGAACTGTGGTGTTGGAGAAGACTCTTGAAAGTCCCTTGGACTGCAAGGAGATCCAACTTGTCCATCCTAAAAGAAATCAGTCCTGAATATTCATTGGAAGGACTGATATGGAAGCCAAAACTCCAATACTTGGACCACCTGATGTGAAGAACTAACTCATTTGAAAAGGCCCTGATGCTGGGAATGATTGAGGGTGGGAGGAGAAGGGGACAACAGAGGATGAGATAGTTGGATGGCATCACCGATTCAATGGACAGGAGTTTGAGTAGGCTCCGGGAGTTGGTGATGGACAGGGAAGCCTGGCGTGCTGCAGTCCATGGGGTCTCAAAGAACTGAACATGGCTGAGTGACTGAACTGAACTGAACTGACAGTTTTTTGCATGACTGTATCACTTATTGAGAATTCATTGTAGATAAGGACTTGTCTTTTCAAGTTTTATATTCTTAGGCATAGCCTAATGCTTTCCATAAATGTTTGTTGAATGAATGAAGGAAGGAATGAATACATAGGATTTAATTTCTGGCCCCAAAACGATCCTGATTTGTGTATATGAAGTACTTTTTCAAATGGCTTTCTGGGTAGTCACAGGATTGAAAGGTAAGTTGAGAGGATTTTATGAATCCTGTGAAGGATGTCTGTAGTTAAACATGGCATGAATCAAGTTTTGCTTTTATTTAAATTAATGCATCCAACTAAGAGATGTTAATTATATTAACCTACTAGCAAGGGGAATATAACTGTTATTATGATGATTGATTTTTCTCCATCATAAAATGCAGCTTGCATAGTCTCTAGACACACTAATGAAGTGAAATTTGTGCAGCAGTCTGTGAATTGATTGAGTTGGCAAAGCTTCAAATACAGTAAAAAATATGGCTGTCATTAATTTTTTACTACTTTTTAATTTTTAATTGAAAAAATGATTTAGTATCCAAATTAAAGAAAAACATAGTAGAGAAATAAGATCACTGTAATATCTGTCATTGTAAGCAACAGATATTTTAATTGTTTCATGTTACCTTCACATACATTCTTATTTTCAGGCAGTTGCAATTGTGGGATGTTTTTTGTTTGTCTGAAGATTGTCTATATCTGGACATTTAAAATGGATATATAGCAATATTTACCAAGAGATATTTTTACAAATGCTAGTTTCTTTAGCTAGAAAACTTTAACTAGCTAAAATCTCTAGATTCTCAATGATGTAACTTGGGGAAAAGAAAATATCTCTGAGAGCCAATAAGTTTGGTAAGTTGTAAAAGTAAACACATTCTTTTACTGTAGGATTTCCCAAAGGCTATAATATTGTCAGAGGCTTTAATAAAAAAAAAAAAAAGGATAATATGGCACATTTTCTTCATGTTAATTTTAACATGAAAACTTAAAAAAATACACAATAAAATAAATGTCTGTTCCACAAATAAGTGTTTGGAACACACTTTGGAAATCAACGATGGGTCATATTCTGTGTTGTTGTTGTTTAGTGCTCAGTCGTGTCTGACTCTGTGACTCCATGGACTGTAGCCCTCCAGGCGCCTCTATCCATGGGATTCTACAGGCAAGAATACTGGAGTGGGTTGCTATTTCCTTTTCCAGAGGATCTTCCTGCATTGGCAGGCGGATTCTTTACTGCTGAGCCACCAGGGAAGCCCCATTTTGTGATGTTGCTATAACATAATTTACTAGCCCGATTTTCTACTGTTGGACAAAGGTATTCAGTCACACTTGTGATAAAGCCCAAGATCCTTAACATGGGCTATAAACATGTGAGATCTGGTCCGTCTTGGTTTAACTCCCGTAGCTCTTCTGCTTGACTTCTGTGGTCCTCCCACTTTGGTTTCCTTTAGTCCTTGAACTCACTAAGCCCTTTCCCATTGCAGGTAGAACTTTTTTACATGCTGCTTTTTGACTTTTATATATAACAGCACATTTATCTTATTTCCTTTTATTGAGCCATTTACTAATTTACTACCAATATTTTCAGGAAACATAATTAGTAACTTAGAGAAATAGAGCACTATTGGTTTCATCTTCTACCAGCATTCTGGTGCATGGCAATTCCCTGTCTTTCCAGGAACATCCAATCGTGTTTCATGATTATGGGTGTTTGCCTAGCAGAACCAAAAGAGAAAGGCCCATAATAGATCACAATCCCAAATATCAGTAACTTTCAGATCGATTATTTTTTTCTCTTGGTTAATAAGATTGTCAGTGTTTTTCTTTAAGGGATTTTCAGAATATATGTTTCATGTTGTAGCTCATGAGGTCTTTGCTCAGTGTGACAAGGAAGTGGCAATTTGCTCTCTTCCACACTCTTGAAGGCCTATGGTGCTGTAAAGGAAGTGAGGGATGACTGTTGACCTACTTAGCTTAACCTCCCAAGGATGCAAAATGAGACCTGGGTACATACATGTTCCTCAGCATTTTGCTTCTAGGCGGTCATTTTATCATTAAATAGAATTAAAGCATAGAAGAAACGTTTATCAAAAATGTAAGTAAGCCCAAAGCATAGAAGGAAGTTTTGGCCCAACCCATTGATTTTACAGAGGCACAAAGGCAGATCCTGAGCTTGGGCCACTGAATGACTTCAGACGATACCACTCATGTAGACTGTGATATGAATGAGGTTTCTGGAATTGTTCAACTTTGCAGCCCCATTTAGAGAAGGTAAGCTATCTATTGGAGTTTGCTTTGTGATGTGATCTCAGGCTGCCACTCGTATATGTTTGATGACAGAATCAAGAATTAAGCATTAAAAAAAAAAAAAAGCATTAAAAAATTATTTATTTTAAATTGGAGGAAAATTGCTTTACAATATTGTGTTGGTTTCTGCCATACATCAACATGAATCAGCCATAGGTATACTTATGGCCCCTCCCTCTTGAACCTTCCTTCCACCTCCCACCCCAACTCACCCCTCTAGGTTGTCACAGAGTACCAGTTTGAGCTCCCTGGGCTCCCTGAGCTCAAACTGAGCAAATTTCCACTGGCTGTCTATTTTATACATGGTAATGTATATGTTTCCATGTTAGTCTCTCAATTCATCCCATCCTCCCCAAGAATTAAACATTTTTGGTAGACTCGAGAGATGGTGAAATTAATGTAAGGCAAAAAGTGTAAAGTATCAAATTTAGATTTTGAAATCAACTGACTCAATCCAAGCTGTGGAAAACCTGACTTGAGGTTATTTCAGTTGGAAAGACCTTAGAGATGAGTTCAGTAACCACAAGCACTATTATAGGTAACCCAAAGGCTGTAGCTATGAAATGCTCTAGTGGAACCCCAGGCTGAAGTAATAGAGATAGAGTATCCTAAGCTGAATTGGTCAGAACACAACAGAAATATTGTGCTCAGTTCTAGGAGTCATATTTTAAAAATTTTTTTAACTGAAATATAGTTGATTTGCAATGTTCTGTTACTTTTAGGTGTACAGCAAGGTGATTGTATCATATCATCTATATATGTATATAACAGCATTGTAAATCAACTATATGTACTTCTTTTTAAGATTCTTTTCCATTATAGGTTACTACAATATACTGAGTATATAGAAGTCAAATTTTTTAAGTGGATAATAACAAATCTCTGATTGCCAGGTCCCATGCATGGTACCTGATCGCAACTCAATATCCAGCTAGGCTGTTGCTGAGTCACCTATGCTGTATGCAAAGCTCTGGCACGTAGGAGGTGCTCAGTAGGTCTTCCTTTTCTTCTTTGCAAGGAGGGCAATCCGAATGCTGTTGGTGCTGGCAAACATGCTAACTCACAACCCTTTCAGAAAATTGGGAGTTATTTCTGAAGTCTTTGAGTCTTCAAACACTGAGAGCTTGACCCCTCGCTTTTACAGTGTTTGTTGTGATTCCCTACACACATAAAGGTTTGTTATTATTAAGACTTTACTGGAATTGTATAAATAACAACCAGTTTGATTTCCCTCCCTCCCTCACTTCTTTCCATATTTATTGAGGGCCATGGAAATGTGCTAGTCTCTAGGAATTAAAATTTTAATACTTCATGATTTCCTGGAAGAGACTTACTATAAAAGGAAGCAGACAGACATGAAAACAAATTACTTACAATATATGTGATGGTTGTAGCAACAGAAGTATGTGGAGGGCACAGATATATTAATAGCAATTTGATTCAATAAATACTGGCTTTGAGGACCTTCTATGTATTAGGCATGATGTGAAGCCCTGGGGGATCCACATAAAACAAGGCATACCATTATGAAATAGCTACACGTGTATAAGTATTCTGAAAGTGGAGGCACAGGCCACAGTGAGAGTCAGAAGACGAAGAAGGGTTCAATCTGAGGCTGAATGAAGGAGATGAGTTCGCCAAGCATGAAGAGAGGGGAAGCACAGTCCAGGGAAATGCCTGGAGCTGACCCTGAGAGCTGGGTTAAGAGAAAATGTTGAAAACTTAAGCAGTATGCATGAATCCTGTAAATATAGGAATAGTCTTTGAGGAAGTAGGGTGAAAGATCTTTGCAGAACCTTCTCAATGAGGTGTCTCTGGCCACCCTCACCTGTATAGGATTAATCACCATTTTTTTCTCTACTTTGTATATATCTCTGTATTTGCAGATATTACATAATGTATTGTGTGCTAAGCCACTCAGTTGTGTCCAACTCTTTGCAACCCTAGGGATTGTAGCCTGCCAGGCTTCTCTGTCCATGGGATT
>NW_011494620.1:6480410-6480519 GCF_000754665.1 Bison bison bison | reverse complement strand
CCCACATCTCTGATGTCTCCTGCACTGGCAGTGGATTCTTTACCACTATGCCTCCTAGGAAGCCCCACATAATGTATTTTATATATATATATATATATATATTTTTTTT
>NW_011494620.1:6472145-6480310 GCF_000754665.1 Bison bison bison | reverse complement strand
TTTTTTTTTTTTGTATGTCTTCATCTCTTACCCTTTTCTGAACTGCTTATTCAGACTTCCTCTGTTAGTATTTTCAGCACCCAGCTTAATACCTGGGATTTGGCACTTTTTTGCGGGGCGGTGAATTAAGGAACAGTTTTCAGGGAATGGAAAAGTGAAGAATGCCTTTGATAGAGATTGTACAAAAGATAAAAATGTCATGGAGAAAAGAGAGGGAAAGAAGTGTTAAGTAAGAAGAGCTATGACAGAATCTAAAGGGGGTCTGGCCCAGGCTGGTACATCAGAGGAAGTTCCCTGAGGAAGTGATATTGAGTTGAGATCTGAAAGATAAACAGGCATTAACTAAAATAAAAGAAGGGGTGCTTTAGGGAGCAACCTGGGCAAGACTACTTGGTAGTTATGGAGATGACTTTAAACAGACAGCAGGTAAAGTCAATAGGACTTTATTATTCACTAGACAAATATTTATTCCAGACATACCTCTAGCTCTGGAAGCATAGTGGTGAATGAAAGAGATCTCAACTTTCACAGGACTTACATTGTAGTGGAGGGAGACAGATCACAAACACACATGCAAATAGATCATTTGTTTATGGTGCCAGAGAGGGAAGTGACAAGATGCCCTCTGGGCTCTAGAATGGGCAACTGGATGGATGCTGGGCCCATTCACCAAGACAAGGAACGCTGAGGGAGGAACAGACTTGTCCAGGAAGAGCACGGGTTCGTTTCTGATACACTATGTGAAGTGCTTGTGAGATAAACAAGTGGGTTTCAAGTAGTCAGTTGTATATGTGGGTTTAAGTTTCAGTGTTGTCAGGTCTGAGATAAACATTTTGCAGTCTGTAATGTACATATGGTAATTAAAGTCACAGGAGGGGATAGAACTGCTCTTACGTCCACACAAGCCATATACTGTACAACTTGATGGGAGCCAGTCATGTTTGACTCTTTGCAGCCCTAAGGACTGTAGCCTGCCAGGCTCCTCTGTCCATGAAATTCTCCAGGCAAGAATACTGGAATGGAGCCATTTCCTTCTCTAGGGCATCTTCCCAACTCAGGGATTGAACCCAGGTCTCCTGCATTGCAGGCAGATTCTTCATCAGCTGAGCCACCAGGGAAGCCCCAGGTAAAGGTCTAATGTATATGGTAATTAAAGCCACAGGAGTGGATAGAAACTGCCCTTTTGGCCACACAAGCCATGCATTGTACAGCTTGAGGGTGAGCCGATTACACAGACAGTGGTGTGCCTAGTGTCTCCTGGAATTGTGCACCGTGATGGCCATGGATGACCTATTGAGGGAATATGGAGCGAGGAGGAAGTTGAGCTTTGAGGATCAAATATTGAATTACTTCAAAATTTAAAGGCCAGGCAGAGAAGGAGGAGCTATCGAGAGAGAGAGAGAGAGAGAGGGAGAGAAAGGAGCAGCAAAGAACTGAGACGAAAATCCAGAGAGTGATGTCAGAGAAACCAAAGGAAGAGAAGCCTTCAAGGGAGGAGTGGTCACTAAGGTCAGACGCTGCTGAGAAGCCTAGTGAGATGAGGAGTGGACACATGGTCATCTCAGGTCTCGGTGGCCTTTGTGAAAGCTGTTTTGGTGGGGTAATAAGGCCAGACTGGAATGAATTGGGGGAGTGAGTGGGAGGTGAAGAAACGTAGACAGCTGATGTGTCCTATGACATGACATTTGAAAAATGTCCTCACCCAGACATGCAGATGAGTCCCAAACTGGAGTGATTCACCCCAGAGGGAGCTGGGTAACTTTGCAAGAACCCTAATTTGGAGATGTTGGTGTTGGTAGTGGTTAGGTTTCTGAGCAGTAGTTTTTCTTCTTCCTCGTCCTCTGCCGTTTTATCGTCTGGAGCACGACACTGATTGCAATGGCAGTGTCTGAGGTGACGACAAGTGAGTGTTTTTGGAAAAGGGGCTGGAATTTCCAGCACACACACTGAGTTGATTCTACTGTTATATTTGAGCATTACTAATAAATTGGGAAAACATGGTGCAGACCACACACGACTTTTGGAAGGTCCTCCCTGATGTAAGGAGCATATTCCTTAAACTCTTTTGTTTAAATATATCCGACCACTCTTGCCCAGTCTATCCATTGCCCTTTTAAGGGGTATCTATCTTCTGATCACTTGCAGCTTATGATGTTTCTCAGCCTCTTCAAAAGAAACACATGTAGAAGCATTGTTCTCTATGTGGAAATTAGTTAGATGGAAGAGTCTAGAGAGCTCAGTGGCTTTGTGTGTGTGTGCTCAGTTGTTCAGTCATGTCCAACTCTTTGCAATCCCATGGACTGTAAACCCACCAGGCTCCTCTGTCCATTTCCCAAGCAAGAATACTGAATTGGGTTGCTATTTCCTTCTTCAGGGGATCTTCCTGACCCAGGGATCAAATCCACATCTCCCACATTGGCAGGTGGATTCTTTACCACTGAGCCACCTGGGAAACCCTCAGAGGCTTTAGGACACAGTTATTGGGACTGGCAGGCCCCCTCTTTCTCTTGTTCTCCAGGTTTGTATGTATGGCCTCTGACCAAGGATCTGTTCTCTGAAGTACAGCGTGGAGCTGCCCTCTAGAATGCTCTTTAGACAGAGCCCCAAGAATTGAGATTTATGCAGATTCAGTAAAGGGTCTTTAAAGTCCATTTTCAGAGACATTTCCCAAGAAATGAAAGAACCTCTTATAGAAAAAAATGGTTTTGCTGTTCAAACCATTGAGATAGTCTTGAGATATCTTGAGTAGTCTTGAGATAGCCAGTTGTCAAAATTCAGTGCATGTTGTGATGTAATTCACTGGAGGAAAATATGCTAGCCACAGCTTTTTCAAGCAGGCAGCCTGGCGCTAATCACTGGCTTCTTCATAATGCATGTATCTGCTAGCTCTAACATGTGTTAACCTTATACAGCATTGCTATAGTATCGACTTCCCTGATGACTCAGTGGGTAAAAAATATGCCTGCAGTGCAGGAGACACAGGAGACACGGGCTCAATCCCTGGGTCGGGAAGATCCCCTGGAGGAAGAAATGGCAACCTGCTCCAGTATTCTTGCCTGGAGAATCCCATGGACCGAGGAGCCTGGTGGGCTACAGTCCATGGGGTCTCAAAGAGCCTGGGAAATCCCATAGATGGAGGAGCCTGGTGAGCTGCCGTCTCTGGGGTCACGCAGAGTCGGACACGACTGAAGCGAGTTAGCAGCAGCAGCAGCAGAGCACACACTGAACCGGACTAGCATAGCTGTGATCCTGACTGTTACTCTCATTCACACAAAACTTGTGAACTCAGTATATTCACCACTGAGTACAGCCAAACCATATCAAAGAGTGAACATATATTCCCTCTTCTAATATAACTCTGCACACACAAAGAACTGACGACCTGGAAAAATAAAGAATATATAAACATGGTAATGTGACATAAAAAGTTCAAGCTAAGGAGGGTATTGTTTTGTTGTTCAAACGGAGAGTAAGAGTCAACAGAATCTTATTTTCTTTTTAGTATTTATTTGACTGTGCTAGGTCTTAGTTGTGGCACACAGGATCTTTGATCTTTGTTGCAGCATGGGGATCTTTCAGTTGCAGCATGTGGAATTTAGTTCCCTGACCAGGGATCGAACCTGGGCCTCCTGCAGAGTCGTAGCCATTGGAAGACCAGGGAAGACCCAACAGAATCTTTTATTTCACCTATAGGCTCACTGGAGGCAGTCCTGCCGGTTAGCTCACCCTCAGTTTGCAACAAATTATTGTTTAGAAAAGCTTTGGGGTCGGGCCCCTTTCTGACTCTTTGAGAGCAACTGGGAAGCTAATGAGAGAGAGAGATCAGTCTTATCTTGATGAGTGCTTTGACAATAGGCCCAATAGAATAAAAGTCAACCTATATTTATTTTTCAGTCCCTGAACATTTCCATCATTCTGGACTGTGTGTTCCTATTTGCATTCTTTATTTTTGGAGTGAAAATCTCTCAAGAGCGAAGTAGTATCCTTTCAAAGAAAATACCACAACCACCAGCATGATGGACTCTTATTCTTCTCACTACCACTTTTACCACCTGCTGCTCTTGTATTCTCTCTTTGAATGGTCAGATGTCAAGTATTGCAAGAGTTTCTGGGCACGAAGCCTTAGTCTGCTAAGTCAGTGACAGGCGTGCTGTTAGTCAGCTGAACCCAGGTACCCAATGATACCTCTAAACAGTGTCACACAACCATTTAAAGTCTTTCAAATGCTGATTTTGTCATCAGGGAATTCACTGACCTGCACGTTTGAAACAAGGGATTTTTAAGCAATGTTGCATACATACAATGTTGAGAAGTTCAAGAAGCAAAGAAGGAGGGCCCATTCAATATTTAAAAAAATTGGAAGTGATGATATTTAAACTCCAACTAAAAATCTTTATCTACTTAAAAAAATTGTAATATATAGTGGAATTCTATGTAACTTTGTTCTGTATTTTCCAAGCCTCCTGTCAATGTGTTATTATGCTTTCATAATTTAAAATATAAAAAAGAAAGAGGAAGGAAAAAAGTGATTTTAAAAGTGACACTTGAGTATTGCAGACAACTTGGAAAAGACCATTTAATAACAAGTGGAGAGTGTCCCTTTCATGGAGGCTGTGTCTTTAATGGGCTGCGTGTATTCCTGGGGGCTGACTTCATGCTGATGCAGGGCAGCAGTATCTCACACCACTGCCCTCTCTGCTTTGCACCTCTGCTCCAGTTTTCTTTCCTTTCACAACATGATAAACAAAACCACATGTTATTTGTGTGGTCAAGTTAAAGGAAGGAAAACGTCACCAAAACAAAAGAACTACAAGTGAAATGTAATAAACCCAGTCCTTTTTATTATGGTTTTTCTTCTCTAAGTTTTTCATGGCAAGCTTGAAGTAGCCAGTATGAGCCTGTGGTCATATCTCTAGCCATCTGTTCCCTCTGTGGGCTGTCCCCAAAGTTGGCTTTCAATTCCTGGAGGAAATGTATCCCAAATGACAGGATTTTTGATTTTGCAAGTTCCCTTTTAACTTCAGCTTCAATTTATTGATGTTGAATATATTTATTCTTTGTGCTGACAGCAGTATTGTAGCTGTCTGTGTGAGTAGACTTGACCAGGTTATGAATTACACACTATTCATTCTTCACAATTTCTCTTCCTCAGTCCAGTTTATAGAGTACAGGTATACCCAACAACATCACCTATCTTCAGGTTCGTTTGAATCTCTCTTGTGTTACACACACACACACACACACACACACACACACACATATACACATTTAGAAGAACACTTTAGCTAATGTCTTTCATGTTTCCTTCTTAGGACATGATAGAATAAAGATTATTAATATAAGAACACTTGTAGTTTTTTAAAAAATTATTTTTTTAATTGAAGGATAATGGTTTTACAATATTGTGTTGGTTTCTGCCATACATCAGCATGAATCAATGGTAGGAATACGTGTGTCCCCTCCCTCTGGAACCTCAGAACCTCACTCCTATCTCCCACCGGTCTCCCTCTTCTAGGTTGTCACAGAGTAACCGTTTGAGATCCCGGAATCACATAGCGTATTCCCACTGGCTATCTATTTTACATATGGTAGTGTGTGTGTTTCCATGCATCTCTCTCCAATTGTCCCACCCTCTCCTGCCCCCCTCTGAAGAACACTTGTAGTTTTTAAACTTGTCTCCCTTCCTGAGTAGGCCTGGGGGAAGGAAGGTGAACTGTCCAAGGAGCACCTGTGGACAAGGTGCCAAAAGAGCATTTGGGGTTATGTATTGGGGAGAGAAGCTTGGAAGCAGTTTAATATGTGAAGAAAATGGAGAAGGAAGGAGGTGAAGTATAAATGGGTTCTAAGGATGTCATTCATGATTTTGCATTATCTTGAAATTATTTTTGGTTACATGCACTGGGATTCAGATACAAGGATGGATTGTCTTATAAACCTTATAGAGATATATGTTGTGTCTGTCCTTGATGTTCATTTAAACCACAGTTGCAGGGTGTAAATACCTGCTGTGGTGCTGGTAGGAATGAGTGGGTGGAAGGCTCACCTGGCCTGTGCCTTGAACTTTGATCCTTCAGGTTGGGGTTCACCACTGCAGACCCAGGAGCTATCCTTCCTTGATTGCTCTCGTATTCTGGTCTGTGCCTCCTGCAGAATTCCCTGGAACTGTGCTAGAGAATAATACTGATACACATTTCTCAACTCTTCAAGCTATGTGCTGTCATTAACACCTGACCCCTGTGTGAGTGGAGGGGAACCACCTCCTCACTATATGTTTTTATCTTCTGAGTGGCCTGGTGCAGTTTCAGCTTCCTTGACACAGGGGCTGGAAATGCTCTCAGTAAAGACTCCCAAGTAGGCAGCATTCTTGCCCTCCTGAAGTTCATAGTCAAACCCTAAACTGTGACCCAGGGTGGTCACCAAATAGAGGATTACTTCAGCCATTTTTGTTGATTCTTCAGTTTCTCTGCCATCACCATCAAGATTTCCAGAGGATTCGATGACAGTCCTTAGGTGGCAGTTGCTTCCACCTTCACATCCTTTGTAGTACCTCTCTTTTCCCTCTCTACCGTGTCCATTTGGTGCAGCGTGTTTGGTTAGCTGTTTAGAGGAAGAAATTGTATGATTTTCTATGGTGCTTGCAGTATCTAAGGGCCCCCTGGGTAGCTCAGCTGGTGAAGAATCTGCCTGCAATGCAGGAGACCTGGGTTCGATCCCTGGGTTGGGAAGATCCCCTGGAGGAGGACATGGCAACCCATTCCAGTATTCTTACCTGGAGAATCCCCACGAACAGAGCAATATGTAGATGATTTGATCTATGGTACCTGACTTGAAATGGGTCAACATATGATTTTTTGATGTTATTAGGGTGTGAAGTTGATATGGATTCAGTAGAAATTTTTGAATTTTGATCTTTTCCCTGGCTATTGATATGTGGTATGGTATCCTCTCATGATGCTGGGCAGGGGCAGTGAGCCACAGCCCCCAGTCCTCACGTGATCATGAGGGCAAACAACCTATACACATACAGCCATCCTGTAACCGAACAATCATTCTGTTTTTTACTTTCAGTACAGTATCCAATAAATTACATGAAGTATTCAACACTTTATTATAATACAGGCTTTGTATAAGATGATTTTGCCCAGCTCTAGGCTAACATAAGTGCTCTGAGCACATCTAACGTAGGCTAGCTAAGCTTGGGGGCTTCCCTGGTAGCTCAGCTGGTAAAGAATCTGTCTGCAATGTGGGAGACCTGGTTTCGATCCCTGGGTTGGGAAAATCCCCCGGAGAAGGAAATGGCAAAGAAAGAAAGAAAGTGAAGTTGCTCAGTCGTGTCCGACTCTTTGCAACCTCATAGACTGTAGCCTACCAGGCTCCTCTGTCCATGGAATTTTCCAGGCAAGATTACTGGAGTGGGTTGCCACTTCCTTCTCCAGGGGATCTTCCTGACCCAGGGATTGAACACTTGTCTTCCACATTACAGACAGACGCGTTACCATCTGAGCCACCAGGGAAGCCCTTGGAAATGGCAACCCACTCCAGTATTCTTGCCTGGAGAATCCCCATGAACAGAGAAGCCTGGTGGGTTACAGTCCATGGGGTTGCAAAGAGTTGGACACGACTGACCAACTAAGCACAGCACAGCTAAGCTTAGATGTTTGGTGGCTTCAGTTCAGTTCAGTGGCTCAGTCATGTCCGTTGGTGGGTTAGGTATATTAAATCCATTTGACTTATGATATTTTCACCGTATGGTAGGTTTATTAGGATGTAGCCCCATCATGCAGTTCATGGGATTGCAAAGAGTTGGATACGATTTAGTGACTGAACAAACCCATCATAATTTGAGGGAGATCTGTATACATATCTGTATATATATATATGCATATATATATTCACATACATATTTATATATCTGTATAAGATTGCCGAGAGAAATATCAATAACCTCAGATATGCAGATGACACCACCCTTATGGCAGAAAGTGAAGAGGAACTAAAAAGCCTCTTGATGAAAGTGAAAGAGGAGAGTGAAAAAGTTGGCTTAAAGCTCAACATTCAGAAAACAAAGATCATGGCATCCGGTCCCACCACTTCATGGGAAATAGATGGGGAAACAGTGGAAACAGTCAGACTTTATTTTTCTGGGCTCCAAAATCACTGCAGAT
>NW_011494620.1:6461203-6471963 GCF_000754665.1 Bison bison bison | reverse complement strand
GAGATCTAACCAGTCCATTCTGAAGGAGATCAGCCCTGGGATTTCTTTGGAAGGAATGATGCTGAAGCTGAAACTCCAGTACTTTGGCCACCTCATGCGAAGAGCTGACTCACTGGAAAAGACTCTGATGCTGGGAGGGATTGGGGGCAGGAGGAGAAGGGGACAACAGAGGATGAGATGGCTGGATGGCATCACTGACTCGATGGACGTGAGTCTGAGTGAACTCCGGGAGTTTGTGATGGACAGGGAGGCCTGGCGTGCTGCGATTCATGGGGTCGCAAAGAGTCGGACACGACTGAGCGACTGAGCGACATATATATATGCATACACATCCCACACATTTCTTGGTGTGTGGAGTCAGAAGAGATGTTTCATATGTATATTTACATATGTGTTCAGTGATATATTTGGTATTTTATATACTGAAGTATTTAAATATTTATATGTATTGCTATATTTATAAATACCTTTTCATATGTTCCCTTTCCTATTTTTCATCTTTGTTTTTCAGTTGTACTTTCCAAGAAATTTCTTGAAGTTTAACTTCTAGCCCTTTTAGTGAGTTTTTCATGTCTGCTTTCACATTTTTAAAAATTTCTAAGGCTTAATTTTGTTCTTTGACTACATTAAAATTCAAGTTTTTAAAATAAGTGCAGTCGTCTCTTGTATCTCTCTTAAGTTATTACTGATAATTTTTTTAAGCTTTCTTTTCCCTCCATGTTCTGTTTCCCCCAGAGTATGCTTTTCTTTCTGTTTGTTTTGTATTTGTCTTTCATAATGGAAGTTCTCCTCTAATATTTCATCTCTTTAATTGCCTATGCTAAGTCACTTCAGTCATGTCCAACTCTGTGTGATCCCATAGATGGCAGCCCACCAGGCTTCCCCGTTCCTGGGATTCTCCAGGCAAGAACACTGGAGTGGGTTGCCATTTCCTTCTCCAATGCGTGAAAGTGAAAAGAGAAAGTGAAGTCGCTCAGTCGTGTCCGACTCTTAGCGACCCCATGTACTGCAGCCTACCAGGCTCCTCTGTCCATGGGATTTTCCAGGCAAGAGTACTGGAGTGGGATGCTGCAGATTGCCTTCTCCGTTTAGTTGCCTACTTATATGCAAAAATGGGGCACCAGCAACAGATTGGAAACCCGTGTGTGTGTGTGTGTGTGTGTGTGTGTGTGTGTGTGTGTATGCGTGCGCCTCACTTGAAGGTGATCTGGCTGGGCTGTTTATAGGGTGAATTTCTGATGTGAATAACTTTAGGTATTTTTCTCTTGGGCCGGCTTATGCCCTCCAGCTCCAAGCTCCTGCCAGAGGGTATAAACCTCACTGCTAGTGTTAAGGGAGTTGAATGAGAGAAGAGCCTGGGAATCTCAGCATCTTCCTGCTTTTACTTCATCTTCCTGTGTCAGTACAGCACACCCACCCTCACTGGTGCCTGTTGCCTCGAAATCCAGAGACTTGTTTGACTCTTTCTAGAGAATAAACCTTTGTCCTCTTGAGGGACCCTGGGGGATCTGAAGACTTTTAAAGAAACCTACTTTTAGCCTGTCCTTTGTCCCTATTTCCAGAGATGCCCAAGCCTTTTGGGGATTTGGAGGTATAAATTGTGTTGCTTCTGGCTTTCTCCAAATTGCCAGTTTAGAATTCAGCTGTCTTTGTTCTGTGATGTCATTACCATTTTTTTCATCAGCTTTATAGCTTCCAGATTTTGCTGCTGTTATCACCTCTCCCATCTTCACACCTATCTTTAAGGGCTTATGCCTTTTAATGGATATTTTGGTAAAGTTTGGGGATGGAACAGCGGGAGTCCAGCCCATCATTATTTTTTAATTAATTAATTAAATTTTAATTAGAGGATAATTGCTTTACAATATTGTGATGGTTTCTGCCATACATCAACATGAATCAAGCATAGGAATACATATGTCCCCTTCCTCTTGAACCAGTCTATCATTTTAAACAGAAACCCTTTTACAGAGATTTTATTTGTGTTTCTCCCTCCCAGCTTTTTATTGCTAGGCTGACACCATGCTGTGCCTGCTAAGACTGGAGTTGGGGTGGGGATGTGGGTTGGGGCCTAAGATGGAGCACTAATGTAAGGCCAAGCTCATGCAAATGTTTCCACTTCAAAGTGAGTTATTTTCTACTGATTGCTCATATCAGTTCCTTAAATTGATGCCTTCTAGTTGAGTTGTTCCACTTACTCTTCAGACAAGACCCCCACCCTGAATTCTAGCCATAGAAACAGCTTAGGCTCAAAGTGAAACCCCTCTCCCTCATCATAGCCTTCTCTCCCACTAGAGGGGTTAGGTATTCAAATCTGTCATGGTATTACACTGTTCACTGATGAATAGCAGTACATTTTTCCTTGTGTGAGCATGAAAATTCTAGCTATGGAGGCAGCGCATGGGTATTGCATGTGCTAGCCAGAGATATTCTGATTTTCTAGAATATTTATTTCCAAAGGTACCTTGTTTATAACAGGGGTATTACACGAAATACTGGATTATATGCTACAACTCTGTGGGAGAGGGAGAGGGTGGGAAGATTTGGGAGAATGGCATTGAAACATGTGAAATGTCATGTATGAAACGAGATGCCAGTCCAGGTTCAATGCACGATGTTGGATGCTTGGGGCTGGTGCACTGGGACGACCCAGAGGGATGGTATGGGGAGGGAGGAGGGAGGAGGGTTCAGGATGGGGAACACATGAGAAATAAAGGAATAAAAAAGTAAAAAAAAAAATAAACAGCAAATTCTAAAAATAAATTAAATAAATAAACAGTTATTTTCTGAACTGTATTTTCAAAGAAACATAATTGTTGACATGAATTTTATTTTTTTGGCTTTAGATTGCTGGTGATATAATAAGAAAACAAATAATATAAAACCCAGAGAAATCTATATAAAATGTTAAGACTATCAACTAGTTCTTAAGCCTGCATAAATCTTGGTCCTTCATATGACATTGTTACCAAAAAGATATCCAGAGATGTTTCATCTTAATGTTTTCACATGTACATCAAAAGAATATGAATGCTTGCAAGATGTTAGTCTGTTTCATTGAATTTCACAGCTTTGCATCCCATGTCAGGAAGCTGTAGCAGAGTTGTGCTGATACCCAGGGCAGAATGCCAGCACATGCATATGCTGACACAGATGCTAAATGAGGAGTCAAGACTGTAGCACTCAGATGTATCCCACCCCAGACTTTTCTCATCTAAATTTAAAGCCTAGGTGGCCCCTGCAGGCTTTCCCTAAACTTGCCCTCTGGCTATGACTCGAGACTAACCATCTTAAATCTCAGATGAATAGCACTGTCCATATTGTAGAAGTGTGGCACTTGATACATTTCCCAGGCCTGAGGCTGCAGTCTTTATTGCCAGAGTAGTAAACCATGGGGTGTAGTCACTGTGGTCAGCAAGCTGTTTGTCTGCCTAATATCTCTGTGGTCACCATTCCTTCATGATTCGTGGGCTTTGAGGTTCTGATGGGGCTGACTCCAACCTCTGGATCCAGAAGTGGGCCCACGACCCAGGCCTGGGCCATCAAAGAACTCCATTCACCTGGCTGTAGTAATGGCTCAGAGGGACTGAGTCAGTCCCCCTGTCTGAGTTTGTTCTGGAGCTCTTGCTAGAGCTGGCTAGGAAGAGGTACAGTCTTTCTGGGGGGCTGCCAAATGGTCCTCTTTGCTACTCCTAGGAAGAGACAGATTGAGAGTCAACACAAAAGAAGCAGGGCTAAGGGATGGAGGAATAGAGGCAGATTCCCAGTGATATTATTTGTATCTTAGTATTGTGTTCTGAAAGAGATGGGAATACCAGACCACCTGATCTGCCTCTTGAGAAATTTGTATGCAGGTCAGGAAGCAACAGTTAGAACTGGACATGGAACAACAGACTGGTTCCAAATAGGAAAAGGAGTTCGTCAAGGCTGTATATTGTCACCCTGTTTATTTAACTTATATGCAGAGTACATCATGAGAAACACTGGACTGGAAGAAACACAAGCTGGAATCAAGATTGCCGGGAGAAATATCAATAACCTCAGATACACAGATGACACCACCCTTATGGCAGAAAGTGAAGAGGAACTAAAAAGCCTCTTGATGAAAGTGAAAGTGGAGAGTGAAAAAGTTGGCTTAAAGCTCAACATTCAGAAAACAAAGATCATGGCATCCGGTCCCACCACTTCGTGGGAAATAGATGGGGAAACAGTGGAAACAGTCAGACTTTATTTTTCTGGGTTACAAAATCACTGCAGATGGTGACTGCAGCCATGAAATTAAAAGACGCTTACTCTTTGGAAGGAAAGTTATGACCAACCTAGATAGCATATTCAAAAGCAGAGACATTACTTTGCCAACAAAGTTTCGTCTAGTCAAGACTATGGTTTTTCCTGTGGTCATGTATGGATGTGAGAGTTGGACTGTGAAGAAGGCTGAGCACCGAAGAATTGATGCTTTTGAACTGTGGTGTTGGAGAAGACTCTTGAGAGTCCCCTGGACTGCAAGGAGATCCAACCAGCCCATTCTGAAGGAGATCAGCCCTGGGATTTCTTTGGAAGGAATGATGCTGAAGCTGAAACTCCAGTACTTTGGCCACCTCATGCGAAGAGCTGACTCACTGGAAAAGACTCTGATGCTGGGAGGGATTGGGGGCAGGAGGAGAAGGGGACGACCGAGGATGAAATGGCTGGATGGCATCACTGACTCGATGGACGTGAGTCTGAGTGAACTCCAGGAGTTGGTGATGGACAGGGAGGCCTGGCGTGCTGCGATTCATGGGGTCGCAAAGAGTTGGACACGACTGAGTGACTGATCTGGTCTGATTGCCCCTGGACTTTCTAATTATGGGATTCCAATATAGTTTCCTTTTAAAAGTGCTGGTTTAATGGTATTTTATACCTGCAGTGGAAAGAGCCTTGACTAATATAATTGTACTGACCTCCACCAACTGTACTTTTTCTGCCAAACTGCATACATTTGGTCAGGTTACAGATGGTGATAAACTTGAATTATCCAACTGGGCTGTGTGTATTGATTCATTGAACTTGAAACTTACTAAATCTGTAGCTTGTACTGTGTGGACACCTATAAACCAGCAGTAATGTACTGACATTCTAGCTGCGAATGATTTACTGTTGCAAACTGTTTGCCTCCTAGGGCTTAGGGCCCTTACCTGTAAAATGATGATGAAATTACTCACTTCATAGAGATCCTGGGGTGAGTACTTCACATAAACCCTTTAGGGCTCCTGGTTATATTTAAGTATAGTACAAAGGGGCTTTCCTGTTGGCTCAGTCAGTAAAGAATTTGCCTGCAGTGCTGGAGACATGGCTTCGATCCCTGGATTGGGAAGATCCCCTGGAGAAGAAAGTAGCCACCCACTCCAGTATTCTTGCCTGGGAAATATCATGGGCAGAGGAGCTTGGCAGGCTACAGTCCATGGGGTCTCAAGAGTTGGACATGATTTAGTAACTAAACCACCACCACATAGTAGCAAAAGTGATTTTACTGTCATTATAAGACGCCTGTTAATTTCTTAGTTGATCAAAATATAAGTTTCTCAAACTTTATCTGATTCTAAAATGATTTATCAAAATCGGTTTTTCAGGATAAAATCTGAAAAAAATTCACATAGTTTATTCTTCTGTTTGCTTGGGTTACAAATATGATTTATTTATGAAATGTTGCTAGATGGTATTCTAGACTTCTGGTGTGGCAATTTTTAAAATATTTAAAGAAGACAGTTTTTAAAATAATGCCAAGAACAAATGGTATAACATAACATGTTGTTAAAGCAAGTTGTTAAGGTCTCTGAACAGTGTGTATACCAACAAATCACATATATTTCAAGTATTAAATTGACTTGCCAAATTATTTTCCAACCTCTCTTTCTGCACAGTGTATACTAGAACATTTTCTTATCTACCTTAGTTTGCTCATCTGTCCTTTGACTTTATTATAGAAAGATAACTTTGTTCAGACATAATACATGTTATAAAATTCACCTGTAAAAGTATACAATTCAGTGGTTTATATCCCATTATTATTACACAGAAAAAAGTATTCTCTGGGTGTCCGGCTGGCAGCTTAAAGTCCTCCAACAAAAAATAACAAGGGTGAGTGTGCAAGCCTGCAGGAAGTCGCCACTCACCTGGTTCCTGCCGCCAGTTGGTTTGGCGATGGGAGCCTCTCTTCTTCTCATTCTTTTTTATGTTGGTGCCAACCTCGGTGTAGTTGCATTCCCAGTGGGCTTTCATACACGTCTTACTTAATAAAATACTGCTTTGAAGTGAAATGGAGAAGGAAATGGCAACCCACTCCAGTATTCTTGCCTGGAGAATTCCATGGACAGAGGAGCCTGGTGGCCTACAGTCCATGGGGTCACAGACAGTCGGACACGACTGAGTGACTAACACTTGGAAAAAAAAAAAGTATACTCTGTTTTTTTCCTTTATTGCACTTACAAGGAGAAGGCAATGGCAACTCATTCCAGTACTCTTGCCTGGAAAATCCCATGGACGCAGGAGCCCAGTAGGCTGCAGTCCATGGGGTCACGAAGAGTCGGACACGACTGAGTGACTTCACTTTCACCTTTCACTTTCATGCATTGGAGAAGGAAATGGCAACCCACTCCAGTGTTCTTGCCTGGAGAATCCCAGGGACGGGGGAGCCTGGTGGGCTGCCATCTATGGGGTCGCACAGAGTCGGACACGACTGAAGTGACTTAGCAGTAGCAGCAGCACTTCCCAAAATTTGTACTTACCCATTTACTTGATTGTCTACTGTTTATGCAACACGATCCCTATTTTGTGAGGAAAAATATATGTACATAGGAAAGGCAAAAACCAAAAGAAATACAGGGTTATGATATGTTTTACTTTCTTTCTTGAAATTTTTTTCCCCAAATGAGTTAATTTTTATTATAAGATGGAGGTCACTTTAAAAATAGCCTTCAGTAAAACAATATGGTGAAGCTTAGCATTGTAATGTTTAGCTAGAAAAGTTTCAAAAGAGAACAAATAACATGATGTGTTTATAATAGTATCCAAAGTAACCAAAATAGAAATATGATTTTTTGTGAAGAGTATAAAGCAATGCAACTACATGAAAGGAAAACAAGGGAGTATTGAATATGGAACTAAGAATGATAGTTATTTCAGGTGGGTGAAGACAGTGGGATGAATGGGAACCTGTGTAGTTACAGAATATTGTTAATGAATCTAGCTTTTGTTTGTTTTGTGGGCACTTATTATTATTTTAATAATTTAAAATAATAATCTTTTAGTACTAGAGAGAGGATGGATGAATGGATAGGTAAATAGATAGGTATAGGCCATATTTATTTATTTTAAAGGATCTTTTTTTAAAAAATTGCTTATTTGGCTGCACCAGGTCTTAGTTATGACATGCAAACTGTTAGTTGCGGCATGTAGGATCTAGTTCTCTGACCGAGGTTGAACCTGAGCCCTCTGTGTTGGGAGTGTAGCGTCTCAGGCACTAGACTACCAGGGAAGTCCCCGCAGGCCATATATTTAAAAAGAGGCTTTGGTCTCCTATTCAAGTCGCCCATCTTGCTGATTACAGCACTTTACAAGTGGATCCTGTCACTAGGAAGTGCTGGGGTCACCAGGGCCAAGAATGACAGGCCCAGTACCACCTGACTGCATCGCTGGGTACCCCTCCTTCTGAACAGGGCTATGAGTGGAAGCAGGGCACAGCTGACACCCAGCTGGGACACACCTGCGAGGCAGGGCAGCCTGTGTCTGTGATGTTAACTGTGAGCCTGTTCTGGCTGTTCAGCATTTTCAACATCTTGCCTGGTGTGGGAAAAGATACCCAAGCTCATTCATTGACAGGCTTATCAACCACATTCCCATGCAGCAGTACAACCGCAATCAACTTCTACTTGGGCTGATAATTACAAAGAGGGGGAGGAAAGGAGATAGTTGTAGGTTCAAAGAGATGAGACCTTTTATTGTGGTCAGACAGATCTGTTTGTGAATGATTTCAAGTCAGAAAGTGGCTCCACATTTTATGATGCCCCCAACGTCTGTTCAGCTCTCTTTTCACAGTATTTCCCGATGCAAAATGTATCATCACCTCTTGTCTCTGCTCTACATTTTAGACACATGCTTTATTTTTTATTTATTTAAAATCTTAAAAATTTTAATTGAAGGATAATCACAATATTGTGTTGGTCTCTGCCACACGTCAACATGGATCAGCCATAGGTATACATATGTCCCCTCCCTCTTGAACCTCCCTCCCACCCCATCCCACCCCTCTAGGTTGTCACAGAGCCCTGGTTTGAGTTCCCTGAGTCATACAGCAAATTCCCATTGGCTATCTAGTTTACATATGTCAGTAGACATATACTTTAGGTGAAAAAGATTTCTGGAGAGGAAGGAGAAAGATGACAAAATGCCCTTTAGTAAATCCTTCCAGATGTAGACCCAGGTATCTGGAGTGGTCCTCAGAGAGCGCCCCACTCAGCATCCTTCACTGCACAGGCCCTGAGGGCCTCAGAGCTCTGCCAGTAGGGACAGGTCACCGCTAGGACCCAGAGCCCCCACCTCCCATCCCAGTGTGCTTTCCACTATGCTACATAGTAGGTAGCATGTTTACATGTAGAGATATATGGTTGGCAGCCACTTCAGGACCTAGTTCTGCCCACCAGTGGGACAGCACCAGCCTGGGACCCCTCAGGCCATGCAGTCAGCCACCCCAGGACACAGTCTCACCTGCCAAGAGGCTGGCAGACACCAGGGGTAGCAGGGCTGGGCAGCTAATTGTCTGAGGGTCAGTCCTACCTACCAACACGCTCATAGTCATCAGCTGCACCGCAACAGAGGGCCCCATACAGCTCACTCTCAGAGAATATGGCTCTGTTGACCAGAAGAGAGTATGCTACTGGGTCCCAGAGGATATCTTCTACAGAAGGCTACTTCTCCAGATGAGAAATGCAACCAACCTACCTGACACATACCTACCTAATACACAGAAATAAACAGGGAACTGAGCAAAACGAGGAGCAAAGATAATGTTTCAAATAAAGAAACAAAATAAAAGAAGAACTAAGAAGAAGAACTAAGTGAAGTGGAGATAAGTGATCTATCTGATAAAGAATTCAAAGTGTTTGTAAAGATGTTCAATGTACTTGGGAAAAGAATGAATGAACACAGTAAGAAGTTTAACAAAGAGTTAGAAAATATAGGGAAGGGCCAAACAAAGCTCAAAAATACAATAACTCAATATACTAGAGGGAATCAGCAGTAGAGTAGATGATGTAGAGGAGCTTCTTTGCAAACTGGAAGACAGGGTCGAGGAAATCACTGAAGCTGAACAGAAAAAAAGACAGAATTTTTAAAAATGAGGATAGTTTAAGAGACCTCATTAACAGCAGGTATACTAACACTTGCATTATAGGGGTCCCAGAAGGAGAAGAGAAAGAGAAAGGGGCAGAGAACTGATTTGAAGAAAAAGTAACTGAGAACTTCCCTAACTGGGAAAGAAAACAGACATCCAGGTCCAGGAAGCAGAGACAGTTCCAAACAAGAAGAACCTGAGGAGGATCACACCAAGACACATTATGATTAAAATGGCAAAAATTAAAGATAAAGAGTCTTAAAAGCAGGAAGAGAAAAGCAACTAATTACATACAAGGAACTCCCATAAGACTATCAGGTGACTTTTCAGCAGATAGCTTATGGGCCAGAAGGTTTAAAGTGATAAAAGCAAAACCAAAACCCTACAACCAAAAATATTCTACCAGTCAAGGCTGTTGTTCATATTTGAAGGAGATATAAAGAGTTTTACAGACAAGCAAAAGCTAAAAGAGTTCAGTACCCTAAACCTGATTTACAACAAATGTTAAAGGGACTTCTCTAAGCAAAAAAGACCATAACTAGAAATATGAAAAGTACAAAAGAAAAAATATCACTGGTAAAGGCAAACATACAATAAAGATAGTAGATCACCCACTTATAAAGCTAATAGAAGGATTAAAAGACAGAAGTAGTAAAATCATCTTTATCAATAGTAAATAGTTAAGAGATACATAAAGCAAAAATATGTTAATTATGATGTTAAACATAGTAAACATGGAGGGAGTGCATAAAAATGCAGGATTATTAAAATCACTCAGATTTAAGAGATTATCAATTTAAAATAACTTTATAATTATACATATAATATGTAAACATGGCCTTACAAATAGCTGTGAAAAGAAGAGAAGAGAAAAACAAAGGCGACAAGGAAAGATATAAACATCTGAATGCAGAGTTCCAAAGAATAGCAAGAAGAGATAAGAAAGCCTTCCTCAGTGATCAATGCAAAGAAATAGAGGAAAACAACAGAATGGGAAAGACTAGAGATCTCTTCAAGAAAATTAGAGATACCAAGGGAACATTTCATGCAAAGATGGGCTCGATAAAGGACAGAAATGGTATGGACCTAACAGAAGCAGATGATATTAAGAAGAGGTGGCAAGAATACACGGAAGAACTGTATAAAAAAGATCTTCATGACCAAGATAATCATGATGGTGTGATCACTGACCTAGAACCAGACATCCTGGAATGTGAAGTCAAGTGGGCCTTAGAAAGCATCACTATGAACAAAGCTAGTGGAGGTGATGGAATTCCAGTTGAGCTATTTCAAATCCTGAAAGATGATGCTGTGAAAATGCTGCACTCAATATGCCAGCAAATTTGGACAACTCAGCAGTGGCCACAGGACTGGAAAAGGTCAGTTTTCATTC
>NW_011494620.1:6460230-6460599 GCF_000754665.1 Bison bison bison | reverse complement strand
ACAGGACTGGTTCCAAATAGGAAAAGGAGTACGTCAAGGCTGTATATTGTCACCCTGCTTATTTAACTTCTATGCAGAGTACATCATGAGAAACGCTGGGCTGGACGAAGCACAAGCTGGAATCAAGATTGCCGGGAGAAATACCAAAATATGCAGATGACACCACCCTTATGGCAGGAAGTGAAGAGGAACTCAAAAGCCTCTTGATGAAAGTGAAAGAGGAGAGTGAAAAAGTTGGCTTAAAGCTCAACATTCAGAAAAGTAAGATCATGGCATCTGGTCCCATCACTTCATGGGAAATGGATGGGGAAACAGTGGACACAGTGGCAGACTTTATTTTTCTGGGCTCCAAAACCACTGCAGATGGTG
>NW_011494620.1:6441877-6460130 GCF_000754665.1 Bison bison bison | reverse complement strand
AAATCACAGGATGGTGACTGCAGCCATGAAATTAAAAGACGCTTACTCCTTGAAAGAAAAGTTATGACCAACCTAGATAGCATATTGAAAAGCAGAGACATTACTTTGCCAACAAAGGTCCGTCTAGTCAAGGCTATGGTTTTTCCAGTAGTCACGTATGGATGTGAGAGTTGGACTGTGAAGAAGGCTGAGCACCGAAGAATTGATGCTTTTGAACTGTGGTGTTGGAGAAGACTGTTGAGAGTCCCTTGGACTGCAAGGAGATCCAACGAGTCCATTCTAAAGGAGATCAGTCCTGGGTGTTATTGGAAGGAATGATGCTAAAGCTGAAACTCCAGTACTTTGGCCACCTCATTCAAAGAACTGACTCATTGGAAAAGACTCTGATGCTGGGAGGGATTGGGGGCAGGAGGAGAAGGGGACGACAGAGGATGAGATGGCTGATGGCATCACTGACTTGATGGACGTGAGTCTGAGTGAACTCTGGGAATTGGTGATGGACAGGGAGGCCTGGCGTGCTGCAATTCATGGGGTCGCAAAGAGTCAGACACGACTGAGCGACTGAACTGAACTGAACTGATATGTTGTATATGAACCTCAAGCCACAGACAAAAAATCTAAAATAGATAAATACAGAAAAAAGCTGAGGGATAAAATATCATGTCAATTATACTTCAATGAAAAAGAAAAAGAAAAAACATATGAAGTACTGACACATGCTACAACATAGATGAATCTTGAAAACATTGTGTTAAGTGAAAGAAGCCAGATACAAAAGACCACATATTGTATGGTTCCATTTGTATGAAATATCCAGAATTTTCTAATTTATAGAGACAGAAAGTAGATTACTGGTTGCTTATGGCTGGGGAGGGAATGGGAGAATAAGAGTGTGATAGTTGAAAGGTACATGTGTTTTTTTTTTTTTTTTGGTGATGAAAATATTCTAAAACTGGTTGTGGTTTGGTTGGTTGCACAACTTTGTGAATATGTTAAAAATCATTGAATTGTACAATTTAGATGACTGACTTGTATGGTATGTGAATTATATCTCAATAAAACTGGTACCAAGACAACACATACACGACAACAGGGCTGCACTAGGTCCCCTGGAGCTCAGTCAGTAAAGAATCTGCCTGCAATGCAGGAGACTGGGTTTGATCCCTGGATCAGGAAGATCCCCTGGAGAAGGAAATGACAACCTACACCAGTAGTCTTAACCAAGAGAATTCCACGGACAGAGGAGTCTGGCAGGCTACAGTCCACAGGGTCACAAAGAGTCGGACATGACTTAGCCACTAAACCAACCCAACTTGATTTGCTCTTGGGGTCGTGGTGGTGTCTTTTACTCTCATTCCTGTGTCTCTCCCCTGCTTAGTATGTGAGCCATTCTAATAAAACTTTTTGACTTGTGGTGTTTATCGATGGCACTAGTTCTTTGGTTTACTTTTCCAAGATAACATTTACATCTTCAAAGGGATCTTTTGAGAGTTTTATTCCAAAGGAGAATGTGATATGGGAATTTCAGGCTGTTTAGGAGAATGGAGGAAGTAGTTTGTGGATAAGCGATTTTCAAGCCACCCAAATCATCCTTGGCTTTTACTTTGCAGAAAGCATTCTTAGGGGAGAGGTACCAACGGTGCATGCTCTTGCATAAGTTGCTCCTTATTACTCAGAACGCAGAAATTCCCTTCACTAAGTCTGTGCTCCTTGATGACCGTAATGCTGAGTGAAAGGTTAATGAAATCTTTTTGTACATTTTCAGAAACCTCCAAAGTTTGAATTATGTTAGGGTGTCGGCTTTTTCATAGGCTGAAGCTGAGCTGGGATTGGGATGGCCCTGAGACAGTGTCTTTATTATCTCTGTTAACACCAGGCTGTCAGTCTCCAGATCCTCCGCTGTTCTCAGCCACATGGGTCATTGGGAAGGTGCATATCTTAGTATAGTTGGGTGGCTCTGTCTGGACATCCACTGACTTCTACTCACTGGCTCTTGCCGTGTATCCGAGGTGTGCTCCCTTAAGAGGCCCTGGACTTGCAGAAATTATTTTTGCAGCCAGAGAATTTATAATTCGCTACATATGGCCAGTCATTTTTAGCAACTTTCCTTCTTTCTTTTGCATTTTTCCCACACCCACTCCCACTTACTGTTGGCTGCCCTCCCAGTACCTTCTCACCACTAGGGACTTATATTAATAGGCAGATTTCTGTAGGCTCTGAGAGAGAACCCCAAATGCATTAGTTGCCTCTTGTTTTCTTTTAATTATTACTTTTCATATGTTCTGCCTACAGATGACACATTTAATAAAAGTCAAGGGTATAGTCACTGGGCCAGGAAGAGGAATCTACTTGTCCTGACTTGCTGTAGGCTGAGCAGTGGACAGAGCAGCATGGAAGTGGTGAGGGTTGAAGTCTTTGGCTTCTGCAAAGAGACAGTGTGGAACAGAGGGCTGGGGTGAGACCCTGAGTGATAGAAGTGAAAGAGTTTGGTATTTTGTGGTTGCACGAACTTTAACTGGAGTGCTAACTCACCTGCTGGTTGGCTATGTGGTTTGGGGCAAGTTACCTGTAATCTTCAAGCTTCAGTTACTTTACCTTATCTGTCGGATGAACTTGCAAGGCTGTTATCATAATCAAGAGAGATGATGAGCATGAATATACTTAGTGGCACATATGAAGTACTGCATAAATAGTATTGTCTCTTTCCTTTCATTAAGAGAGAAGGAGCAGGAAAAAAGGCCAAAGACACAAAAATCCCCATGTTCTATTAATAACAGTTCCCATTTCTCTTTTCCATAATATTTTCATAATGCTTTAAACCATGTGGGTAATTGTTTCAGCATTTAACTTTTCCACTGAATTATTTAATTACATTTATGACAAGCACACGTTTCTTTTGAGCATGTCAGAGGAACCATTAATTTATTCTAGTTGATTTATAACATGCTCAGATATTTTTTCACCATTATCTTTGTGGTGATAGAAAACTATGCAGCCTCCCAAGATTTATCTTGCTTCAATCACCCTTTAATCAGAATGAATTCCTGAAAAGTCTAGATAAGGGTCCCCCTAGAGCAAAGGAGTAAGATTTTCTCTGAAAGCGATTTAAGCCTGATAGTTTATCAATCCAGATGACTCCCACTTTTGTCCTCAAGTTTTAGCAGAGGAAGCTCGGTAGGCATTTTATCTTGGAAGGGGGCAGAGTGTGGAAGAAAAGCAATGAGATTAGAAATTTCTTTTTCTAAAGAAAATGGTTATTTGGCACATCTGGAGAGAGGTGCAATTGTTTGGTTCCCAGATGCTTCTGTAGCCCACACTTCTGTAAAGATTCTCTGCCTGGCATGTCTTCATTGCCTTCAAAAGGATTTCTATTTGAGTAAGGTAATAAGGTTCACTTCCACAGCCTTCCCTGATTAATGCCTCAAGACTGGATCCTCAGTCCTGATGGGCAGATGAGTACCGAATTCCCCATTTAGTGCTCTCAGGCTTTAAACATTCCAAATGACAGTACATAAAACACATGCCTTTCATCGCCTTTATTTTCCCATCAGCTTGTGGCCTGAGAATTTAGGTTAACCTTTCGATTATAACCAGGGTTTGAAACAAACAATGAAAGCTTCCTAATAGTTCTTTTTTCAATTTGTTTCTTATTAAATTATAAAAAATTTGCTTTATTTATTAGCAGAGGTGGGTAGGAGGCCCTGAGGTGTGAGGCTTGGTCATGAACAACAGTTGCAAAAGAGGACTGTAAGCACAGGCAGTCGTGGATTGAAAATACGTTAGCAATTAGTGTTTTCCACCGAATGGTTTAAAACTGAAAAAAAAAAAAAAATTACAGCTGCTGAAAGATATTACAAAATTAGGACAGCCTGAATGATCTCACATTAAAAAAAAAAATCTCGTTCTGGGAAAAGTTTTGCCCTTCTCATTCTTAGTCATAATTAAGACAAGGCAATAACTATTTAAGTTGTGTGCACAATGGTACAGATTTCTCCATGAAAAATGGACAAAAGTTGCTAAATAAACACATGGAGAACTGTAAGAGCCCTAACATGAGCTATGAAACACACAATTTAGATCTACCTATTGTATAAATCAAACATTCCCCAGAAGGAACAGTGACAGCTATGTTTAGAGCTTGAAATGGGCCTGTTTTTGTTAGGATGAGATGAAAACTGACATTAAAAGGTTATTAACCAATATTCACTGTCTGTTCTGTGGACTTTATCTAAGAATGGTTTGATACATTTGAATGGTGCCAGTTTTTTTTTTTTTTTGATCATTATTCATGTTTTGTCAAGATGTTTTGTTTAAATATACAGTTTCAAATGGTTTGTCATATTATTTAACTATATGTCTTTAGGTACAAAATGTTTATTTTATGAGAGTATAACTTCATGAAAATCAAGGATAAATATGGTTTTATTTATAGACATTGACTTTTTCTCCAGTAGCTTTGAGTTACACGTCTGCATATATTATTCAGTCCCAACCAGGGTAGGGAAAAGTGGAAAGAAGAAATGACCTTCTGGGATCTGGAAGATCAAAGCTGCCACTTGTGTGAGGGTTTTCTCTCCACTCAAACTAGGAGGGAACTTGACCAGCAAAGGCTTGGACACCACTGTCAGCCTGGAATACCCTTCTATAGTTCTTTCATGAGGCTATAGCTGGGAGCTGGCCTGAGGACACATTAACCCTGAGCACTCAGTGTGTCCTGGTCAGACACCTGCCTACCTCAAGCCTCCAGGGAAAACTCCTGGGGATCCATGGTGAAACCACAGGCTGGGAGGTAAGACCACACCCCACATGCACAAAGGTCTTAGATCACGTGTGTGTGTGTGCGAAGTCACTTCAATTGTGTCTGACTCTTGGTGACCCTATGAACTGTAGCCCCCCAGGTTTCTCTGTCCATGGGATTTGCCAGGCAAGAATACTAGAGTGGGTTGCCATTTCCTCTTTCAGGGGATCTTCCCCACCCAGGGACTGAACCTGCACCTCCTGTATTGCAGGTGGATTGCTTACTGCTTGTGTCATTGGGAAAGTCCATCTTATAAATTTCAGTTCAGTTCAGTTTCTCCGTTGTGTCTGACTCTTTGCGACTCCATGGACTGCAGCATACCAGGCTTCCCTGCCCATCACCAACTTCCAAAGCTTGCTCAAACTCATATTCATCGTGTTGGTGATGCCATCCAACCATCTTATCCCCTGATGTCCCCTTCTCCTCCTGCCTTCAATCTTTACCAACATCAGGGTCTTTTCCAGTGAGTCAGTTCTGCACATCAGGTGGCCAAAGTATTGGAGTTTCAGCTTCAGCATCAGTCCTTCCAATGAATATTCAGGACTGATTTCCTTTAGGATGGACTGGTTTGATCTCCTTGCAGTCCAAGGGACTTTCAAGAGTCTTCTCCAACATCACAGTTCAAAAGCATCAATTATAAATTTACCAAGGAAATAAAATGGGCCCTCTCTAGGTTTAAACAAAATATGGGACCAAACACATGTTGTTTTCTCTTTTATAGCTTGCCATCAGTCTTATCTCATTAGAAGGTAAAATAAGGTCATGAGAATTTGTTCTTTTCTTGCATCACAAATAAGGGGAGTCATAGCAAAATGATCGCATTAATTTATATACTACATTGCTTTCAGTGGAGAGCTATGAGAATCTCATACCTTGATCCAAAGGAATAGCTCTTATAGTAGAAATGTTAGGCGAAGTGTAGAGGCTTTTAGCATCCTTCAGACCACACATGGTACTTATCATCTGCTGGCCCCAAGAAGCTGGTGTGATTTTTTAAGGGAATGGTTGTCATGTTGAATTTGAGTTATCTGTGAGACATTCAGATGAATATGTGGATGGATAATTAGAGGTATAGTTTTGAAGCTTGAGGGCCAGAGGTGTGAGATTTGGGAGTCACTGGTCTCTGAGTGGTAGTTGATGTTGTGGACATATGTAAGATCACTGAGGGAAAAATGAGAAAAGAAACTGTCTGGGACGACCTAGGACAGAAGTGTGAGCTGCACTAATGTGTGGGCTACACTTTTAGTCACCCTGTAATCTTCTTAGATTGATAGCACATATACAAGAACTTAGGGCATGACACTGAAAACTTAAGGATGAAGTTTAGTGGAAAGTTAAAGCAGTCTGTTTACATGTTGCTGAAAATAAATTGATCAGATTGTCTGTTTCATGCAAAGATGGAAGTTAATAGAATTCAACCTACCAAAGAGTTACTAACTGTAAAGCACTGTGTTCCATGCCAACACAGAAAAAAATCAGAGATGAATTATAACAGTTCTTACTCCTAAGAAGTGGTGGAGACAGATGTAGAAACATTTAACTGTAATAGACAAATGAATGAGATAAGGGCTGTAATAGCTGAGTGAAATGGGAACTTGACAGAAAGAAAAACTAGTTTCAGAGCAGGGTTTGAGGAACATTTCACAGAAGAAGAGGAAGGATACTAATACTATAATAGGAAAAGAAGTGAGGGGTGAAAGTGAAGTGAAAGTTGCTCAGTCGTGTCCAACTCTTTGTGACCCCATGGACTATACAGTCCATGGAATTCTCCAGGCCAGAATACTGGAGTGGGTAGCCTTTCCCTTCTCCAGGGAATTTTCCCAACCCAGGGATCGAACCCAGGTCTCCTGCACTGCAGGTGGATTCTTTACCAGGTGAGCTACAAGGGAAGCCCAGCCACAAGGGAAGTGAGGGGAGAGACTCTCAATGTGATTGCCTCTCTCATGCCCAGGCAGGAGGCACCAGAGGGGCTGAACTAGGCTGAACTTGCAGGTCAAACACTGAGTATTCTGAAGTTATCTGGTTACTGTCAACGTGTAGCCCTCTCTAACCTGCACATCTCAGACCCTACACAAGAAAACAAGAGCCTCCAAAATACAAAACCCTCTTCCTAACCAGCAGTAATCAGTACCTTCCAAGCAAGAGCCTCCCGATGATACTCTCAAGCAGTTAAACATGGGTACTTCACCGTTCCTCACACATAAGGGAGAAGGAATGTGCTCAGTCACTCATGTCTGACTCTTTGTGACCCCATGGACTGTAGCCACCAGGCTCCTCTGTCTGTGGAATTTACCGAAGCAAGAATACTGGAGTAGGTTGCCATTACCTTCTCCAGGGGTCTTCCCGACCCAGAATCGAACCCCTGTCTCTTGTGTCTCCTGTATTGGCAGACGGATTCTTTACCACTAGTGCCACCTGGGAAGCCCTGTAAGAGAAAATACCCTAGAACAAACAGTGTGCTTCACGTAATATTCCTTTTGAAATATAGTGGGAGTCATTTTGACAGCACAGGGAAAATTTCAGCAAGATGTAGTTTGTTTGGTCTTCCCAGATAGCTCAATGGTAAGGAACATGCCACCAGGGCAGGAGGCATAACAGATGTGGGTTCGATACCTGGGTCAGGATGATCCCCTGGAGGAGGGCATGGCAACCTACTCCAGTGTTCTTGCCTGGAGAGACAGAGGAGCCTGGTAGGCTACATACAGTCCATAGCATCACAAAGAGACGGACACGACTGAAAAGACTTAGCAAGCATGCAGCCCATAGTCTGTTTAAAAGATAAAAACTACTGCTTCAGTGTTACCTATCCTTCTGAGTTTGGCCCCAACAAGAGTCCTTTTATTCGGTGTGACTCGAGGCAATTGAATGAGACAGTATTCTGCTCAGAAGCAAGAAAAGCTTATTTGGTCAAAGAATGGAGAGGTGCGAGCTTGCACTCCAGAGCACACGCTCTTCCCACGGACAGGACTGCCTTATAGGGTCTCGTCAGCAGCGGAGGAAGCAAACTTTTTGTGGGACTGGGTGCAGCTGTGCTGCTGCCGCTCCAGGTCCAGTCACCGAGTCTGTACACGGCTGCCACCGCCACTTTGAGTGACGCAGTCACCATCTCTGTACATGGCCGCTGCCGCCATCTTGAATCGTGGGGTCCTGTGCAGCTTGCAACGGCCCAGCTGAGGTGTGCGCACAGCCATCTTGCACTAGTAACTCTGGTCTGAAGTGCTGGGTACAAGACCTCTACACTCAGTACCCTATAGGCAAGTGGAAGTTAATTCTATCTTATTTTTTCCCCCGGGGACCTCAGTGGGTAAGGTACCCCGGTGACATTTGTATCTGAAAAAGAATAAGACAACAATGGACCAAAGCCAGCCAGTTTGAGGGGAGTTTATTCTGGTGGAGACAGTGCCTGGAGGCATAACCAGATGGTTTTTGAAAGAACGAAAATGAAAGCGAAAGGTACGCTTTTCCTCACATTTCTTTCCCTAGTATGCGGTGTTGTCAGTGCATTTCTGGAGTCTTCATGTTTGAAGAACTTTGTAGGGTGGATGCTGAAGTTGACTCTTTACTTTATCCCTTTGTTATGTGAGATTTATTTTAAATGATTCTGTCATTCTTACATATGGTTCTACCCTCTTTGTATCCTGTTTGGTAACGACTTGAGTCATGTTGTAAGTGCACCTCAGCAAGGCTTGCCTCCTTTTCACGTTCTTTCCACAAAAGTGCAGAGCTAGTTTGCTGACATAACACAGGACCCCCTCCGGGGTCTGATATAAAGATAAGTAGGATATCCCTTCTTCTCTGAAGCCTCTTTGGCTCTCTTAGTCTCGATACCTGCTGTCATTTTACTGCTTCTTCGTCTGTTCAGGCTGCTATAACAAAATATCACAAATCGCTTGGCTTATAAACAACGAAAATTTCTCATGGTTCTGGAGGCTAAAAGTCTGAGATCATGATGGTAACATGGCTGAGTGAGGGCCCAGGTCACAGAAATTTTGTGTCTTCACATAGGGGAGGGGGTGAGATAGGTCTCTGGGGCCTCTTTTAAAGGGTGCTAATCCCAGTTGTGAGGTCTCCCCGCTAACCCCTATGCCCAATGCGATCACCTCCCCAAGGTCTCACCTCCTAATACTGTCACCATGGGTATTAGGTTGTCAACATATGAATTTTGGGGGTGGGAACACAGACATTCAGACCATAGTAGGTACCTTCTAGTTACAACTATTGATATATTATGACGGATAATAAGAATTCAGTTATCAACATTGTTGTCTCCTCCATCGAACTGTGAATGACAAGAGCGGGAGGAATGGTCTTATTAAGTAGTGTCAGCACCCCCATCCCCCACCCCACGATGCCAAGCACCTGGTATGAATTCCATAAATGCCTTGCAAACTGATTATATGAGTATTGCATAAGTTGAAAATGAAAGTGAAGTTGCTCAGTCGTGTCCGGCTCTTTGGGACCCCATGGACTGTAGCCTATCATAATCCTCTGTCCATGGGATTTTCCAGGCAAGAATACTGGAGTGGGTTGCCATTTACTGCATTCTTAAATCCTATTTGGATTCTCCAAAGCCATTCTTTTCTATATGGGTCAAATTGCTGGAGAAAATTTGTGAATACAAATTATGTTCTTGAACACATTCTAATCCTAGATACAACAACAACTCATTTGCTTCAGTCATGTGACCCCATGGACTATAGCCTGCCAGGCTTCTCTGTCCATGAAATTTCCCAGGCAAGAATATGGAATAGGTTGCCATTTCCTTCTCCAGGGGATCTTGCCAACCCAGGAACCGAACCTGTGTCTCTGGTACTCCTGCGTCGGCAGGTAAGTTCTTTACCACTGAGGCACCACATATGGCTTGCAAGAGGTATAATATGGTGGGGAAAATTGGTGGTCTAGGTATAGCTGGGTCTTAGTTCTGCTTTGCACTATAAGCCTTGTAGTGGTGGGCCATATGCAAGTGTTGTTACATTCTGTAAAATCATAATATTGCACAAAATAAGTATTGCAACCCGCTTGAGGATATGCTCAATGAAGACAAAGTAGGATTATTTTATCTTGTGATCTGGGCTTTTGTGAATTTATTTATTAATGCAGTCTCAGAATCTCCCCAGCCCTACTCTTTTAGGGTAGGCATGTCATATTAACTGCATTTTAAAAAACTTCTGGTTAGCTAGAATTTTTAGATTATTCAAACTGAACTTCTGGTAATATTCTTCAATTTTGAAATTTACTTTTTAGGAACTGAAAGGGTCTTTACAGTAATTCTTAAGTTTGTTTTAGCTTAACGTTTCACTAGTTGTGATACAATTGAATATTGATTCTGTATTTTAACATATTAGTTATTCTGCTCATTTCTGGGTCATCTGTAGATCTGATAAATGGGCTGCTAACTTTTCCTGTAAATTAAAGAACAGATTTAAAGACAGAGGCCTGTAGTACTCTGTTAGAGACATTCTTCCAGGTTGATAACAAGTAATTAATTAACACTTGAATTATGCTTGTTTATAACTAGCTGTGAATCTATTTTACTGAACTGTATCATTCAATTATATGCTTATAGATATTCCACTTCCTCCCTGGCCCTAAAATTTCTGTGTACTCATTAGGTTGGGGTGATTTTGATTTCTATGACCTGAAAGACCAAAACTGTGCTTCTTCCCCCAACCCCCCCAGCATCAGTTCAGTTCAGCTCAGTTCAGTCGCTCAGTCATGTCTGACTCTGAGACCCTATGGACTGAAGCATGCCAGGCTTCCTTGTCCATCACCAACTCCTGGAGCTTGCTCAAACTCGTGTACGTTGAGTCGGTGATGCCATCCAACCATCTCATACTCTGTCGTCCCCTTCTCCTCCCGCCCTCAATCTTTCCGGCATCAGGGTCTTTTCAAATGAGTCAGTTCTTTGCATCAGATGGCCAAAGTATTAGAGTTTCAGCTTCAGCATCAGTCCTTCCAACGAATGAATATTCAGGACTGATCTCCTTTAGGATGGACTGATTGGATCTCCTTGCAATCCAGGGGACTCTCAAGAGTCTTCTCCAACACCACAGTTCAAAAGCATCAATTATTTGGCATTCAGCTTTCTTTATAGTCCAACTTTCACATCCATACATGACTACTGGAAAAACCATAGCTTTGACTAGACTGACCTTTGTTGGCAAAGTAATGTCTCTGCTTTTTAATATGTTGTTTAGGTTGGTTATAACTTTTCTTCCAAGGAGTAAGCGTCTTTTAATTTCATGGCTGCAGTTACCATCTACAGTGATTTTGGAGCCCCCCAAAATAAAGTCTCTCACTGTTTCCACTGTTTCCCCGTTTATTTGCCAAGAAGTGATGGGACCAGATGCCATGATTCAGTTTTCTGAATGTTGAATTTTAAGCCAACTTTTTCACTCTCCTCTTTCACTTTCATCAAGAGGCTCTTTAGTTCTTCTTTGCTTTCTGCCATAAGGGTGGTGTTATCTGCATAGCTGAAGTTATTGATATTTCTGGCAATCTTGATTCCAGCTTGTGCTTCATCCAGTCTGGCATTTCTCATGATGTTCCCTGCATATAAGTTAAATAAGCAGGGTGACAATATACAGCCTTGATATACTCCTTTCCAGATTTGGAACCAGTGTGTTGTTCCATGTCCAGTTCTAACTGTTGCTTCTTGACCTGTATACAGATTTCTCAGAAGGCAGGTCAGATGGTCTGATATTCCCATCTCTTGAAGAATTTTCCACAGTTTGTTGTGATCCACACAGTCAAAGGCTTTGGCATAGTTAATAAAGCAGAAGTAGATGTTTTTCTGAAACTCTTGCTTTTTCTATGATCCAGCGGATGTTGGCAATTTGATCTCTGGTTCCTCTTCCTTTTCTAAATCCATCTTGAACATATGGAAGTTCACAGTTCATGTACTGTTGAAGCCTGGCTTGGAGAATTTTGAGCATTACTAGCATATGAAATGAATGCAGTTTGAACATTCTTTGATCCCCCAGCATAGGATCAACCAAAACTCCTGAGGGGGCCCTGGAGCCCCTCCTTGCCCTAGGAGAGGTTCTGCAAGGTTGAAGCTGCTTGGTCAGAGATGGATCTTAAAATTGGTATGTGTAGGCCTGGAAGGCTGCAGTCCATGGGGTCACTGAGGGTGGGACATGACTGAGTGACTTCACTTTCACTTTTCACTTTCATGCATTGGAGAAGGAAATGGCAACCCACTCCAGCGTTCTTGCCTGGAGAATCCCAGGGACAGGGGAGCCTGGTGGGCTGCCGTCTATGGGGTCACACAGAGTCGGACATGACTGAAGTGAATTAGCAGCAGCAGCAGCAGTAGCAGCAGGCCCTTGAAAAGCTCAGCTATCTCGTTCTGAACTATAATTATTTTTCCTGGTAGGAAAGATCCTTTTTTTTTTTTTCTTTCTTTCTTTCTTTTTTTTTTTTAAGAGCACACACTAGTCCATGATAAAATAACTTGAGAGAAAGATCTGGAAGGGCTGACTTCTCCCCTTTACACATGCTCAGAGCAGAATCTGAGCACTGAATAGGTCGTGGTGGAACTCAAGGCAAGGCAAATTCTTCAAGGCCCTGACCAGCAGGTGGGAGCCAGGAGAAGTGTCCCCAACCCCTGCCACCCACCTGCAGCAGGACCCTAGCTGGAGACCCTCACAGACTCACTTCAGTTTTCCAGATGAGATCTGTGGGCCATGAGCAGGGGGAGCTGGAGTGGGGGAGGTGAAGGACAATGTTCTTTTCTTAAAAAGCATCTACCAGCATCGCACTACTGGGCCTGATGTCCCCTTTAACCATCAGTTGGTACATTTTATAGCATAAATAAAACTCAGATCTAGAAAAATGGTACTTATGAACCTATTTTCAGAGCAGAAATAGAGACACAGACATAGAGAATGAACTTGTGGACCAAGCAGGGGAAGGAGAGGGTGGGGCGAACTGAGAGAGTAATGTTGGAATATATCCACTACCACGTGTAAAATAGATCGCTCGTGGGAAGCTGCTGTATAACACAGGGATCTCAGCTCGGTACTCTGTGATGAACTAGCAGAGTGGGCTGAGGGGCGGGAGGAAGGCTCAAGAGGGAGGTATATATGTATACTTACGCTGATTCATGTTGTATGACAAACCAACACAACGTCGTGAAGCAGTTGTCCTCCAATTAAAAAATAAATCTCAAGGGAAATAAATATATTGACTCTTACGAGGTTGGAAGTGAGCAAAAGTGGCTTTTGGGAAAATTAGAAAGTAGACCATAATTATTTTATTCCAGTTTGGGGCAACTTCCCCTTTTTCCATGACACATCTTTTTGCTACTGGAGGTTGGTTGGTTTCCCTGGTTTCTCCCAGTCTCCCCTCCTCTGTGCATAGACACATCGTATTCTCCGCGAGTCCTTCTTCCTGACCAGATTCTCACTCTCTGGTGACAGTTGCTTACTACTAGGTAATGGAATGGCAGTTTGCTCTTGCATGAGTGCAACTCTCTCTCTCTCTGTCTCTCACACCCCCACACATCCACACATATGTGAATGATGAGCCAAGAAGTCTCTGGTCTCCGGTTACATGCAACTTCAGAAAGCTGCCGTTCTGATTAGCGTCTCTACCACCCTGCTTGGCCCATTTTATTACTGTGGATGAAGAAGGAGCAGGTCCAGTTCATGGGCAGGGGACACAGGGCCCCACATTCGGAAGGGCCCTGAATTTGTTTTACGGCTCTGCTGTTTTCATGTTTAAGTTCTTATTTCTTTTTGAACATGTCACTCTGGATTTTTATTCTGCACTGGGCACCACAGATCATGTAACTAGTCCCAGTCAAGGGTTAAGTGTCCTGCTGCATGATGTACCTGTTTCCTATAGCCTAGGAATCTGTTCTCCATGCCAGCAGCTCTCAAAAAACTACTTCACATTTATTTTTTAGCTGCGTATTTTCCAATAAACTATCTTTTAAATGATTAATGGATATTTTCTGAGAAAACGGTTTCACCCAAGCATTCATCTAATGGAACTATTTGTTTTACTATGCTCATGTCCCAAGTGGTCTCCAATCTCTATTTAATTTTAATGTCTATGTGTTCTCTAAGTTTAAAAAAACCCATCCAGAGCAAGCCTATACACCAGACAGGAAGAGGTGTAACCAATATTTGAGATTCAACAAAGATTAATCAGTACATACTGTATGTGGGACCCTGTTCTAGAGGCTGGGGATAAAGCAGAGAAGGACAGCATTCCTGATCTTGTACACTTTAGTGAGTGGAGATAGACAGTAAGCTGATAAATGAATATGTGTTAAGCTAGTAAACCATAAGTAAGTGTGATAATTTCAGGTACAGGTAAGTACTAAGCAGAAGGTTAAAAATTGGATTATAAGGTAGAGTCATTAAACGTGGCTTTAGCTTGGTAGTTTGAACAGGCCTCTCTGAGGAAGTGACTTTTGTATTGAGACCTAAATGACTTACCATGTAAGTTTCAAGTTTTGGTAAAGTTTTAAAATGTTAGCTGTAACTCAAACATTGTTCACTGTTTCAGTGAACTGTGAAATCCATTGTTCACAGGGGGATGGTATTCATTTGCAGTGAAAGTATACATGTCTTCAGAAGGCATCAGACTTGAACTCCGTGGATGGAGCCTCAGACTGGTTCTCCTCCAGGGAATTTCCACGTTTAGTGGCAAGTTCCGCTTTAGTTCACTTTGTCGTCAAGACAGTTGGCCTTGTTCATGTGCCCCATATGTGGCGAGCACTTTATTAGTTGTTTGTAGTTTCAGAAGAAGTTGAAGTTACAAAACCCACCGTTGCAATTTTCTGAAGAAGGCAGGGCAGAACCAAGGAAAGGTAAGTAAAAGCACAAATCATAGAAACCCAGGCATTGCCAACAGCAGCTGTACACAATCGGGGGCCATGAGGGATGCTAGATTCACTGGGGTCATTCACCCAGAAAGGATCACTTACCATGTCCACTGGTTTTTCCTGCACTGTTTTGAGCTAACCTTTTCCCCAGCTTCTCCATTTCAGAACCCCTGTTCCTTCCCTTCTTTAGGTTGGATAAATAGAGTAGCAAAATTTTAGGACTTCTCATAGCTCCATGTTATTAAACTTTTCTGTGGAAAATGACAGAATTTGGGGATTAGAGATTAAAAAAAGGAAGAAGCATCTTTCTTTACCTGATGGCCATATAATGGTTTTCTTCTTGACCACTTTTGACTGTGAGACGTCTTTGGTGAGATGCATGAAGCATTTGCAAATTGTTGCAAAACTCCAGCACTCCAAGCTGCTGAATTTTTTTTTCCTGTTTAGTTTTTTTTTGTGGCTTTGTTTTATAATTATAAGGAAGTAGAAGTTAGTTTTTGCTTTTGAAAAAAGAAATAGTTTTTTTCACACATGCACACATTTGAAAAATGCAGTGTGGATGGTGAGACTGAGCTACTCTAAACCAAACTGTTAGAATGTTACTGTTAACATTCCTTTACTTTTATGGGAGATTACACCTGTGTTAGAAGAGGTGCTGGAAAAGGGACTCTCTGTCACTAATACTGGGTGTTCAAGTATGGAGACAGGAGGATAAAAGAGTTGTGGTATATACACTGAACAGGAGATTTTCATTTTGAAGAAATAAGAGCAGATCAGGAGTGTTATTTGTCCCAATCTCAGGTGGGGCACCTCACCAGGTAAAGCCAGCTTGCTCTCAGAGACTCCCAGAGATGAACTTTAAGGTTTGTAAAGATCATCATTTTCTCATTCTGGCCTCAAAAGAATGATCAGTGGTGAGAACAGTCATCTCTGAATGTAACTTGGATTTCAGGTTTCTCCTTTACACCAGTCCATGGTGATATGAAAAAAAGCTAAAGGTGACTTTTCATCAGTAATAAAAAAGAAAGATCTCCCCCATTTATTTCTTCAAGGGCAGGTTTATATTTCTGCTTTTCAGCTTATTAGGACAAAGATGATGATGAATGGTGGTTTCCAGATGTATTTCTGAAAAAGCTGAATAAGAAAGAGCTATGTTTGGTTGACTCTCCTGTTCCTGGGAGTGGGAAGTAGAGGGAGAGGTGGATCATAGAAAGAGCCATGTGAGCAGTTGCTTTTACCACCATTGTGTTGTATCTGTGCTTTTGTGTGGGTTTAACCTAGGGTGTTAACTATATTTAACCTAGGATTTAATCTAGTGGGATTTCAAAATTAAACCTTCAACACTATGTGTGAATAAATCATCTTTCAAATGAGTTTTCTCATTTACACATTTTAAGTTTGCTTTCTTTGTCATTATAGCTGGACTGCTGCTGCTGCGCTAAGTCCCTTCAGTTGTGTCCGACTCTGTGCGACCCCAGAGACCGCAGCCCACCAGGCTCCCCTGTCCCTGGGATTCTCCAGGCAAGAACACTGGAGTGGGTTGCCATTTCCTTCTCCAGTGCATGAAAGTGAAAAGTGAAAAGTGAAAGTGAAGTCGCTCAGTCGTGTCCGACTCTCAGCGACCCCACGGCTGTTCTGCCTCACATGCAGATCTCACCTCGTTGCCGCCACGGTTATGGTCCTGCTGTGGCTGGTCTCCAAGCTCCTAAGTAATAGGATATGAACCCTTTGTGCATTCCTTCTCTTTGTCTCCACAGCCTGATGTCCTGCCCTGCCCTGCTTTACATTTGACCTTTCACAACTTGTGATCCTTTCTCGTTGTGCTGCTTTGCATTTCACGACAATCCTTCTCTCTGGCATACCCTTCCCATTTTCATCTGCTTGGCTCACTTTTACTGGACAAGCCATCATTCTCTCCAGAAAGTCTTCCCTTAAACCATGGGCTCCTTCTATAGGTTCTGTGGCTTCTTGCTCACTACTGAATATATTAAATTTTTTGTTCAGACGTAATTTGATCTTTTAGACTGTAGAAACCATATGGGAAGAGACTGTGCCTTATCATTCTTGCAGGTGTTGAATGCAATGCCATACATGTAAATGTGCTAAGTAAGTGTTTGCTGGCCACTTATGAATATTAAGCACTCAAGTTAGCAAGTATTTCAGTTAGACTTCCTAGCTAGTAGTAAGATTGAACTGAAAAAATGCAAGAAAGTTTCATAATGATAAGTGGTTAATAGCAGTTATGTCAGGAAATGAGTAACATTATTTTTTCCTCTCAGTGGTAAGGTCACAGTATTTTTAATGAGTGTAGAGAAATCCACTGCCCATGTAAAGTATATACATACATATAGCATATGCAGTAAGGATCACAGATAATATTTAGAATTAAGAGCTATGAGAATTGGTAAACTTGCTCAGATGTCTTCCCGGACAATCATCTGTTCATTTGTGGTGCAAAAATCCTTTTATAATATTTTTGACAAATAGTCATGTCTTTTCTACCTAAACACCTCTTGATAATGGCCCCTTTTTATCTCATTAGGCAGCAGCTCATTTCATTTTGGGACCATTTTAATTTTCATAAAGTTCTATACTAATCCACATCTACTTTCCTATAACTCCTGTCTACGGTCCTAATTCCTCCTCTTTATGAAGAGGAAGATGCAATAAGTCTTTGTAGATGTAGGTGGATCATCGAGTCCCACAGCACTTCTCCTTTCCAGGTGAAGTTTCCTTAAACCTGGCAGTTGTTCTTCATTTTTTTAGGATTCTATGTCCCCTCTTCATACCTGTCGCTTTATTCTGTTGTTCTTCAGTTTTTCTGGAAGTGATCAGATCACTCCAGGCTCCCTTAGCAGTACAAATTTGAGCAGGCCCCTGGCAAACACTGAGCTAAACACTGTATTTTGATTCCTGAAGCCTGAGACTGCATTGACTTTTTTGGTAACCGTGACACTTTGTCGACACCTATGGAACTTTCAGTCAAAGTTGATAATGGTACTCCTTTAATAATGGTAATCCAAAGTTGGTAATGAAATCCTTTAGAATTGTCCTTCTCATATGGTTGCTAAGTTTTTTTATGATCTGGTCTTTTGAATGATGCTCCCCAGGTGACCAACTATTGATAATATGTGTAGACCAAAAGCAGGATGAGACAGTGCCCATGTCTGAAGGTCTAGAAAGTACTTTCTAAGAGTTTTTATTTTCCTCTGGGCATGGAGACAATGAGATTGTAAAATCATCAAACTTTTTTAAAAACTAAGATTTCCAGAATTTATCTATTCAAATCAGTATTGCTCTTTAAATCAATAACCTTGAAAGATTACGTACTTAGTCTGATGATGTCTCATTTTTTGAGTTGCTAGGACAATAAAATATTTTTTGGTTGCCTACTCTGAGTTTAGTGCCGGGATACATTTTTATTTTTATTTTATTTTTTTTTTTTTCTCTCTAATTTTATTTTATTTTTAAACTTTACATAATTGTATCAGTTTTGCCAAATATCAAAATGAATCCGCCACAGGTATACATGTGTTCCCCATCCCGAACCCTCCTCCCTCCTCCCTCCCCATACCATCCCTCTGGGCCATCCCAGTACACCAGCCCCAAGCATCCAG
>NW_011494620.1:6441306-6441777 GCF_000754665.1 Bison bison bison | reverse complement strand
CTGACTGGTGTGAAATGGTACCTCATAGTGGTTTTGATTTGCATTTCTCTGATAATGAGTGATGTTGAGCATCTTTTCATGTGTTTGTTAGCCATCGGGATACATTTTTAAACTTCTACCTTTGAATGGTTTTTAAATCCAGTGAGCGAACCACACAGGAGAATGTTCTATTTTCAGTGGAGCTTTTTTTTAACCCCAAAGTTCTAGTTTAGTGGACTTGGCTCCATGTGACCTTTTTTCATCTCCAAAAATCAACTGTCCTCAAAGATGACAATTTAACAGACTGACAAACGTCCCCATGCAGGCCCCTGGAGCCACTGACTGCTAGAATGGTCAAAATAAGCTTCATCAAGGCCTTGCTGGCACTCTCTTTATTTAAACACAGGACTCCTAGAAATTTTGTCTGGAGGTCCTAGCTCCTGCCAAAAAATATTTTTTTCCTCCTCTATTCTAAGACCAATTACCAAATAA
>NW_011494620.1:6418295-6441206 GCF_000754665.1 Bison bison bison | reverse complement strand
AGCAGCTCATTTCATTTTGGGACCATTTTAATTTTCATAAAGTTCTATACTAATCCACATCTACTTTCCTATAACTCCTGTCTACGGTCCTAATTCCTCCTCTTTATGAAGAGGAAGATGCAATAAGTCTTTGTAGATGTAGGTGGATCATCGAGTCCCACAGCACTTCTCCTTTCCAGGTGAAGTTTCCTTAAACCTGGCAGTTGTTCTTCATTTTTTTAGGATTCTATGTCCCCTCTTCATACCTGTCGCTTTATTCTGTTGTTCTTCAGTTTTTCTGGAAGTGATCAGATCACTCCAGGCTCCCTTAGCAGTACAAATTTGAGCAGGCCCCTGGCAAACACTGAGCTAAACACTGTATTTTGATTCCTGAAGCCTGAGACTGCATTGACTTTTTTGGTAACCGTGACACTTTGTCGACACCTATGGAACTTTCAGTCAAAGTTGATAATGGTACTCCTTTAATAATGGTAATCCAAAGTTGGTAATGAAATCCTTTAGAATTGTCCTTCTCATATGGTTGCTAAGTTTTTTTATGATCTGGTCTTTTGAATGATGCTCCCCAGGTGACCAACTATTGATAATATGTGTAGACCAAAAGCAGGATGAGACAGTGCCCATGTCTGAAGGTCTAGAAAGTACTTTCTAAGAGTTTTTATTTTCCTCTGGGCATGGAGACAATGAGATTGTAAAATCATCAAACTTTTTTAAAAACTAAGATTTCCAGAATTTATCTATTCAAATCAGTATTGCTCTTTAAATCAATAACCTTGAAAGATTACGTACTTAGTCTGATGATGTCTCATTTTTTGAGTTGCTAGGACAATAAAATATTTTTTGGTTGCCTACTCTGAGTTTAGTGCCGGGATACATTTTTAAACTTCTACCTTTGAATGGTTTTTAAATCCAGTGAGCGAACCACACAGGAGAATGTTCTATTTTCAGTGGAGCTTTTTTTTAACCCCAAAGTTCTAGTTTAGTGGACTTGGCTCCATGTGACCTTTTTTCATCTCCAAAAATCAACTGTCCTCAAAGATGACAATTTAACAGACTGACAAACGTCCCCATGCAGGCCCCTGGAGCCACTGACTGCTAGAATGGTCAAAATAAGCTTCATCAAGGCCTTGCTGGCACTCTCTTTATTTAAACACAGGACTCCTAGAAATTTTGTCTGGAGGTCCTAGCTCCTGCCAAAAAATATTTTTTTCCTCCTCTATTCTAAGACCAATTACCAAATAAAGCACTCTATAGAGAACCCAAATGAAGTATTTCTCTTATCTAGTTGGTCAGAAAAGTAATTAAACCCACCTGCTGTGATGAGCCAGGGGTGGGGTGGGGGGGTAGTCTGGGTGGGGGGTGGGGTAGGGGGTGCTCCAAGCCACTGTTACAGTTACAGTAACCACCCTGGATGCAAACTCAGATGAAAGCTGGCGTTAGACAGGCCTGAGCATTTCACAACCACAGTCCTTAGCAGTCGTAGCAAAGGGTCCTGTCTTAGATTCAGAAAGGCAGCTCCCAGCCCTTGTGGGTGTGGTGTGAGCTAACATTACAAAGCAAACATTTTTTAAAAGCACACGTTAAGTGTAGCTGGTGATGGTTGTTCAGAGAATGCAGACAAATGAATTTAATTTGGAGTCTAGGATTTGTTTGCTCTTAAGAGTTGCAGTGACACAGGCACCACTTTGTTTGACTGGAGGCAGCTTTTGCTCTTATCAGCTAACTCTTCTGGGCTTTGTCAGCATCATCAAGTTCAGGAAGTATGTGACTTCTCCTAATACTACAAGCCACTAGGTGTCCTGTAACCTACAGTCAACATTCAGGACTATCTGAATTTCTGTAATTTCTTTGTATTTACCAGATTTTGCTGAAATTCTTGAAAACCATAGAATATCGGCAGTATTTGAAAAATGAGGCAATACACGTTTTAATTCAAATGGCAAACTGAACAAATTAGATAGAATTATTGTCCTGTGACACTGCATAAAATTTGGTTAAAAAATATGTTCAATCCTTCTCAGATTATTAGGAAATAAACAGAAAAAGGAACAAGAAATATCAAGATGCCTAGCTGAAACAAGAAACATATTTCATTTAGATACTAGTACTAATAGTAACAATAACAATATTGTTGTTCAGTTGCTCTGTCCTGTCTGACTCTGTGACCCCATGCACTACAGCACACCAGGCTTCCCTGTCCTTCATTGTCTCCCAGAGTTTGCTCAAACTCATGTTCATTGAGTCAGTGATGCCATCCAACCATCTAGTCCTCTGTCGCCTCCATTCTTTTCCTGCCCTCAATCTTTCCCAGCATCAGGGTCTTTTCCAGTGAGTTGACTCTTTGCATCACGTGGCCAAAGTATTGGAGTTTCAGCTTTAGCATCAGCCCTTCCCATGAACATTCAGGGTTGATTTCTTTTAGGATTGACTGGTTTGATCTCCTTGCTGTCCAAGGGATTCTCAAGAATTTTCTACAACACTATAGTTGAGAGCATCAGTTCTTCAGCACTCAGCCTTCTTTACGGTCTAGCTCTCACATCCGTACATGACTACTGGAAAAACCATAGCTTTGACTCTACGAACAATAACAGTAGTGCTGCTCTAATACCTTATGTTACAGCATAATGAGACCATGGGTTTCTTTAGTTGGGAAAATTGGCTATGGACCAGTAGTACTTAAGAACTTAATCTGAGTAATATCATTTTAAAAACTAGTGAAACAAGGATTTTAATGCTTTCAAAAAGAGTAATACTAATACCTTGTATGCACATAGCACTGTGAAATTTATAAAGCATTTTCACATTGCAGTAAAGGGTTTTGCAGAGGAGGTGGCAGGGCTCAGATGTTTAAGTGGCAAGACCTGGATTTGCTGCTCTGTGTGTTACCCATTACTGACTCAGTAAAACTCACTCAGTCAATCCAAGTCTTTCTGATTTAATGGATTTGTTTAATGGATTTATGGGTATTGTGTTCATCTGTGGCATGTAGACTCTTGATCCTAATGGTGACAAAAGCATTTGTAATGTAGATGATATACTAAAATTTTTTCCAGGTGTATTTCCATCTTTTATAAATCTTTATATTTGGGGGGTTTCCTACAGTGACCTGGGCTTGCCTTGTAGCTCAGCTGGTAAAGAATCCACCTGCAGTGCAGGAGACCTGGGTTGGGAAGATCCCCTGGAGAAGAGAATGGCTACCCAGTACTCCAGTATTCTGCCCTGGAGAATCTGTCCCCCTGTACAGTCCATGGGGTCTCAAAGAGTCGAACATGACTGAGCGACTTTCACTTTCTTTCTGCAGTGACCTAACACACACACATCACTACTTATTGAGATAAACTCAGTTGACCAGTGAAAGAGGCTTTTCTAAATATCTGGAGCTTATCAAGAATATGATTTGGAGTACTCAGATCATTTAGTTTCTTCCTGAAGTGTTTAGAAGATTCCTGTGCTATCTCTGTAGGTTGATCCAGGGACCTTGCTGTCCTTGAGTAGAAGGAAGATATGAAGTAGAGAACAACACACAAAGTTTGCTCTTCCAGACTGGGAGGCTTAAAGTCAGTTGTCAGGGTCTTTGTTTTTCTTCTTTAAGGGTCCAACACAGGATAGGGAAGCGGAGGGGCTTTAGAAAGTGTCATTCATATTGGAATAAGGGATCCAAAGAAACCTTTGCTCCTTTGGACTAGTATACTGAAGGCTGAGCCCTGCAGGAAAGTTGCAGGTGTGGGGTTGGTACCGTGGCCAGTGTGGCATATGAGTAAACCCAAGTGGTGTTGAGAACGAAGCCTTTATTCTGGATACCCTGGGCTTTTTAAGTTACTTTATGCCCAGGGAGAGGAGGTAGAGATGCTGAGGGTCCTGGTGAACTAACAGAGGCCCTAATATGGGACAGGGGTTCATATTTGATGGGAACTTAAAGAAGAGGATAAATACCGTAAACCATGGGCTCCAGCAGTGAGTGCCAGCATGTGACCTCACATGACCAGGCAGACTCTTTTGTACTTCTGTGGTCACCAGTTCATGGAGAAGCTTAGTCCAGCCACTCTTTAGAATCCAGATGACCCCATATGGCACTGAGGATCCCCTCTCCTTCTCTATCACATCATCATATATGAACCAGCCATCATCTTGGGTTGGAGAATAAGGAAGGAGAGGAGATTCTACCCAAATAGATTAAGCACTTATTAAAGGAACTGCAGTGATTGTTGCATCAGATCAAGTTTGCCAGTTGGAAAGTCCTTTAATTTTTTCCCCAGGCTTAGAGTTTAGGGGCTTATGAGGATGATCATATGGGTTATGGAAAGAAAGTAGGAATTCCTATATTTTATCAAAGCTGTTGATTAATAGAAGAACCATTATTTTATGAATTATAAAAAAATAAAACTAAACTAAACTAAAATAAAATAAAACTATTATGTCAGTAAGCATTCAACTGGAGAAACAGAACTAGTAGGAGATATTGTTAAGAGATTGAATCAGTCCCACCCAGATTATCTAGGATAATCTTTACTTAAAGTCAACTGATTTTATAAATAAGTTCATTTGTATCATTTCTTTAGATTCCACAAATAACTGATATCATACAATATTTCACTTTCTCTGTCTTACTTCACTCATATGACCATCTCTACATCCATCCATGTTGCTGCAAATGGCATTATTTCATTCTTTTTTAATGCCCAAATAATATTCCATTATGTTTGTGTGTATATATATATATATAAAAAATCTTTTTTATCCATTCCTCTGTTGTTGGACATTCAGGTTGCCTTCATGTCTTGCCTATTGTAAACAGTGTGAGATTGCAGGGTCATATGGTAGCTCTATTTTTAGTTTTCTAAGAAATCTTCATGATGTTTTCCATAGTGGCTGAACCAATTTACAGTCCCACCAACAGTATAGGAGGGTTCCCTTCTCTCCACATGCTCTTCTGAATTTATTGTTAATGGATTTTTTTGATGACAGCCATTCTGACTGGTGTGAGGTGATATCTCAATGTAGTTTTGATTTGCATTTCTTTAATAATTAGCGATGTTGAACATCTTTTCATGTGCCTCTTGGCCATCTGTATGTCTTCTTTGGAGAAGTGTCTATTTAGACCTGCCCATTTTTTGATTGGGTTGTTTGTTTTGATAATATTGAGCCACATGAGCTGTTTGTAAATTTTGGAGACTAATCCCTTTTCAGTCACATCGTTTGCAAATGTTTTCTTTCATGCTGTAGGTTGTCTTTTCGTTTTGATTATGGTTTCCTTTGCTGTGTAAAAGCTTTTGAGTTTAATTAGGTCCCATTTATTTATTTTTTCCATTACTCTGGGAGACGGATCAAAAAAGATACTGCCATGATTTATGTCAAAGAGTGTTCTCCCTATGTTTTCCTCTATGAGTTTTATGATATGTAGCCTCACATTTAGGTCTTCAATTCATTTTGAGCTTATTTTTTGTTTAAGGTGTTAAATAATATTCTAATTTTATTTTTACAAAACAGAAACTGGTTCACAGTCTTAGAGAACGAACTTATGGTTATCAGGGAGAAGGGTTGGGGGAAGAGATAGAGAGTTTGGAATTGACACGTACACACTGCTATATTAAAATTGGATAACCAACAAGGACCTGCTGTAGAGCACAGGTTCAGTTCAGTTCAGTTCAGTCGCTCAGTCGTGTCCAACTCTTTGTGACCCCATGAACCGCAGCACACCAGGCCTCCCTGTGCATCACCAACTCCCGGAGTCCACTCAAACTCATGTCCATTGAGTCGGTGATGCCATCCAACCATCTCATCCTCTGTCGTCCCCTTCTCCTCCTGCCCTCAATCCTTCCCAGCATCAATGTCTTTTCAAATGAGTCAGCTCTTCGCATCAGGTGGCCAAAGTATTGGAGTTTCAGCAAGGAATTTGAAAAAGAATAGATACATGTATGTATATCTATATACCTATATATATACACACACCTATATATATCTAGATACCTATATATATAAATGAAGCATTTGATTATGTACCTGAAACTAACACAGCATTGTTAACCAACTATATTCCAATATAAAATAAAAAGTTAAAAAAGATACAAATGAATTTATTTTTTAAAAAGTTTACAAAAAGTCAACTGATTATTTAATCACATCTATAAAATACCTTATAGTAACACCTAGATTAGTGTTTGAATGAATACCTGATGGTTGTAGCCTAGCCAAGTTGATACATAAAACTGACCATCACAGCTACCGTGGCAGGTCACTTTTTCACTATGAAAAAGTGAAAACGTTAGTTGCTCAGTCATGTCTGACTCTTTGTGACCCCACAGACTGTAGCCCCCCAGTCTTCTCTGTCCATGGAATTCCCCAGGCAAGAATAGTGGGTAACCATTTCCTTTTCCATGCTGCAGTCCATGGCGTGCTGCAGTCCATGGGGTCACAAAGAGTCGGACATGAGCACTGAACTGATTTCCTTTTCCAGTGGATCTTCCTGACCCAGGGTTCAAACCTGGGTCTCCTTCATTACAGGCTGATTCTTTAGTGTCTGAGCCACCAGGAAAGCCCATGGAAGGTTATGGAATGGCATATCTCAATTTTAGGATGTTAAAATGCATAAAAAGTACATTTTAGACTCAGAAATATGGTACATTTTCTGGGTGTGGTGTGAGTAAATTTAGAGCTCTGCTACATAATTTCATTTAGTAACTCTGGAGATCAGTAATGATTTCATAATGATTTTTAATTCTAGAGATTAGTAGTAATTTTTGACTACTCATTTGTGAACTGAAAATTTGAGATGCAAAGAAAAGGAAGTCATTTCCTGAGGGTCACTTCAGGCAGAGTTAGATATAGGAAGCAGTTTCCCCTCTCACTGTTTTTTGAGTCTAGATCTCACCATTTTATAAGAATCACATTCTGGTGAAATGTAAATTATGATTCCCAAACTGGTGTCCCTGGTCATGTGAAGGTTCCAAGAGATATCAAAACTATTTTAGGGAGCCAAATGGAGAGTGTACATTTAATCTGAGGCAACACATCGTGGGCTAAATAAGATGTTAAGTTCCTTTGCTTTTGGCCAGAGTTCTATCTAGTCCCTTGGGTTACTTTGTTGTTAAATACTGATCAGAAGCTCTGATTACCAGTTAAATGGGGGGTAATGTGGATCATTTACCTGCTTTCATTCAAATTCATTGTCCACTTTTCCTTGCTCTGCTCTGTGTCAAAGGGAATTATAGTTCCCAGGTTTACTTGCAAACTTACTTTATGAGTAAAGTGAAGGTGAAAGTCACGCAGTGGTGTCCAACTCTTTGCGACCCCATGGACTATACAGTCCATGGAATTCTCCAGGCCAGAATACTAGAGTGGGTAGCCTTTCCCTTCTCCACGGGATCTTCCCAGCCCAGGGATCGAACCAGGGTCTCCTGCATTGCAGGCAGATTCTTTACCAACTGAGCTACCAGGGAAGCCCCTAGGTTCAGCCAATGGTAGACATCAAAGAAAGTCTGGAGGGTGGAAGAGGGGGTGAAACCTGAAAGATCCCGAAACAGAAAGGGATCTTTCCTTTCTGTTCTGCCTTGGGCGCTGTCTCCTTCATGGGTTGTGTTTTCTCAGTGGCTCTAGCTTCCACTGGATAGTCCCTCTGTCTATAGTTCCATCTCACTAGGCAGCCTCCACTGTGGTTCTGGTTGCTGCTAGATGGTCACAGCTTTGGACTGTTTTAACAACAACATCCCCTCTCATTGTTTCATCAACCATAGAATGGCAGTGACTTCCTGCTCTTTCTGTGTTCTGAGAACCATTTCCTGGATTCTCCTTCAGCTCTCCTATCATCTGTGCAATAAATGCCTCCTGTCGGATATTCTCTGTTTTAGAATACCTCGTGTTTTCTATTTTCCTCACTGGACCCTAACTAATACATAGCATTTAAAAAGAATTTATTAATAACAGTGGGAAAAATAAATCCGTTATTCCTTAAGAGATACAAATTTGGGTAGACTCATCATTCTAAAGATGTCTTCCAAGAGGAAAAATGTAAGAAAGATGAGAAGGTCCTTGGTAGTGGAAGGGTTGGGAAGTCCCGTGCAGTGGGGGCATATGAGGTAGTACAGAAGGGAGCCTTGGGAGCCACCATTTTCATATGAGGAAAACAAGTCCCAGAGAAATAGGGGAACTTGTCCATGGTCACTCAGTGAGTTAGTGAATGAATAACCAGGGCCAGCACTCAGCTGCTTCTACATTAGCCACAGTAGAAATGTAAGGACGTTTGCAGTCAGAGGGATCCAGTTAGAATCCCAGTTCTACTACTTATTTGCTTTGTGACTTTGATCAAGTCACTTACTATCTCTGATTCTCAGTTTTCTCATCTCTAAAATGGAGATTAACTTCACAGTGCTTGTGAAACTGAAAGAAGTTACTATAAACATACTTGGCAGAGTGCTTGAGCAGAGCAGTGACTAAATGTGATATCCCAAGCATGATTTTTCTATAACGCTATCCAGGAATAATAAAAATTTCCAAGAAGGTGTTTTTTTAAACGTTCTTAAATTTTCTCTTTTTCTATTACTGACTTGCAACAAAATGAAATAAAGAAGCCAACAAAATGCTTCAATAGTGTAATTCACTTCTTTTTAAAAAATACTTGCATATGTGCTCTGAACATCCTCCTCTATTCTGTCTTTAGTTACATTTGACCTTTATGACATCAGAGTGAGGATCACATTTATATGGACTTACAGTTGGTGTGGACCTGCTCTATGACACGTGGCAATCAGTAATCACGTAGGCCTGCTTTCCTCCAGTTTCTGATTGATTACAGACCAAAAATAGACCTTGTTATCCGCAAAATGATTCTTTTAGAGGTCTGCCCCTATGGGCCCATAGTCTGGAAGCTCCAAACATTTGGCCCAATTGGAAAACTGAGCTGCAGGAAAAGATGTCAGCTCTGTAGTTGGTTGCATACGGGGAACTTCTTCATTTTGAAGTGAGATTGGATTTAGAAGGTTATTGTTTTTCTCATGGTTTCCATTCAGGCTGTTTCCTTATGTGTGACCATGATGCAAAGCAGGCAGTGAGCCGGCTTAGAGCTTTAGAACGGAGCAGAGCTATCTATGGAAACAGATTTTCCCCTGGTCAGTGTTTTCGAATTGCTTTTATTGAAAAAATGGATGAAATAGGCTGAGGAGGGTAGGTTATGGGGTCCATACTTGTCTAACCCAGGCCACTAGAAAAGCTGGTGGATATGGTTATATTTAGAGGGTAATCAGAGGGGTTTAAATTCTGTGCAGACTGCATTTCAACTCTCCATTTAAAAACGCTCTTTATTTTTTTGCTTGCGGAGTACCAGAAATAGGGGCCTCAGGAAAGCTGTTCTGTGCATGACCTGGGGGTGATGGGACACCTCTATTTATGGCAAATGGCTTTGACTTCTGTGGGACTGGGTCATATTGTTACAGCTGCAAGACTAAAAAGGATTTGAATGATTATATTTTGACTAGTATTCTTCCTACACTTTTAGGAAACAGGGAAGCTTTAGTTTCTCTCTTTCTCTCACTCAGTCTTTCTTTACTTTTCCCCCATTCCATCTCTCTTCCATTTCCTTCGGATCCCCTTTTTGGAGACTGTGTTGCAGTAATCTTTTCTTAATTGTCATGGAATATTGTGTGCCACTCAGGGGCTGCACCTTGGTATTCACGGCTACATGTGGAGAACTTCTTCACTTTGAAGTGAGTTTGGATCTAGAAGTTAGTTGTTTTCTTTGTGTTTTCCTTTCAGGCAATTCCATTGTATGTGATAATGATGCAAAGCAGGCAGAGGACTGACTTGAGTCTTTAGGATGGGCCAGAACTGTGGAAACAGGCTCTTCTTTAGTTGATACTATAGGTGTGCATGACTTCATTGTCAGCCCAATGACATAACTGATTATTGTCAACAAAGAGAATGAGTAAACAAAAGAGAATGACAAGGTAGCATATGATAAAGAACAGAAAGAGAAACAGTGTCTGTAATCATTAGATGCCAATTACATGTCTAAGTAACCTAACTTTCCATCATAGTTATTTTTGTTTGAAAACACTGGTCATTGCAGTTCAGTGTACTTTATAGTCAGTAGCAGTAAAAGGACCTAATATTTACCTATGTTTGCAATTTACTAGACACTGTACTGGGCACTTTATTTCCATTATCTTATTTAAGCCTTGAAATTAGAGATAAGAATATATACTATGAGATAAGAATTTATACTAGTGCATATGCAGATCAAGTGCTTATCACACATGCACACACACATATACATGCAAGCACATGTACGTGCCCAAGTCCCTGTTGGAATTTTTCAATTTAAATAACTGGGATGGCAGAGAAATGGCCCCAGTTTTTAGCCTATTAAGCTAAACCAAGGAATTTGGTTCCAGCATGTAGTAAGTCATCTCTCAGTACAGCCATCTTCCTGACTCATTACATACAACTGTAAACACTGAACAAAATACAAACAAATGAACCAAAACCAAAAAAAAAAAAAGGCAAAAAACCCCACTCTATTTGAGGACTCTGAAAACTAAATCTCAGCCGACAGATTGTTGGGGGAGGGGGACACTTGGATTAGTCACCGAGTGGTGGTGAGAGTCCCCTCCCCCCTTCTTTCTTACAGCTTTATACCAATGGTGGGTACTGTTATGGCACTATGGGCAGATAAAATCTTAATGAAAAACCAGTCCTTCTAGCTAGAGAAGTCAGGAAAAGGAACCCTTGGGGGCTGGAGACTGAGGGAAAACTCTAGCATGGAGACTTAAATGTAAGACCTGAAACCATAAAACTCCTAGAACTCCAAGTCCTGCACACCAGCTCTTTTCCAGGAGAGATCAGTGACCTGGAGTGAGGCAGAGTGAGAATGGGAAGATGATGCCTGCTGTCCTCTGTGGTCTTTGGAGATTATTGCAGTCAGGGTCCTTAGACATAATTTTAATCACAAGGCTACAACTTTCTTAAAAATTAGAAAAAAAATTTTTTTTTTTTTTTTTGGCTGCACTAGGTCTTCACTGCGGTGTGGGCTTTCTCTAGTTGTGTTATGCAGGCCTCTCACTGTTGTGACTTCTTTTGTTGCCGAGCAGAGGCTCCAGAGAGCGGATTTAGTAGCTGTGGCACACAGGCTTTGTTGCCCCGTGGCATGTGGGATCATCCTAGACCAGGGATCGAACTTGTGTCCCTGGCATTGGCAGGCAGATCTTCAATTACTGGACCATCAGGTCAGTCCAAGGTTATAGCTTTTAAGATAAGCAAATAGACCTCTTTTACAAAAAGACCATGTGAGGCTTTGTGTGCTGCCTCTGTGTTGGGTCCTGCGGGGATAGCCATGGTGAGTCTGTGTGAGCCCTTTAAGAACGGTCACTGAATTTGCTAATAGTCTTATGTGTCTAATGGATGCAAGTTGTTGACTTTCAAAGCGAAATGTTTTGAATGTCCTTCTCTCAGGAAGTCTTAAAAGCTGGGGCTCCAGATACGGGAGTCCAAGCTCTTCATGCCTCAGGAAGAAAGTGGGAGTTTTGAGTTCCCTCTCAGTTGTGTGATGCCCTGTCAGGATTGGGGTTTATGGCAAGATTGTGTATCAGCTTCTCCTACTCATTTCATTATGCGATTTTTCTTGCCCACCCAATGTGTAGGAGTCCCTCAGCTGGTTTCTGAATTTCTTTCAGAGATTATTCTTCCCTATTTGACTATAGATTCATTGTGTCCATGGGAGGAGGTGAGTTCAGGAACCTCTTATGTTGCCATCTGGAATTGGAACCAGCAGTTTCTTAAAGATTGTAGGTATATGACTACTGTGTGATCTGGTCATTCCAATCTTGGTGTTTACTCAAGAGAAAAAAAAGTAGCAGCTTAAGTCTGTACAAAGATTTATACATAAATGATCATAGCAGCTTTATACATAACAAACAAAAATAAAAACAACCCAAATGAACACAACAGGAGAATGGAAAAAGAAACTGTGGTATATACAGTACAGGGGAATACCGTATGATGTGCTTAGTTGCTCAATTGTGTCCAGTTCTTTGCGATCCCATGGACTGTAACCCACCAGACTCCTCTGTCCATGGGGATTCTCCAGGCAAGAATACTGGAGTAGGTTGCCGTACCCTCCTCCAGGGATCTTCCCAACCCAGGAATTGAACCCAGTCTCCTGCATTGCAAGTGGATTCTTCTCACCAGGGAAGCCCAAGAATACTGGAGTGGGTAGCCTATCCCTTCTCCAGGGGATATTCCTCACCCAGGAATCAAACCAGGGTCCCCTGCATTGCAGGTGGATTCTTTACCAGCTGAGCTACCAGGGAATACTACTCAGCAATAAAAAGGAATGAACTGTGAATACACACAGCAACGTGGATGAATCTCAAAATCATTATGATGAAAATATAGGGAACAAGAGCTTTTCAGGTGGCACTAGTGGTACAGAATCTGCCTGCCATCGCAGAAGATGTGGCTTTGATCCCTGGGTCGGGAATATCTCCTGGAGGAGGGCATGACAACCCACTCCAGTATTCTTGCTTAGAGAATCCCATGGACAGAGGAGCCTGGCAGGCTACAGTCCATAGGGTCACAAGGAGTCAAACATGACTGAAGTGACTTGGCACAGCATGGCACATAGAAAACAAACTTGCGGTTGTCAGTGGGGAGAAGGAAAGAGAGAGAGGCAAGGTTGGGGTAGGGCATTAAGAAATAGAAACTGCTGTGTATAAAACAAATAAGCAAAAGTTTATGTTGAATAGCACAGGGAAATACAGCCATTTTTATAGTAACTTTAACTGGAGTATAGTCTATAAAAATACTGAATCACTATGCTGTACACCTGAAACTGATATAATATTGTAAATAAACTATATGTCAATAAAAAACCATTATGGTGAGTGAAAGAATCTAAGCACAGAAGAGTTTATTCTGTATGAGTTCATTTATATAGAATTCTGGGAAATGTAAACTAATTTATAGTGACAGAAAGTAAATCAATGGTTGCCTGGAAAAAGAGTGGAGAGAGGGAGGGATTACAAAAGGACGGGGTAAAACTTTTAGGGTGATAAAATATTATCTTTGCAGTGATTGCTTTATGGTGTATTTGTCAACACTAATCAGTTTATACACAGTAACTATGTGCGGTTTATTGTATTTCAATAGACCTCAGTAGATTTTTTTTAAAAAGCTCTTGGAGAGATATTACAGCAAAGGATAAATAGAAATATGTCGCCCTTCTAGACAGTTCTTGAGTCTAAACTTAACACTTGAATTTTAGCTTTTTTATATCTCTCATGTTACATTAAGCTTTCTGTAACATCCAAGTGCAGACGTTGAGTTAGAGAAGATGTCTAAGCCAGAGATACAGTATTGGATTTCAAGTAGGAAATAGCCTAAAGGTCTCAGGAGTGGATGTGTTTACCTTAGGAATGCATGAGATAAAGAAATTCTAGGATTGAGCTCTGAGTAACACCAATAATTTCAAGGTGGGAAAAAATGAGGTGGAGCCAGCAAAGGAAGCTGAGAAGAAACATCGAATGGGGTTGAAAGAAATCCAGGGGAATGTATGGTCAGAGAAGTCAAGAGAGAAAAGTGCTTCAGAGGGGAAGGAAAGGTCACCTATGCCTGCTGCTGCTGTTGCTGCTAAGTTGCTTCAGTCGTGTCCGACTCTGTGCGACCCCATAGACGGCAGCCCACCAGGCTCCGCCATCCCTGGGATTCTCCAGGCAAGAACACTGGAGTGGGTTGCCATTTCCTTCTCCTAATCCTACTGAAAGCTGAGTTGAGTATAAAGTACTGTTCAAGGACTATGGGAATTTGACTTTGGAATCAGAAAAAATAGCCATGCAAAAACTTGCTAACATTTAACACATTTTGCCTGACTTATTCCTGAGTTAATAGGTTTCTCAGTTTAAGAAGTACAAAACTGAAAACAACTCATTAAAAAGAAGTTTAAAGGACTAAAAAAATGAAAAGACTCACTTAGACTATTTTGACATATCGCTGGGTCAGAGGTATCAAACCACATCATTACCTTTTACCTCTTTGATAGTCACCATCTTTATTGCTCCAGAAATTTTTGTTGTAAAACTTTACATATTTTTGTAAAAAGATTTTTACTACCATCTTTAATGTTCATGGCTAAAGGATCTCTGAGATTTGCAGCTGACCCATATGATGAAGTTGTGAAGCATTCTTATATTGCCAAAATGGAAAAACCAAGGCAAACTCTTGCAACAATTGAGTTACTTGAATTAATTATAAATGGCTTACAGAGTTGGGTTTTCATGTGAAGTAACAACCATCAACCCTTCATTAGGAAATGTTAAATTGAAATAGTAGTGTAATTTCATTTTGATTTGTATATAGAAGGATTTAAATAGTAATGCAGTATAAACAACTTTGACAGCAGTCTTGATTTATAAGTTCTTGAGGGGTTCAGCTAGAAGTTCAGGGTGCGAAGGGCATAAAGAGAGATTGGCAAGAGCTAGAGCTGAGAAGGCAGCTGAAGGCAAGAGGCTACTCAATAGGGCGTTTCTTTCCTTTCTTACCTCACAGAAGGAGGATATCCACATGAGGAAAAAAATTCATGGAGGCAAAAATTGCCAAAGAAATTTACTAAAGCAAAAATTATAGAGGAATGTGAGGCAATGGCAATTAACCATTTAGAGAGACAGATTCTAACTGGATGAATATACAGTGCTGTCCTTTCTGAGAAGCAGGTTATATCTGTTAAGAGACAGCTGGGAATGAACTAAGCTTTAGCCTGTAGTCTTAACGCTGACATTTTGCCATATTTTCAATGATGCATAGGAAACGCTATACTAGAATCATATGGTCGCATAGCTGTTGCATCCATCCAAATTATGAGAGTGCTTGGCTCCCCATACTAAGAGTTTAACACCTCCTGAGCATGCAGAGCCATCTTGGCCATACAGAGAAAGCCGGCAGCATAGTCATCCCTGGAGTACAGCACTGTCCATGATGGAGGTCCATCAAGTAACAGATGCTGGAGGAAGTTAGGGTAAGGGAGGTAGCCCTGCCAGCAAATTAAAGGCTCTGGCTCAGCGGCATGGAAACCACACTCTCTCTCTTTTTTAACCTTCTGGAGGCATAGATGGATTGTCCTGGTTTCCCTCACATGTAGACTCTTGTCCTTTGTGGTTTCCTTTTGTCTATGCAGTTGCTTTCGATCAAGTTTATTTTAATTTCATACTCATGGGACAAAGGAAAATGCAGGATTGTGATAAGGCTGAGGAGTGGAGAAACAGGAGCTGGAAAAGAGCTGAGGAAATGGAAGGGGATGATTTTTTTTCACTCTGCCCTGGATCCAGACCTTTTTTAGCAGGATCCCTCCTAGACAGTCCTGAGCACCCTTGAAGTCTGTCTGGTTTGGGCCAGTGACTTCAGACCCTGACCCTGCAGACACAAAGGTAACAGCTACTCTTTATACCAGACGTTGGCAGCCTCTGGGATCTAACGCCTGTTGATCTGAGGTAGACCTCATGTAGAAATAATAGAAATAAAGTGAACAATAAATGAAATGTTCTTCAATTATCCCCAAACCATCCTCCCCCAACTCTGTCCATAGAAAAATTGTCTTCTGCCTAATTGGTCTCTGGTGCCAGAAAGGTTGGGGACTGCTGGTTTATACTATAACCTTCTGCTTCTTGGGAGCCTGCAGGGCGTGAGTAGTTAACTTCAAGTAGATAAGTTATGTGACAAAGAAGAGCAATGGCTTATGAGTCAGGAGTTCCTAGTTCACTGTTTACAAGTACAGTGATTGTGGGCCGGTTTCTTAAGTCTCTCTGTATCAGTTTCTCGTGTAAATGGGAAAAGTAATACGCGGTCTCTTTAAAGCATCATCCTATGGATATGAAGATGATGTAAGTGAAAGTCCCCATAGGACTATTAAAAACTCTTAAAAAGTAAAGTATAAAAGCTTTAAAAAAGTTGCATTTAATTGAGACTATTTTAAATTAGTGTTTGAAATCCTTTAGGGGAGTTTCATTTTGAAATCTCTTTGTGATTCTTGTGAGGTATGAAGGCAAATCTAAGTGTGCCCTCTGTAAATAGAGCTCAGTGAAATGGAACATCCAGGCAGTGAGAGTTAAGGGATGGTACCAGGTAAGCAAAGAGAGAAAGGCTGTTTTGACTATAGGAACTATTGGGTTGGCAAAGAGTTCATTCAAGTTTTCCATAACAGCTTATGGAAACCCAAACTAACTTTCTGGTCAGGCCAATATAACATGTATAGTGAAGAAAAACAGAGAATGAACTTTGGAAAATAGGTCTGTGTGGGTATGTAATCTTCACCTAGGATAGAAGTTACCAATGGTTGTGGTGTGAATGGATTAAAGTAAGGAATTGTTGGTCTGGTTTAGTACCCTTGGTAGAAGGTATAGCTCCGGATGGCCACCGTAAATCTGCCTAGAGCTGTCAGTAGACCTGTTTATGTGCTTTTGGTGGCATTCGTACTATCCTCAGAAGAACTGCACCAACAGGTTAGGTACTTTCTGAAAATTAGAATTTCATCATCATTTTGAAATTCTTGATATGAACAAGTTTTGTTGGTTTTGAAACACATACTAAGCAGACCTTTTAATTTAAAATAAGAGGAAGAGCTTAGGTTCACTGAAATAGCTTTAGTGCTTATACATTTTTGAATGATTATAAAATGTTAAAAAATTTAATCACCTGATGGTGCAGTTTCTCTTTGACGGTGACCAAGAATTCTGAAGATATCATGGTTTAAAAAGCCTGTGTCAGAAAGCACATATAGTTAACTTACTAATAAAATCTTATATGAAAAAGTTACATTCAAAGGAGCAAACAGATTTTGTATTAAAAATCTGCAAAGATCTTATTTGGAAATTTTAAGTATTTTAATACTTACTATCTTCCCGAATACTTTTACTTTATTTTAAAGTCATAAATACATAATATAAGGAAACTGAAAGGATTTCCCTTCAGGTCTCCTGCAGTTTCACCATTGTGCCATTTTCTCCGAGCGCCATAACATGACAATGTTGGGAAACAGTGATTTTAAAGAAGAGCGTGTCACATTAGTCATTGACTACCTGTCTTGTCATCAAGTTTTCAGGGGGCTGGCTAGTGTCTGAATCCCTCAGCTTAACTCCTTGCCAAGAGTTCCTTATGTCTTTTCTTTATGTTATGAACAGATTTTGCTCTAAAGTTTTTGTAAATCAAAGTAGTTGTTAGGGTGCATGGAGATAGAGATCGTGGATAGCAAATGTGAATTTCTTAATTCACTCCATCCTCAATTCTGCCCTTGGAAAAATAGCTTAAGCCACATGGCCATTACAGTGACAGATAATTGTTGATCAAAAACAAAATGTTTCTGCCACTAGCTGGGTTTTTTTTTTTTTTGAGACTCCTCTTGATTTTTGTAGAAAATGCCTTGCAACTGGAATTCAGAGTTTTCCTGGCCCTGAAAGGGATGGCAATTGGCTGGTGGGTATGTGCTTCCATTTCAAAGGTACTAGACTGTGGGGTTCCTGCAGTGAGGAAACCCTTCTGCTGGAGAATTGTATGGTGGAAATTTTAGGAATCTTTCTGCCTGAAGTAAATTACCTCATTACTGGACTTCAAGTTCTTAGGCCCAAATTTGAGTTTCTAAAATTGGTAAAGGAAAATTTAATAAATTACTTTTTCTTTACAAACAATAAACACTCAACTTGGGATGGCATGGTTTTATGATGACCTTAACTCTGGCACTTGGCTATCGCAAAAAGAACAGCCTTTAGAACCAGGCAGGATTAAGTTCAAACCCTAACTCTTGTCACTTAGTAGCTGGCCTAACCTCTCTGAGTCTCAGTTTCCCCACCTGTGTAGTGGAGAAAAGTACTTCATAACTCATGGAGCTGTGGCACAAACTAAAATGGGAAAACGTATGGCCAGCATGCAGTTTAATGCCTATTACATGGTTAGTTTTCAGTAAATGATGGGTGTTATTATTATCCCATAACTAGGTTCAGAAGGACAAATATTCAGACAAAGATTGCTAGCAACTTGAGTGAGGTATAGCTCATTCAAGTTTTGTGCTCATTTCAGACAAACATTAGTTATATCATTTCACACCTAAGTCAGAACTACTTTCTTCCCCCTCTCACCCTAGGGTGGGGGTAGGAGGCAGCTGACTAACTTTCTGTGGGTTAAAAATGAAGTGGAGATTTTTAAAAAGAAAATGCCAGCAGTGGTTCTTTCTGCTGGTGGAATCTCAGGTGCCTTTTTACTTTCTTCTTTTTACTTTTTTGTATTATTTCTGAAAAAATTAAGCTGGTTTTGTTTTATAAACACAATCCAGAACAACCAAAGTAAATGAGTTTTACAATTAAGATTTCTTTTATTTCATTGAAGGCCTGCACTGGCAGCTGGACACATCCCACCTGACTCCTGTCCCCCACTAGGGACTGCGTGCTGCGGAAGTCTCCACCATCCCTCCATCCCTTGCTCCTTTCAGGTGGCGGCCGGAGCAGCCCTGGTGATGGTTGCTGGAAAGGTTTTCTCTTTTCCCTCCAGGCTGGGGGGGAACATGATGCACATGACAGGCAATCAGTGAAAAGCAGCAGCAAAACAATATGATTCAGGTTAAAACACAAAGCAAAATAGAACAAAAAACCTAGTGCAGGTTTAAGAATCTGGGAGACCAACTAGAAAAGAGAGGAAAGGAAGTGGGGGTGGGGTGGGGTGGGGTGGGGTGGGGTGGTGGAAGCAGGATGGATAAAACTACAGTTACAACAAGAAGGAAATGGAAAATAAATAAAGGAAATTCCTTAACCCAGACTAAGCCCCTTGAGGGAGTTTCTTTAGAGTGGATGGTGGGAGGACGCATGAAATTCCTGTAGGACTGTATAATTTGTGGGGGATTCCTCTAAAACCGATTAAAAAAGAACAGCCTAGAATTCATATAGGACTCATTTGGGTTTACTATCCTCTCTGGCAGTCTACACTTTCTGACTGTGTGGATTTATGAGTTTTAGATCATTTGTTTCCAGTCCCACTGAAGTAAATAGCTCAGTGCAGTTGGTGCATTTATGATTGTTGTACAGGGGATTGCAGCTGATGAATGACTTCCTTTTTTATTTGTCCTTTGACCAGAAAGATGTGTAGTTTTCTAGTAATTTGACTTTTAATCTGTAGCATTTTTCTTTTCAGTTTTATTGCAGGTGTAGGACAGCTGGTTCTAATCCAGTGACGTACAACACTATGGTAGGGTGACCTAGAGGTTATAGATCTGTGTTGTGCAATATGGTAGCCACTAGCCACATGGGCTGTTAGTTCTTGACGTGCGGCTAGTCCAAATTGAGATGAGCTAGAAGAGCCCATTGGGTTTTGGGGACTTAGTATGAAAAAAGGAATGTGAACTATCTCATTAGTAGTTTTTACATTGATTTATATCTCAAATTGTATTTTGGGTCTACTGGGATAACTAAAATATGTGATTATAATTAATTTCATCTGTTTCATCTTACCTTTTACTTTTTAAATGTGGCTACAAGGAAATTTAAAAGTATACGTGTGGCTCACATTTGTGGCTTGCACTGTATTTCTGTTGGATGGTGTTGAAGTATCGATTAGAACAGGCACATAGGAAATTCAAGTCTTGACACACTTTCTGCCTCATGACCTTGGATAAATTATTAAAAATTTCTAAGCTTCAGTTTCCAATATCCAGTTAAATGGGGCTAATACTATTTACCTCACAGGGATCGGCTGAAATAATACCTGGCACATAACATGTGCTTGACAAATGTTAGTTCTCTTCCTTGTGCATTTTGTTTACTGCTAGTAAATGTAACTATGTTATTTATAAAGAACTGTCTGGGATCATGAGAAAGTAGTCTGTCCCTGTGTGGTACTTTTCATCCAAAAGGTTAAAGAGCTTGACAAATATCAGTCATATGAGGTCTAAAAGGGAAGAGCCCATTTTTGGCTCTCTGGAGAACGAGTCTGTGGTTGAGCTTTGTGCCTGCTGGCATCTCTAGCTGCTACTATGATTGTTAGACACACTTGGAGGCACTGGTTAATGTTAAGCTGTTGAAATGTCTTAGGTTCTATTTTAAAGCCCCCAAATATGTTTCTGATCTTGCTGAAAGTGCACACCTTCAGCTTCCTGTGCTAACAAGTACAGTATTCCTTCAGGCATTTTAAAGCACACAATTAAGAAACAGGGCCACTCTCTTCTGAACCCATATTTCATTTCCTCCTCCTCATTCATTTTCAGCCTTTGAAGAGTAAAAGCATGGAGTATAGAGTTGGCTTGTCTTTTTGAGCACTAAGCTACTTTAACTCTTGGTTATAGGTTATCTTCAGGGATGGCACTTTGACAAGAATCAACTCCCATCAAGCACTTGTGAAACATACTCTTCTGTACTGCCTTGACTTTTTCTACTTGCAAACTCTCTGACCCCAAAATGCTAGATCCACGAGATGTGAGTTTTGGTCACCTGCAAGGTGGTTGTTTCCCATAAAAGGCAATTAAAGGGACTGACTTTGGTTTTAAAACTAATATTTAAATTTTAAAGTTTCATTTGAAAACCTAGTTCTTGGTTTACTTTTAAAATTTAGCGTTTTTACAAAATTATTTTATTTGGAGGCTAATTACTTTATAATATTGTAGTGGTTTTTGCCTTACATTAACATGAATCAGCCATGGGTGTACATGTGTCCCTCATCCTGAACCCCCCTCTCACCTCCCTTCCCATCCTGTCCCTCAGGGTTGTCCCAGTGCACCAGCTTTGAGTGCCCTGTTTCATGGATTGAACTTGGACTAGTGATCTATTTCACATATGGTAATATACATGTCTCAATGCTACTCTCTCAAATCATCCCACCCTTGCCTTCTCCCTCAGAGTCCAAAAGTCTGTTCTTTATATCTGTGTCTCTTTTGCTGTCTCGCATATAGGGTCATCGTTACCATCTTTCTAAATTGCATATATATGCATTAATATACTGTATTGGTGTTTTTCTTTCTGACTTACTTCACTCTGTTTAATAGGCTCCAGTTTCATCCACCTCATTAGAACTGATTCAAATGCCTTCTTTTTAATAGCTGAGTAATATTCCACTGTGTATACGTACCACAGCTTTCTTATCCGTTTGTCTGCTGATGGACATCTAGGTTGCTTCTATGTCCTGGCTATTGTAAACAGTCCTGTGATGAACAGTGGGGTACATGTGTCTCTTTCAATTCTGGTTTCCTCAGTGTGTATGCCCAGCAGTGGCATTGCTGGGTCATATGGCAGTTCTAGTTCCAGTTTTTTAAGGAATCTCCATACTGTCTCCATAGTGGCTGTATTAGTTTGCATTCTCACCAACAGTGTCAGAGGGCTCCCTTTTTTAGCTTATAGATCTTATCACTCTTTTTCAATAAATTTTAATAATTACTCATAAGATGCCTTGAATAAGGTTTTAATTTGCAAACTTAAATTCACTTTATTTATTTTTAAAATTAAATATTTTGATTTTTATAAGTACATTAGTTGTCTGACAACAAAACTTTTCTGAAGATTTAAGTAATGTTTATAAATCTGTAAAAGAACTTCTAAATATGCTGATTGCTAAGTACTCTTAAATATTCTATAGTATACGTAATTAGAGTAAGATTTATCTTTACAAATCACAAGTCTTTCTCAGTTACTCAATTAACAATTTTTAGTTGGAATAACAAGGCTGACCTATTGCTTGTTTAGGCCAAAATTGCTTAAACAAACTATAAGACTACTCAGACACCTCCTAACTCTTTTGGGGAAATGACCTTGGGAATTGAACAAGGCGGACAGATCAATGAGATATATCTAGACTTCAAAGGGGTATCATTTTAACATCTGTTCAAGTTATATGGTCCTAAGATATAGGAAACATATGAAAAGTATATAGGAGTGCTTCAAGGTTCTTTAAATGAAAAATATGTTTATCTATCATACATGGCCATCTCTTGGACATTAAAAGGATAATAAAGGAATACTATGAACAACAGTATACCTACAAATTTGATACCTCAGAAGAAATGAAAACCAGTTATTTGAAAGATACTATCCGGACTCACGAAAGGAGAGACAGATAACCTAAATAGTCCTATATTTACTAAAAAATTGAATTAGTAATTAATAACCTTCCAAAAAAGAAAGCAACCAGACCTAGTGAATTCTACCAAATATTTAGGGAAGAAATGATACCAATTCTCCATAATCTTTTCTAGAAAGATAGAAGCATAGGAAACACTTCTTAATTCATTTTATGAAAGCAGCATTACCCTGATACTAAATCCAGGTGATGACATTACAAGAAAAGAAAACTACATACCAATATTTCTGATGAACTTAGATGTAAAAGTCCTCAACAAAATGTAAGCAAAAATTCTCAGCAAGCTGTTTTGTGGGCATCAACAAATTGATTCTAAAATTTATTTGGAAAGGCAAAAAACTAAGCATAGGAAGCATACTACTGAAGAAGAACAAAATTGGATGACTTACACTATCTGATTTCAAGGTTTATTGTACTGTTGCAATAGTCAAGACAAGACATCATGATACTGGCAAAAGGATAGATACAGAACAAAGTAGGGAACTCAGAACAGGCCCTCACAAATATAGTCAACTGCTCTCTGACAAAGGAGTTAAGGCAATTCAGAGGATAAAAGCTATTACCTTTTCAACAAATGGTGCTGAACAATCACAAGTTCGTATGTTAAAAAAAGTGACCCAAGACACAGATCTTACATCTTTGAATAGCTGATTTTGAGCTGTGATTTTTAATATGAAATTTTTACTTTATACTATTAGAATATTTAAGAGAAATTAAGGTTCATTATTTCTGAGTGATAAAGTTCACTAAACTGAGTACCCAAGAATTGATGCTTTTGAACTATGGTGTTAGAGAAGACTCTTGAGAATCCCTTGGACAGCAAGACGATCAAAC
>NW_011494620.1:6415636-6418065 GCF_000754665.1 Bison bison bison | reverse complement strand
CATGAGTTTGAGCAAGCTCCGGGAGTTGGTGATGGACAGGGAAGCCTGGCCTGCTGCAGTCCATGGGGTTGCAAAGAGTCGGACATGACTGAGCAACTGAACTGAACTGAAGGTTCACTATATTCATAAATTTAATTTATCAAGATATAAGAATTATTTAAAGTTCATGGGATAATTTGTTGGCTAAATATAATTGAAGTACTTTAAAAAGTAAATTGGGTATATTAAAACATTTGAACATTAGAGTCAGTATCACCTAAAAGTTCTTAAAAGTGACTGCTAGAATTTGTTAGAGTTCCAAATATAGAAATATTTGTAAACTTAAAAGTTTAGGGAACAATGAGGTTTATGTATTTTTTTTTTTAATCAAATGAATATCAGGTACTCAGAATTGGGTCAACTGGAATCCCTGGCTCACAACACATCCTCATCATTAGTCCATGCCTAGTGTTTATTTGGTTGGTAATGTTAATAAATTTAACACATTTAATATTAGTTTTTAAAACCAAAGCAAACCTCTGAATAGTCTCGTTTTTATTCCAAAACTTTCTGTGAGTACACATTCATAGGATAAGGGTGGGATGTGTAAAATGTCTAAGACGTGTTTTTATGTACAAAAATGACTGTTCAGAAATAGTAGCATTTAACTTGTTTGTTAAGGGCAGGGTATTTGAGCAATAAAAAATAGATAAAATGGGAAAAACATTCTGCAGATGAGGTCTCTATTGTGAAAGGATAAGAAATTTAAACTATGAATAAACAATTCTATACCTGAAATTAAATGGATAATTAATGCTTCAGTTCAGTTCAGTTGCTCAGTCGTGTCCGACTCTTTGCGACCCCATGAATAGCAGCACGCCAGGCCTCCCTGTCCATCACCAACTCCTGGAGTTCACTCAGACTCACGTCCATCGAGTCAGTGATGCTTAGTTAGATCTAATGACCTAAAGTAACTGCCATATTTTATAACTAAAAATGAAGCAGTTTGCAGGACAGTTAGCACTTCCAGTGATCCCAGTCAATACTAGTTAATAATTTTCATCATTCGTCAGTGAGGTGTTATTTTCATTTTACATATATAACTGGAATCTTTGCAAGGTTACTAGATGATCCCTCATACCTGTCTAAGTACTGTAGTGGGTGAGGTAGTATTCATGACATTTTATTGAATCTACAGATAATTTTTTGTTGGACAGGATATAATTTCTTTTAATATCTTTTTTGAAATATAAATAACATACAATAAATTGCACATAGCTATAGTGTACGTTTTTCATACTGTTTATGGGATTCTCTAGGCAAGAATACTGAAGTGGTTTGCCATTCCCTTCTCCAGTGGACCATGTTTTGTCAGAACTCTCCATCATGACCCATCCGCCTTGGATGGTGCTACATGGCATGGCTCATAGTTTCATTGAATTAGACAAGGCTGTGGTCCATGTGATCAGTTTGATTCATTTTCTTTGATTGTGGTTTTCATTCTATCTGCCCTCTGATGGATAAGGATAAGAGGTTTATGGAAGCTTCCTGATTGCAGAGATTGACCTGGGGGAAACTGGGTCTTGTTCTGATAGGTGAGGCCATGCTTCATAAATCTTTAATCCAATTTTCTTTTGATGGGTGGGGCTGTGTTCCCTTCCTGTTGTTTGACCTGAGTCCAAACTATGGTGGAGGTAGTGAAGATAATGGCGACCTCCTTCAAAAGGTCCAGTGCACCCACTGTTGTACTCAGTGGCCCCTACCCTGCAGCAGGCCACCGCCGACCCACACCTCTGCCGGAGACTCCTGGACACTCTGGGCAAGTCTGGGTGGGTCTCTTGTCGGGTCACTGCTCCTTTCTCCTGGGTCCTGGTTTGCACAAGGTTTTGTTTGTGCCCTCCAGGAGTCTGTTTCCCCAGTCCGGTGTAAGTTCTGGTGGCTCTATAGTGGGGTTAATGGCAACGTCCTCCAAGAGGGCTTACATACCTAGGTCTGCTGCACCTAGAGCCCCTACCCCTGCGGCAGGCCACTGCTGACCTGTACCTCTGCAGCAGACACTCAGACACTCAAAGGCAGGTCTGGCTCAGTCTCTGTGGCATCTCTTGGTATGCATAATGTTTTATTTAAGCCTTCTGAGTGTCTCTGGCTGGGTATGGGGTTTGATTCTAAACGCAATTTCACCCCTCCTACCATCTTGCTGGGACTTCTCCTTAGCCCTTGGTGGGATCCAACATTCTCCTGTCGATGGTTGTTCAGGGATTCAACAGTATGTGAACCGTGAATTTCCAGACATTCAAGCTGGATTTAGAAAAGGCAGAGGAACCAGAGATCAAATTGCCAACATCCACTGGGTCATCAAAAAAGCAAGAGAGTTCCAGAAAATCATCTACTTCTGCTTTATTGACTATGCCAAAGCCTTTGACTGTGTGGATCACAACAAACTGTAGAAA
>NW_011494620.1:6415100-6415536 GCF_000754665.1 Bison bison bison | reverse complement strand
GCAGAATACATCATGCGAAATGCCAGACTGGATGAAGCAAAAGCTGGAGTCAAGATTGCTGGGAGAAATATCAATAACCTCAGATATGCAGATGACACCACCATTATGGCAGAAAGTGAAGAACTAAAGAGCCTTTTGATGAAAGTGAAAGAGGTGCATGCCAAAGTTGGCTTAAAACTCAGCATTCAGAAAACTAAGATCATGGCATCTAGTCCCATGACTTCATGGCAAATGGATGGGGAAACAGTGGAAACAGTGAGAAACTTTGTTTTCTGTAGATGGTGACTGCAGTCATGAAATTAAAAGACACTTGCTCCTTGGAAGAAAAGTTATGACCAACATAGACAGCATATTAAAAAGCAGAGACATTACTTTGCTGACAAAGGTCCATCTAGTCAAGGCTATAGTTTTTCCAGTAGTCATATATGGGTGTGAG
>NW_011494620.1:6400146-6415000 GCF_000754665.1 Bison bison bison | reverse complement strand
GAGACATTACTTTGCTGACAAAGGTCCATCTAGTCAAGGCTATAGTTTTTCCAGTAGTCATATATGGGTGTGAGAGTTGGACTATAAAGAAAGCTGAGCACCAAAGAATTGATGCTTTGGAACTGTGGTGTTGGAGAAGACTCTTGAGAGTCCCTTGGACTGCGAAGAGATCAAACCAGCAAATTCTAAAGGAAATCAACTCTGAATACTCATTGGAAGGACTGATGCTGAAGCTAAAGCTCCAGTACTTTGGCCACTTGATGCGAAGAAAAGACCTGATGCTGGGAAATATTGAAGGCAAAAGGAGAAGGGGGTGACAGAGAATAAGATAGTTAGAGAGCATCACTGACTCAATGGACATGAATCTGAGCAAACTCTGGGAGATAGTGAAGGACAGGGAAGCCTGGCATGCTACTGTCCATGGGGTCGCAAAGAGTCGGACAGGACTTACCAACCAAACAACAACAGCAACACTGTGTGGACATATACTTTTTTCCCACTCTGGGCAAATACCTATGAGTAGAATTGTTGGATATGTTTATGTAAGGGTGTGTTTAACTTTTAAGAAATTGCCAAACTGTTTTATAGAGTGATTGCACTATTTTACATTCACACCAACAGTTTATGACAGTTCCGGTAGCTTCACTTCCTTGCCAACCCTGGGTATGGTCAGTTTTTTTAAATTTTAGCCATTCTAATAAGTGTGACAGAGTGCAGCTTTAATTTGCATTTTGCCAAAGACTCAAGTTGCTGAACATCTTTACATATGCCTATTTGCTAATTGTATATCTTATTTTGTGAAGTGTTTGTTCAAATCTTTTGCCCATTATTTTTGTGGCCATGCTGCGATGCACCATATGGCATGTGGAATCTTAGTTCCCTGACCAGGGATCGAACCTGCGCCCCTACAGTGGAGGCCTGAGTCTTAACCACTGGACCACTAGGGAAGTCCCTGCCCATTTTTAAATTGGGATTTTTGTTTTTTTTATTATAGAGTTCTTTATATATTATTTATCAGATGTGATTTATAAATATTCTCTTTCAGTTTATAGTTTATCTTTTCATCCATTTCAGAGTCTTTCAAGAGCAGAAGTTTTAAAACTTTAACGTTTTGTAATTTTTTTTTCTTTATGGATTGTGCATTTTTTGTTATATTTAAAAAATCTTTGCCTAACCTAGTGTCACAAAGGTTTTTTCCACTGATTTCTAGTAGAAATGTTTTAGGTTTTACATTTTAATTTTAGGTTTGTGTTTCATTTTGAGTTAATTTTTGTATATGATGCAAAGTATAGATAAAATTTATGTTTTTGTATTTGGATATCAAATTGTATAGGATCATTTGTGGGAAGAGACTATCATTATTACTCCACTAATTTACTTTTATAGTTTTTGTTTATAATTGTTTATGTATGTGTGGGTCTATTTCTAGACTCTCCAGTGATTTATCTGTTCGTTGATTTATCTGCATGTCTTTATGTTGATACCACACTGTGTTGATAACTGTGACTTTATAATAAATCTTGAAACCAAAGAATGGAATTCCTCCAACACTTCTTTTTCAAAGTTGCTTTAGCTGGTTGAAATACTTTGCATTTTCCATATGAATTTAAGAATTAGATTCTTCAGAAAAGTTGGCTACCAGCTATTTAAAAAATTGAATTTTGATTTAAATTGCACTAAATCAGTAAGTCAATTAGGAGAGACCGGACAGGCTAACAAAATCGCATCTTCTGAGGTTGCTCACCCATCTACTTAATTAGGCACAATGAAAGACAACACCACAGCCAAACTCTCCCAACTCCTCCCCTTCCTTGGGGCAACATGCGGCATCTGATAGTTCAGACTAAGTAAATACTAGTGTTGATTTGTATAGTAAATTTAACACCAGTAAAGCTTAATTCTTTGTGTTAAAAAATAAATTAAAAATCAAGTTCTAATATTTTTTTCCCATGCCTCAATGCATCAGTATCGGGAATGATATTCCCTGTTTAAAACACTGGTAAAATCCCTACCTCTCAGTTCAGTTCAGTCACTTACTTAGTCGTGTCTGACTCTGCGACCCCGTGGACTGCAGCACGCCAGGCTTCCCTGTCCATCACCAACTCCCGGAGCTTGCTCAAACTCATGTCCATCGAGTGGGTGATGCCATCCAACCATCTCATCCTCTGTCGTCCCCTTCTCCTCCCGCCTTCAATCTTTTCCAGCATCAGGGTCTTTTCCAAGGAGTCAGTTCTTCACATCAGGTGGCCAAAGTATTGGAGCTTCAGCTTCAACATCAGTCCTTCCAATGAATATTCAGGACTGCTGATCTCTACAGTGCTACAGAAGATTAAAACATCGCACCTGTTCCTCTCAGTGATCAAAACTGTATCGTGTACTGTTATTTCCAAATTTGGTCTCCAGGGGAGCAGCCATTTACCTCTTAGCCTCTGTAACTTGGGGGAGAGATGAGATAAGACAGCAGTTGGAAGCCTGGCTTGGCTAATGTTAGAAACAAGGCTCAGCTACTACTTCTTAGCCATATTGCTCTGATTGCTATTTGTTGATGAAAGCTGTGGGAAGAAGCGCAATGCATATAAACAGGAGGGATTTAGTCATAATTTATGCTTCTTTAGAAAATGCCAGCAGCAATAATTACTTCCAAAATATTCAGACCACCTATGACTAATCACACCAATCTCAGGATGACCTGCGTTTCCCTTGTGAGGTGGTAATCAAGCACGTTAAAGACCTTCCCCCTAATTTTGAGCATTTTAAAAGCAATATGATGCCACGATTCAGATTTTCTTAGTGCAGGTGTCCACAGTGCTTCCAAGTTTATGGTATTTTGAAGCCTGCACATTTTACCCTCTAGGCACGGATGGTGCACGCTAAGCAGAACTAGCGAAGTGGGGCTGTGGGTTGCTAGGCAATCCTTAGAGTCATTCTGGCTGGATCCCTTTTGGCTTTGCCACAGCAGCTGTTCCAAACCTTTACGTTCATTAACATCCAATAAATTTTGACTGCAGTCTTCTCTGTAGCAGACACTGTACCCCCACCTTATTTTCATGTTTTATTCATTCTTAGCAGAGAAATAAAAATTTCAGCTTTTCAACAAAATGTCTTCTTTACTTTGAAGTAAGGTCATTTCCTCACATCTTAAGCTCTGCCTTCCTATCTCTCAGGACGAGGCATCCTTTCCAAAATTATCCTTGCCCCTTACTCTTATTCTGGCTGATCCTCTTGCATCACTCCGAAATTTGTTTGGCTCTCGTGCTTCTGTTACATCTGCAATCACTCTACCTGGATCGACCCTGCCATGCCTTCCTCCCTGTCCCCCAGTGCTTAAACACTTCAGGGGCCACTGTTACTCTTTGTTGTTGGTGTTCAGTCGCTAAGTCATGTCCGACTCTTTGCGACCCCATGGACTGCAGCACACCAGGCTTCCCTGTCCTTCAGTATCTCCCAGAGTTTGCTCAAATACAGTTGGTGGTGCTACCTAACCACCTCCTTCTCTGTCATCCCCTTCTCCTTTTGCCTTTAATCTTGCCCAGCATCAGGGTCCTTTCCAATGAGTTGGCTCTTAACTATTCCTCTTAAGATATCGTAAGGAAAAAACTGTTCAATGTGGCCTCCAAGCCCTACACAGCCTGGCTTCTGCATGCCTCTGCCTTCTTGCCTCTTGCTTGCTCTTCCTCTCTATACTGTAGACACGCTGGAGTTTCAACCCCTCAAACACATCTTGTGCTTCCTCCTAGTAAACGGCCTTACATGAGCTCTTTCCTCTTTCCTCATCTCTGCCATCTTAGTTTACTTCTATACGGAAACCTTCCCTGACAAGCATCATTTCAGTAGGGAAACCTTCCCAGGCAAGATCCAGTTCTTCTGCTGTAGACTTCTAAGGCCTGCCATGTGTCTTTTCCTTGGCTCTTATCATAATTTCCATTTTACATATAGTTTGTGTCATTGTTTGATTAATGTCTTTTCTCCCTCACTAATATATAAACTCCATGAAGGCGGGAACCTGTGTGATTGTGCTCGTCATTAAATGCCAGAGGCTGACCCAGTGTCTGGCACTTCAGAGATGTTCAGAAAATACTCGTTAGATAAAGAGAAGTGGCATTTCTTATCTCAGGGGTCACTTGTGACTTTCAAATTGTCACCCCCTCTTTTTCTAATCTTGTCCTGTTTGAACTCTGTCATATTTGGCTCTGCTTACCACACTATCATTGAAATTATTTCTTCGTTTCTTTGTGACTTACTCACTGTTTCTCTTATTACTCTTCTCTCTTTTTTGTATCTTTTACTATCTTTTCTCTATTTCTATTTACAAATTCATTGTAGATAATAAATACTTGTTGGAGGAATGAATGAAATGTTAGTTTTCCTTAGGGTTCTATTATTGGTCCTTTCTCTTTTTCTCCTTCCCTCTTTTCCTTGGTGATCTTATCCAACTCCATGGCTTCACTATCATCAATATGCTGATCCAGACCTGTGTTTCCAATTGATTATCTTCATGGAATTATCCTCTGCGTGCTCAGTAGCTCAGTCACGTCTGACTCTTTTGCAACCCTGTGGACTGTAGCCTTCCAGGCTTTTCTGTACATGGAATTTTCCAGGCAAAAATATTGAAGTGGGTTGCCTTTTCCTACTCCAGGAGTTTTCCAAGAGGTCTCTTAAAATCAGCCCAATTCAAACCAAAGGGATTCTCTTTCCTAAATGTTTTTCTCCTGTTACTTGCTCTCAGTAAAGTTCCCTACTGCCCAGTTGGGAGGTTCTAAGCCCAAGACATAAGATCATCCTCCACCCCTTTCTTCCTCTTTCAGTAATACCAAATTCAATTGATGCAAGTGAAATGTCTCTCCCTCTGATTTATATGTTCCTAACTGCTGTTGTGGGCTTCCCAGGTGGCAAAGAACCCACTTGCCAATGCAGGAGACATAAGAGATGTGGGTTCAGTCCATGGGTCAAGGAGATCCCCTGGAGAAGGGCATGGTAACCCACTCCAGTATTCTTGCCTGGAGAATCCCGTGGACAGAGGAGCCTGGTGGGCTATAGTCCATGGGGTTTCAGAGTCAGACACGACTGAAGTGACTTAGCATGCACAACTGCTATTGCCTAGCTTTGTAGTTACCAAACTTCTTTTTTTAGAGAAAGCTTATAGAGATGAACTCCTACATAGAGAATTGTTAGGTAAGGCAAGTGAAGAGGAGCTTCTTTGATTGAAGGTGAGGGAAGGGATCTTGGAGCAACCCCCCTTAGCCCAGTGAGGCAGTACTAGAAGATGTTATGGTTTGAAAACTACTAGCCTATGTGATTGCAACAGGCTTTAAAAAATACTTAAAATTTTTTCATGGGTACAACACAGAATAATACCCAGGAGAGTTATTGTGAAAGTTAAATATAAGGCCCTTGGCATGTGGTACACACTTAGCAAGTGAGAGCTGAAATCATTATTATTCCTTGTAATCTTTTTTTCAAACTAACTTCCTGATTAGACTGTGCTGTTTTTCTTAGGCATACTCAGTTAATCACTCAGTCTGGATGCTTCTTTAATGGCACTTATTTATGTCTGCCCTGGGTCTTGGTTGCTATGTGCAGGCTTTTTCTAGTTGCAGTGAGCAGGGGCTGCTCTTCCATGCAGTGTGGAGGCTTCTCATTGAGGTGGCTTCTCTTGTTGTGAATCAGAGGCTCTAGAGCACTGAAGCTTCAGTAGTGGTGGTGCACGGGCTTAACTGCCCCCTGGTATGTGGAACCCTCCTGGACCAGGGATCGAACCCCTGCCCCCTGCATTGGCAGATGATTCTTTACCACTGGATCACCAGAGAAGTTCTGGATACTTCTTAATATTTTCTTTTTTTCATTCTCATCTTTGCAGTCCAGATTCTCATGGTCTCATTGTCTTATGACTAAACTGTCTCCTAATTAGCCCTCATTCTGCCCATCAGTCCCCCTGTAGTTCATCTCTACATTTTATTACCAGGTCAAATACACTTCTCGGTTCTATACTAACCATGGGACAAAGTTCAGACATCTTCGCTTCATAACTACCATGCTCTGGGACTGAGCCTTACTTTCATGCCAGCATTTCCTCCTTTTACTCCTTCACACAGACCTTCTGTTGAAGGTAAGTTAGGTTCATCATTGCTCTGGAACACACCAGGCATATTCCTGCTGCTCCTCCGTGTTTCTTCCTCATTTGCAGTGGAAGAAGCACTCTGATTCTTGAAGTTCTAGGTGCCATGTATTATATAGTCCATTCTGTCTTACCAGTACCTGAGAGACTCCAACTGGTTCAACTTTTGCAGTTTTGGAGCTTTGTTAAATGCACACCAAACCCCAATTTATTAATTGATTCATTCATTTATTTAATAGGCATTTATGGAACACATACAGTGGACTGACCATTATAGTAGGTGCTGTAAATATCATAGTGACAAGATAAATGCAGCCCCTGCCCTCAAGGCGGTTCTATCTAACAGGGATGGCAGAGGAGAAAAAGCAATTATAACAAAGCAAAGTACTCTGATGGAGGATATAAGGAGCTGTGGATTATAGAGGAGAAGATCTAGTATAGTGCAGGGGCATGTCGGAGGGTATGTTAAGGATGGCTTCCTACAGAGAGAGACTGTTGACTGAGGCCAGGAGGATGAGTCGAGCTGAGTGATGAAGAGGAGGGAAGATGTTCCAGGCAGAGGCAATATCGTTGTTGGTGTCTTAGGGAGGGTTCGTTACTGGGAGGTAGAAAGCAGGAAGGATTCCCGGCAGGGCTTATCTTTAGCTTATGAAGAAGCAGGGAAACTCTGGAGAGGCGGGCTCAGGGTGTAATGCTTTCTCCATCCCTTCCTTGTCTCCTCTCGCCTCCCTGCCCCCTAAATGCACTCATACGTTGTGCTTTCAGGTTTGGTCCTCTTAGGGATTAGTTCTGAGCCAGTCATTTGATCTGAAGCAGATGACTTTCAGCAGACCCCCAGGAGCCTGCCCCTTCTCCACCTCTCTGTGACAACCCCAAACAATTCAGACACACAAACTCTGAACTCACCCAAGCCCCACCCAGAAGCCTCATAACTCTTTTAAAAAATCTTCCTCAAACAGAGGAATTTTGTGGCTTTGTTTGATCTTTTTATGTTGCTGTTTTCAGGATGTAACTCTTCTGTTTTCTTCTCAAGCCTGGTCTCCAGGCAGTTATCCAAGAGAGGAGAGGTCTGAAGTCCTTGGCCTGTCCCAGGACACACATCACGACAGAGATGAAAATAGAGGCAAATGGTCTGGGATGTCTTTATGAACACCACTCAGATGACTTGGCTGAAATCTTCCTCTTACATCAGAACTCAATGGTTTTAACAACACAGTTTGATAAAAACATTTTCTTTAGCAGTCATGTTACAGTCATTAAGATGTAACCTTGGGAACTCTATGCATGATTTAGTTCCTTTTTGAACTAATTGCTCTTGTTTTATAGACATATCCTGGGTTTCTTTCCAGGTACATGAGGATTTTTTAAAATGACAGTCATATGGATTCTCTGCTTAGCAGGATTCTCTACTAAATAATTTTGAGTGTTCTTACTTAGAGATTATTATTACACACAAAGCAGCATAAAAGTTAATTTGAGATTGAACCACTTCCCAGTTTTAAAATGAAGATAATAACACAGGTCTTCAAGTTCTTGTCTGAAACTTTTGGAGCCACATATATTTAAGAATTCAACTTATGATGGATGGTGCATGGAAAAAAATTTTTGGTGGTGAGCATGTTGTAGGGTATACAGAAGTAGAAATATAATGTTGTACATGTGAATCTTACATGTTATAAATCAGTTACCCCAATAAAATTTTTTAAAAAAGAATTAAAACTTTTGTAGATATTATAGAGATAATATGCTGGCTATATTACATAGTTCGGTAGTCAGGGTCTAGGGTAATACTGCTAATCTGATGTGGAACCTCATGTTAGCTCACCATATGAGGCTTTTGTGCCAAACTTAGGAAATAAACTTTTGGTTTTCAAAGCATGTAGAAATTACTGATGAGCAATTCCTCATCTTGCTTCACTGAGTTGTATCAGATGTGGCATTAATCTAAAAATGTTATTTCAACTTAAAATATTATTTTAGAGTCACTGGAGCATCTTTGTCCTTTTTGACACATGTATTCTTACAACATCCTTTTTGGTTATAAATGAAGTAATTCCTCTATCTGGAAGTTCCATGTGCTGCTCTCCCACCTCACTTATGATCTTACTGTCTGTTGCTCTTTGCTGAGCTGCCTGGCTTTCCAATACATATTTCCTTTACTACAAACAGCAGGGGTGCTCTTGCTAGACATCCTGTTGCACATGGCTTTTATGTCTCTATCATCTGTTTTGAGAACCTTTCCTAAAGTTAATTGTTTAGTTGACTGTGTTTGTCCAGTGGGTAGCTCAGATTTATTTATCTAGAAACCATGCTACTTGGGGGAAAGAGTAAAGTACTTAAAATACTCTGAACTCATGGAATTTCACTTTATTTCTGGTTCTTTCTAGCTATGGTGATGATGACAGATGATTCATTTGATTTGTCTAAATTTTAATTTCTCAACTTCAAAATGTATTCCTTTGCTACTTCTGTCATGATGTGAAGTGAAATGAGAAGATGTTGCTGCAAGCAAGGAGATTCACTAAAATTCAGATTCAAGAAAAGGAAATGATCTAAATTAAGGTCTATACATACTTCGTGAAAAGAAAGTGTTAGTCTCTTAGTCGTGTCCCACTCTTTGAGACCCCATGGACTGTAGCCCACTAGGCTTCTCTGTCCGTGGGATTCTCCAGGCAGAAACACTGGAGGGGGTTGCCATGCCCTTCTCCAGGGGATCTTCTTGACCCAGGCTGAACCCGGGTCTCCCACATTGCAGGCAGATTCTTTACCATCTGAGCCCCCAGGGAAGCCCTATGTATAATGCAGTCAGTCTCTATTAATAAATGTTGTGTTATATGGCTTTATTCTTGCTTAGATCTTCATACTGACCATTTATTGTGTGTCTGGTGTTCAGGATAATTTACTGTGTGTCTCTTTTGAGGTGGCTGCCATCATTCTCCTTTTGAGAGATGGCAGAGACTTGGCCAATGTCACATCACTGTCTAGTGTCTGAGCCAGATTGAAAACCAGATTTCTTTGAAGGCTGAGTCAGCACCCCTTCTACTTGCAAAGACTATTATGCAACAGTGAATGTTTTGTGGTGGTTGTTTTGTGTTTTGCAAATTGAGAGCAAGAGAGGATTCATAAAACTTTAGATAATATTTTTTTGTCTTGAATATAAACTTCAGATAGTATCAATAAGTCTCACACTTTGGAGGCTCACAGGAAGTTAGCCATCATTTGGTGCATTGGAAAAATCTTCATTTTTCTCTTTATTCACTCATTCTTTGTATAGAATTTATTCTCATCATGCAATCCTTATAAACAAGCAGAAATGTTTGTTTATCAGTTCAGTCTTTGCTTGTAAGTCTCAGAAACAGTAAAACAACGTCTTTTTTCTTTACTATTCTCTTGGTCCAGTTGTTCACTTGCCCTGAGGGAACTGTTGAATTGAGAAACCCAGATGAACCTCCCAACGCATTCTCTTTTCTCATTTCCAGTGGCCCAATTTGCGATACTCTTTTAGCTATCAGTGGCTGCGTTTACCGAGACCCATATTTTGAAGTTGAGAAATTAAGACTTGGACAAATTAAATGAATTGAGTGCCATCATCACCATAGTTAAATAGAAGCAGAAATAAAGTGAAATTTCAGAGATGAGGACCTCTAGGAGAGGATGGGTTGGGATGGGAGACTGACTAATAAGCACTGGCGTGTCTCTTTATTTTAGTCTCTTTCTTTTTCTCACTTAAGACGATCAGAGCAGGTCTTGCTGGCTGTGAGAAATATAGCCCGAGGGTTGTCAGAAGGCCTATGGCAGAGAGACATAAGCAATGCAGGTTTGATCCCTGGGTTGGGAAGATCCCCTGGAGGAGGGCATGGCAACCGCTCTGGTATTCTTGCTTGGAGAATCTCATGGACAGAGGAGCCTAGCAGGCTATACAGTCCACAGAGTTGCAAAGAGCTGGACATGACTGAAGCGACTTGGCATGCACATGGCCCACAAAGACCTTCCCTAACTCATCATTTTGTCAACTAGGATTTCATTCTAAGAGAGTAAGAGCCTATTTATGGGTTCAGAAGCCTCCTGGAGGCATCTTGCCAAGTGTCAATGATGGTTATCTGTCCATGGCTCTAATTAGGTAGAATATCTAGAAGGAATCTGTCTTTGTGAAAAGGACTTTCAGTGAGAATAAATTTGAGAAAAAGAGAAGACAAATTGGATTTCTATATTTCCTAGGATTTCCTTCTGGGTGGTGACTGTGACAACATGGAAGTTGGATGTGAGAGAACTAAGAGCTTTCCTGGCAAGTGTCACATTCTTTTAGAGACTCCATGGCCTTTGATAGCCTTGATTTTATTCCCCCTGTGTTTTTCATAATCAATTAAAAGCCAATTATTGAGTACCTCATATGTAGCCAGGCATACCACCTCAGATCACATGCTAGTGATTAAGAACGTAGGTAGCCCTTGCTCTCCTGGAATTCTCTAGTCTAGTAGGGAAGATGGATTTTAATCAAATAACTACACAAAATATTGTGAAACTGTGACTGAAGGACAGGGAAGCCTGGCGTGCTGCAGTCCATGGGGTCACAAAGAGTCGGAGACAACTGAGTGACTGAACTGAGTGACTGAAGACGTTTATGGTGCTGTTAGAGAAGACTTAATTTTTTGTTTGAAGGATTAACCAGTGGTGGGATTGCTGTACCCTATTTTCTTACAAATGTCAGGAAGCCTAGATACTTTTATTAGGAATTAAAAGGAATATCCTGGCTAAAAAAATGATTAATTATATAGTTTGTAAATGGACTACTGCATTGAACTAGTTTTAAACACAAACACACAGAAAAAATATATCTGTGTGTGTGTGTGTGTATATATATATGTAAATTTTATATACATTTAATTTTTTTTTAAACTAGTATCTTTCCCTGATTAGGGGCTTCCCTCATAGCTCAGTTGGTAAAGAATCTGCCTGCAATGCAGGAGACCCCGGTTCGATTCCTAGGTGGGGAAGATATGCTGGAGAAGGCATAGACTATCCACTCTAGTATGCTTGGGCTTCCCTGTGGTTCAGCTAGTAAAGAATCTGCTTGCAATGCAGGAGACCTGGGTTCAAACCCTGGGTTGGGAAGATCCTCTGGAGAAGCGAAAGGCTATCCACTCCAGTATTCTGGCCTGGAGAATTCCGTGCACTGTATAGTCCATGGGGTGGCAAAGAGTCAGACACGACTGAGTCACTTTCACTTTCTTTTCCTTGATTATAAAAGCAGTGTAAAGTTGTCAAAGAGTCTTTGGAAAATCATAAAAAGTACAAAGAGAAAAATAAAAATTCCCCGGAAATAATCAGTGTTAACACTTAAAAAAACAATTTATCTATTTATTTTATTTTTGGTCGCACTGGTTCTTCATTTCTGTGCGTGGGCTTTCGCTAGCTGTGGAGAGCAGAGGCTACTCTCTAGGTGTGGTGCATGGGTTTCTTTTTGCAGAGGCCTCTCTTGCCGTGGAGCACAGGCTGTAGGTGCACGGACTCCATGGCTGCAGCACGCAGGCTTAGTAGCCGTGGCTCATGGGCCCTAGGCAGTGCAGTTCTCAGTAGTTGTGGTGCGCGGGCTTAATTGCTCTGCAGCATGTGGAATCTTCCTGAACCAGGGATTGAACCTCTGTCCTGTGCATTGGCGGGCAGATTCTTATCCACTGTACCATCAGGGAGGTCCAACATTTTGATATGTATCTTTTTAGTCCTTTTTCTAGACATACATATGTTTAAAATATAATTTGGATCATATTGCAAAAATTTTTTTCAGTTCAATTTAAAAGAGATTTTTCATTGAATTGTAAGCATTTCTCATGCCATTTATTTACTGCATTGTGTCCTATGTTTATATCATAATTTTTTTTTATTTCTTTATTGTACACAATAATATATCCCATTTTGCTACCATAAATAATACTATGAAGTACAGTTCTCTGTAATTTATGATGGTTTTCTCAGGGTAGATTTTGAGACAGAAAGCAAACCACAGTCAAAAGAGTTAAATTATAAGGTCTGTGATGCTTTACAGATAGATAATATAAATCTAGTTCCATTAGCAAAATACGAGAGTGATTATTATTACTAATTACACTTATCATCACTGAATATGATCATTGTTATAAATAGTTGAAAAATATTTTATTTTAATTTGCTATTTTAGTCTACTAATGGGGTTAGGAGAAGGCAATGGCAACCCACTCCAGTGTTCTTGCCTGGAGAATCGCAGGGATGGCGGAGCCTGGTGGGCTGCCATCTATGGGGTCGCACAGAGTTGGACACGACTGAAGCGACTTAGCAGCAGCCGCAGCAGCAATGGGGTTAATTTTTAGAACTGTTTTTTTGCCATCTATACGTCTTTTATGAATCTTGGTTCATGTTCTTTATTCATTCCTTTACTGTGGTTTTTAGTGTTTTTCTTATTGCTTGGTAAGAGTTTTTTATTTATTAAGGATACCAATCTTTTGTCCTGTGGAAAATTTTTCAAGTTGTTTTGCTTACAGAAGTTTCTAATTTTCAGGTAGTTAGATTTACTTATTTTTTCTTCATGGTTTCTATTGCTTTTATGCTTGGAAAGTCTTATCTTATTAATCACATACCATTTTGTCTATGTGTTTTTGATCTTGGTGAATTTTCATTGTGGGGCTCATAAGATATTTCAGCAAACTCATGCAGTGCCTAACATGGCACTTCTGAATATAAGGTTTGTTTACTTCATGTTTGGCTAATAGTTTGATCTCAGTAGACATTAGTCAAGCCACCTCTTGAAAGAGGAGGAAGTATTACCCAGTCAAACAACAGGGAGAAGGATGATAAAAGATGGAAAATAATCACCAGGTTTTAAGCATGACAGGAACACTGAATAAACTGACAATGAGAAATTCAGGTAAATTATTCTATTTACTCTAAACAGCAGAGAAGAGGATTGGGAGGATAAGATTTGAATCTGGACAACCTTAGGAAAGAAAATGTTACCTTTATCAATGATATTTAAGAAATGGGGACGGTAGTGTTGTTTGGGCTAGAGAGAGTCAGTTCAGTTCAGTTCAGTTCAGTTCAGTCGCTCAGTCGTGTCCAACTCTTTGCGACCCCATGAATCGCAGCAGGCCAGGCCTCTCTGTCCATCACCGACTCCCGGAGTTCACCCAGACTCACGTCCATCGAGTCAGTGATGCTATCCAGACATCTCATCCTCTGTCGTCCCCTTCTCCTTCTGCCCCCAATCCCTTCCAGCATCAGAGAGAGTCAAGAAATATTTAAATGGTAAGATTTGTCCACTCCACCTCTGGGCTTTTATGGGTTTTAATTGTGGACAAAAATGGCAGTACAGCATAGAGGAAATACTTTCCAGTTTGGGAATGAGGACCTTGGCTCTGACACCAGCATTGCCGTCTTTAATAGTTAGTTTTCCTCTGAGAGTTTCTACTTCTTTATCATTATAAGTGCTTTCTGTACCTATTTCTGGACTTTCTATCTTGTTCCATTGATCTATATTTCTGTTTTTGTGCCAGTACTATACTGTTTTGATTATTGTAGTTTTTAATTATAGTCTGAAGTCAGACAGCCTGATTCCTCCAGCTCTGTTTTTCTTTCTCAAGATTGCTTTAGCTATTCAGGGTCTTTTGTGATTCCATACAAATTAAAAAAATTTTTTTTGTTTAAATCTGTGAAAAATGCCAATTTGATAGAGATCGCATTGAATCTGTAAATTGCCTTGGGCAGTGTAATCATTTTGACAATATTGATTATTTCAATCTAAGAACACAGTGTATCTTTCCATCACTTTGTGCCATCTTTGATTTCTTTCATCAGTGTTTCTTATAGATTTCAGAGTACAGCTCTTTTGCCTATTAAGGTGGACTAGATAATTTTTAAAGTCTCTTACAGCTTTAAAAATTCTCTATTCTCATAGCTTTAGGTATCAGCTTCAGTTCAGTTGTTCAGTCATGTCCAACTCTTTGTGACCCCATGGACCGCAGCATGCCAGTCCTCCCTGTCCATCACCAACTCCTGGAGTTTATCCAAACTCATGTCCATTGAGTTGGTGATGCCATCCAACCATCTCATCCTCTGTTGTTGTCCCCTTCTCCTCCTGGCTTCAATCTTTCCCAGCATCAGGGTCTTTTCCAATGAGTTAGCTCTTCACATCAGGTGGCCAAAGTAATGGAGTTTCAGCTTCAACATCAGTCCTTTCAGTGAACACCCAGGACTGATCTCCTATAGGATGGACTGGTTGGATCTCCTTGCAGGCCAAGGGACTCTCAAGAGTCTTCTCCAACACCACAGTTCAAAAGCATCAATTCTTTGGCACTCAGCTTTCTTTATAGTCCATCTCTCACATCTATACATGACTACTGGAAAAACCATAGCCTTGACTAGACGGACCTTTGTTGGCAAAGTAATGTCTCTGCTTTTCAATATGCTGTTTAGGTTGGTCATAACTTTCCTTCCAAGGAGTAGGAGTCTCTTAATTTCATGGCTGCAGTCACCATCTGCAGTGATTTTGGAGCCCCCCAAATAAAGTCAGCCACTGTTTCCTCATCTATTTCCCATGAAGTGATGGGACCAGATGCCATGATCTTAGTTTTCTGAATGTTGAATTTTAAGCCAACTTTTTCACTCTCCTCTTTCACTTTCATCAAGAGGCTCTTTAGTTCTTGTTCACTTTCTGCCATAAGGGTGGTGTTATCTGCATATCTGAGGTTATTGATATTTTTCCCAGCAGTC
>NW_011494620.1:6376862-6400009 GCF_000754665.1 Bison bison bison | reverse complement strand
TGGCATAGTCAATAAAGCAGAAACAGATGTTTTTCTGGAACTCTCTTGCTTTTTTGATGATCCAGCAGATGTTGGCAATTTGATCTCTAGTTCCTCTCCCTTTTCTAAAACCCGCTTGAACATCAGCTTAGTGTTTCCAAACTCCAAAGTAGCCTGAGAAATGTGAAAACAGGAACTTGTACTTTTCTAGGATTTTTACTTCCTGTTATAAAATTTGAGCTGTTGCTGCTGCTGCTGCTGCTAAGTCGCTTTAGTCGTGGCTGACTCTGTGCAACCCCATAGATGGCAGCCCACCAGGCTCCGCCATCCCTGGGATTCTCCAGGCAAGAACACTGGAGTGGGTTGCCATTTCCTTCTCCAATGCATGAAAGTGAAAAGTGAAAGTGAAGTCGCTCAGTCATGTCCAACTCTTAGCGACCCCATGGACTGCAGCCTATCAGACTCCTCCATCCATGGGATTTTCCAGGCAAGAGTACTGGAGTGGGGTGCCATTGCCTTCTCCAATAAAATTCGAGCTAGAGGGGACTTAAGAAATGTCAGAATGGAGCTCCTGCCTGCTGCTTGGTCAGCAGAATAGAATAGGTTTCTGATGCGAAAGGTGAGGCTTATTTAACTGACAGCAGAAGCAAGCCCTCTTACTTCTTCAGTGTGTTTTATCGTTGGCATCATCATTACATCCTGCTGTCTTGTGACCAAAAACCAAAATGAAGACATGCTCAGAAATGATGGCCATGTAGTAAACTAAATACAGCTATCAGAAATTTAAAAAAAACAAAAAACTAAAAACTGTGGTTCAAATTCGTTGGCAATTTTGGTAAAATTTGGGGTTTGGTTCAGTCAGTTTGAAAATGCTTGCCTAGCTCTGTGGCTAATTACATACTGAAACAGTTTAGCTTTCTGTCATTTTAGTCTTCACTGGGGGCAGATAAACTGAAGGATGCCTTGCATTTTGGGAGAGCCTTGCTCTTTGTTATTTAATTTACTATTTTCTGTCATTTTTGTCTTGAAGCATTAGAATTGGGTCTGTTGTTGTTCAGTAGCTCAGTTGTGTCTGACTCTTTGTGACCCCAGGGACTGCAGAAAACCAGACTTCCCTGTCCTTCACCATCTCCCGGAGCTTGCTCAAACTCATGTCCACTGAGTCAGTGATGCCATCCAACCATCTGATCCTTTGTCTTCCCCTTCTTCTCCTGCCTTCACTCTTTCCCAGCATCAGGGTCTTTTCTAATGAGTCTGCTCTTTGCATCCTGTGGCCAAAGTATTGGAGCTTCAGCTCTAGCTTCAGCATCAGTCCTTCCAGTGAATATTCTGGGTTGATTTTCTTTAAGAGTGACTGATTGGATCTCCTTGCAGTCTAAGGGACTCTCAAGAGTCTTCTCTAACACCACAGGTCAAAAGCATCAATCTTTGGCACTCAGCCTTCTTTATGGTCCAACTCTCACATCCATACATAATGACTGGAAAAACCATAGCTGAAGAATTGGATCTACATTCTACTTTCTGCTTTCCGGTCTTATCAAAGGAATCTATAAGCAGCTTAACCCTGTCAAGGGGAGATTGTACTTAAGATTCCTCTTCAGGAAGCACCGGAATTCCACTCCTCAAGCCATTAGTTGCATCTTGCTTACATGAAGCTTATCATGCGACCCTAAGAAAATTCCCATCTTATCATGGATTGCATCATAAATAATTAAAAAAAACTGTCTGAAGCAGTTTTAGTGTTTTCTTAGACTATTTGGAAATTTCCAGCTTTATGTATTAGACAGGAGACCTCTGATCTCAGGGATAACAGCATGAAGGGGAGGTGTGGTGGCTCCTTGTGAGTCAACGAGAGCCTGTAATTGCTCTGCAGATGCTTTCTATTATTTTTTGTCATGAAGTTTCTGAGTAGAGTCACCAAGTGCATGGGAAATGAATTTACTTTAGGAAAAAATATTGAGCAGAGAGAATTCATTCCTCAAATGGAAAGCTTTTAAAAGCCTGTTATTTATCTCCCTGTGCTTCCCAGGTGTGCTAGTGTTAAAGAACCCGCCTGCCAATGCAGGAGACGTAAGAGACACAGGTTTGACCCCTGGGTTGGGATTCCTCCTCCCTGGAGGAGGGCATGGCAACCCACTCCAGTATTCTTGCCTGGAGAATCCCATGGACAGAGGAGCCTGGTAGGCTACAGTCCATAGCGTCACAAAGAGTCGGACATGACTAAAGCGACTTAGCATGCAAGCAGTCTTAAGGAGTTTTAGCTGTTGTTACTGAAAATTTATGAGTTATTTTTAAGAAGCAGTCTTAAGATGTAGGTTAATATCTAGTTCTTAATGAATTTAAAATTCTTCTAGGTAAATTTAAAATGACAAAGTTTACGTTAGTTGTTACAGGTTGCTGAAGGCTTAAATACGAAATTTTCTCAGTCCTGTCACTTTTTGTTTCTGAAACTCTGCACAGAATGAAAATCTGTATTTATTGTGAAGTCACTTTTTCTACCTCTGCTTCCTGGTCTGAAATAGAAGCAAAGGGATGGTTAACTCTCAGTGCGCACTTTGGTTAGCCCTCAATTTTGTTCTTTCTGTCGTCCAACCTGAAATGTCCTTTCCTCTTAATTTCTGACTGTAAAAATTGTATTTGTGTTTTAACATTCAGATCAAATGTTACCTTCCTCAAGCTCATAGGACAGGTTTTTGAGAAAAAAAAAAAAAGAAGAGGTTGTGAACATTTAGGAAAGGAAGCAGGGGTTACCGGTAACCTGTGTGGATTTTGATAAAGAAGTCATTCCACATGAATATCATTTTCTTTTAAAAACCATATTTTCTTTTTAAAAACATTTTTCCTTAAAACAAAAAAAATTTTTTTTTCATTTTTGGCTGTGCTGGGTCTTCGTTGCTGCGAGCAGGCTTTTTCCAGTTGTGGCTAGTGGGGGCTACTCTCCAGTCACCGGGCAGGGGGCTTCTCATTGTGGTGGCTTCTCTTGTGCATGGGCTCTAGGCACGTGAACTTCGGTAATTGCAGCACTTGGGCTCAGTAGTTGTGGCTCATGGGTTTAGTTGCTCTGCAGCAACTAAAGATCTGGGATCTTCCTGGATCAGGGATCAAATTCATGTCCCTTGCATTGGCAGGTGGATTCTTAACTCCTGGACCACCAGGGAAGTCCCATCATCCTTTTTTATTTTTGCGTTACTGTTCCTCTGACAAATAATGACGATGCAGCAGATGTCATATCTTTGGATTTCAGTAAATCTTTGATGGGAGGTTTCTTTTGATAGCCTTGTGGTCTACGTGATTGTATTATACAGTAAGGTAGATTAGTAATTGGTTAAATGGCTGAAGCCAGAAATTACTGATCAATGGCTTTTGGCCTCTGAAATGCTTCACTGTGGAATGCTGCTAGTCTTTGTCCTTGACACCATCGTAGAGAAAAATTTTATTAATGATGAATTAGTTGGGATGGGCTTTAATCCATGCTGAAATAACAAACAACCCTCCAAGCTTAGTGGCCAAAAGTAATAAAGGTTGGCTTTTCTCTCAAACTGCCAGTCCTTCCTGGGGAGATGGGGATCTTGCTCTGTGCCTTTGTTGTAGTCATTATCTGGAACGTCGCTGGCTACACACAGCCACACTCAATCCAGTGTGCAGGTGTGCAAATTGTGTCCGAAAGGAGAGAGCCACCATTTTTTGAACTCCGCTAACGCCCGCCACACTGACTGGACAGGCGAAAACACAAAAGCACAAAGTGTTAGTGGATGACATGAAACTGGTGGTATAGTAAGTGGGATTTCTGGTCAGAAGATCTGATAATGGGTTCTGAACTCCTCTACTTATTATTTTGTATGACCTTGAGAAAATCATTTAACTTTCCTAAGTCTATTTCCTTACCTATAAAATGAGGCCATCAATGATGTCAATATCCCAGGGTTATTCTGTGGTGTACTGGTGTCTGGTACTGGCTGGTACTGGTATCTCTGAATTTAGAATTAGCTGTATATATTGGTGTTTTATTCTTTGATATATAAAAGATTTCTACTGCAAGATATTATCCATAATATTATTATTATCCCTTTACAATTTTTGCTTCCTTTAAAATTTAATGTAATTTGTTTTGAATTCCATCTTGCATTTGCTTACCTTGCCAATCTTAAAAAATAAGATGTGAACTCTCTTATAGATAGCTTGTTGTTATTTATCTAGTCTGAAAGCGTTTTTTTTGTACAGCCATTTGATCCATTTACATTTGTTCCCATATCTTTTAAACTAAATTTTCTTTTGGGTGGTTTGATTTATACTTTTTGTTTCTATATTTCCCTTTTATTCTGACTTATGCTGTATATACCATTTGCTTTGCATTTTACTCCAAATGTAAACATTCTGTTTTTTTCATTCTATTGAAATATACCTTAAAGAAACAAAACTTAACCCCAAAAAAGCTGTCTTATCACAAGAATGAAATAATTATTTATAACCCCAAACTTTGAACACTGGTCTTTCTTCTCATCTGTATGCTTTAGAATATTTTCATATGCCCAGGTTTATTTCTCTTTACTTATACTATGAAGGACCAATGTTCAAGACATGGAAGCTACCCAGTAGTGCATAGCCTCACTTAAGTAAGATACAAAAGATCCTTTTTGGGATTAGATAAAAAGACTAAAGGTACTGAATTGACAACCAAATGTTGGTGTTGCTGGAAAAAGTGGCTCCCACTCTGAGATTTCATTTCATGGAAAACTGAGTCCCCCTGACACAAAGTGCAGTGGCTCCTAGAAGAAAAGACTCACTGGTTTGCCCCTAGTCAACAAATGACCGCTTCCTGCACCCACAAACAAACTGGATCAGCCGGGAGCAGGCAGAGGCAAACACATAGGTAGAAGGAAGTCAGTACAAATGTTTTCCATGGCAATGTGGAAGCAAAGTGGTCTCAGGTAGCACGGGACCTAAGACCCACTCCAGAGCCTGAAGCACTGAAGTGAAATAAACACAGATGCTGGTCGCCTGCTGTGTATTAAGGAGGATTGTTTAATTTTGCATTGGAATCCAGACTGCTGTAATTTCTAAGGTTCCACATTACTGCATGGACAGTTTTTCTTATTTCATATTTTCTTTGTTCACGTAAGCGATTTTGGTGGAAGGTTTTTTGAATGGTCTCTAGTTTCTAAGCCAGAAGCCCAAGGGCATTTCTTTGTCCCAGAGAACAGAGCTCCAACTCAAAGAATTTGTACTTAGGATTTTCAGGCACTAGTTGGCAGACAGGGGCTTGTGTCAGCTCTCCAGTCTGAATTCTGGATGGATCTAAGGAATCATTTAAGGTACAAACTTAGGTGACACCTCTGGGTGAGTTTCTGAGAAAGTATTGGGGCAGACCAACTTAATCCTTGGAGCCATGCAAAACATTTGCAAAATTCAAGCACTTTTGTGAAACACAAATACGCATTATGTAGCAAACAGAATTGGGATGGGTCTTGTGGAGCTAAAGGCATTACCAAAAAAAAAAAAAATCCAGGATTCTAATAGCTAGAAACAGCTTCAGGATCGGTGAGCAGCAGCTGCAGTGTTTAAACAAACACCCAGCCTCTGCACGTGCATGCACGGCAAGGCCTGTCAGTATCGCTTTTCAACCACACCTGTGCTCCTAGGTGGCGACCACTGCCAGCAGGCTCAGCTCTTTAAGGAAGGACAGTCCCGGATTGTTTCACAGAGGTTTACAGATGGGAAAATAACTACCCCTCACCTCAGGCCAACACTGGGAACATTCTCTTGCATTTCCTTTATCATGCATTAGAAGAGGCCTCACTTCCCCACCCTTTCCCCCCAAAGACACCAGTTCTGAGAACTTCAAGTCTTTTGCGATAAGTCTGGAACACAAGGCCATTCATTGGTGTTAAAGTGGATTTGCTCAGTCTCCATGAAAACTGTCAGGGGCGAGGTGGGACCCTGATGGCCTGGAACCACTGAAGCAGAGCTGCTTCTGGGATTTGAAGTAAGAGCCACTTGCTGAAGTGCTTGGGCTAAATCTGAAACCACAGTTCAGCTGCCCATGTTCTTTGACTTCTGGAAACTCTCTTCCCTCATGGCTTTGCCAGTAAGCCCATCTATTTTACCTTCTCTCTCTGTATGTGCTTTCTTATTCCCTTAATGCTGACTTTCCCCAGTTCCTAAAATGTAGCTGTCTTCAGAGCCATCTCCTTGGCTCTTATCCTTTCTTCCTCCACATGTTGTCTGTGGGTTATCCACATTCCTGCCTTCAGTCCCACACCCACACAGCCAGCCCCCTTTGGGATATCTTCTCCTGGGTGTCCAGGAGCTCCTCAAACTTCCCTTGTCCTAACTGTGTTCTCTGTCTTGGTTACCAACTGCCCCTGACCCTCCTGAGAAGACCTATCTTTCTTCACACTAGCCTTATCCTCTCTCTCTTTTAATTTTTCTCTGTTTTCAGCACCAGTGTGCGTGCTTTCTCATTTGGAAAAATCTTTATTAAAAAAAAAAAAGATCCTGTTCATAGACTAAAAGCTCTGTGGAACTTTACCCAGTCCTCCTCCCTCTCTGCTGGAATTAATTGCTGCCTTCATTGGTAAAATAAACATTACTGAGGACCTGCTGGGCTTGAGGCACAGGGCAGGTACTGGGGACCCTCAGGAGGCTGGTGCAGGAGGCAGACTGTGGTCAGCTAGCATTTGAAGTGGTGCAGTAAAGGTATGTGCTAAGTGCTGTGGGAGCACAAGGGGGGGCGTCACTCGCGCTCCATTTTCGAAACTGCCCACGGCTGGGAGCTGGGAGCAGAGTGCAGTGAGGATAGAGCATTCCCAAGTGAACAGCTCGGCTCGCTGGGCACTTCCTTCTTGACTGTCTCTCCTAGGCTCTGACCTGTCTCTCTCCCCCCAAACTCATCCATCCGTTGTCTATTACTGCCACTGGGAAGCTCTGCAGAGTGAAGACAGTTTCATCTCTCCCTTTTCTTCTTTCCAGATCTCAGAGTCAACTTGTGACTTTAATAGTTGTAACTCCTTCAGTATGACATGGTGATGTTGGCAAAAATAGAACCTGCAAACTAAAGCAAATCTTAAATGGTGCAAACTCATGGTGAACCTCCAGGGTCTGCCCCCTTTGAAAGCTTCTCATTGGAGATCATCCCCTGCCCCGTTGCCTGTCGTCTCTTTCCTGGGGGCTTTATTGTTTGACTCACGCCATTCTGATTGTGCTGTCCTGCTTTTTCTGGTGAAAATGATCATGGGGGTGCTGTCTAGGTAGCATCCCTACTTCATGCTTCACTGCTTAACGTATCCTATCGAATTGTTATTCTGATGAGCAGAGAGACTAGGCCCCATTTGAGAACTGAGACAGCAAGGGAAATTAGGCATCTTGGTAACTGTCCCATCGCATGGAATCTGGCATGGAGTTGATATATAGGATGAACTCAGGAATGATGAATTTCTGAGACAGAAGATTGTTTAGCAATCATCTAGTTCAAAATGGGAATTAAAATATCAGTCTATGGAATGATAAGAAATTAGGGAGGTGAAATTTGTGAGATAGTGTATCGTGAGATGGGCTTCCCTGGTTGCTCAGTAGTAAAGAACCTGCCTGCCAATGCAGAAGATGTGGGTTGGATCTCTGGGTCAGGAAGATCCCGTGGAGAAGGAAATGGCAACCCACTCCAGTATTCTCATCTGGGAAATCCCATGAACAGAAGGAACCTGGTGGGCTACAGTCCATGGGGTCACAGAAGAGTCGGACACAACTTAGCGACTAGACAAAAACAATGACAAGTTCAACATGCTTGTTTTACAAATGGCAGAATGGAAGCCCATTCTGCTAAAGAGAGCTAAGGTGATGTGTTCATGGTTTACAGAGAATTAGTGGCCAGTTTGCCTAATGTCCTGTTCAGCACTGCTCTTTCTACTTCACTGTTGTCCCCGGAACTCTGTAGTTGCTTATAAGTAGTGACCTAATTATTATAGTCCTAGGTTTATCCTAATTTACAGATGAGGTAACTGGGGCATATAGAAGGTAAGTAAATTACCTAGTATCACACGGAGCCCTTTTTAACAATCTAGACATCTTCACATACAAAATGGGAATTAAAGTATCAATCTATGGAATTATAATAAGTTAGGGAGGTAAAATTTATGAGATGGGCATCCCTGGTGGCTCAGCGGTAAAGAATCCACCTGCCAATGCAGGAGACATGAGTTTGATCCCCGGGTTGGGAAAATCCCCTGGAGAAGGAAATGGCAACCCACTCCAGTGTTCTTGCCTGGAGAATCCCAAGGACGGGGGAGCCTGGTGGGCTGCCGTCTATGGGGTTGCACAGAGTCGGACATGACTGAAGCGACTTAGCAGCAGCAGTGGTGGGATTTCTGAGAATGGACTGTGTGTCTTGCCCCGCCGTCTCTCTCTGTAGAATACAACACATGGAGAAGTTCATGTGCAAGAGGACAGCGTGTGCCTCATTCTCCTTGAAAGCTGGGAGGAGGCTTCCTCCTACAGGTTCCCCATGCTGCCGGGAGTGGGAGTGAGAGTCACGATGGCTTCACTGGGTACCGTCAGAGAGGAGGCCACAGCTGCCCATGTGGTTTTCTCTTACTCTCAGAAGAACTGAGTTTTCCCATGTTCCATGGAAGGTGTGGAAGTTGGCTGAGGGAAAGAGGAAGGAAGAAACTAAATAGCACCAGAAAGCAGGAGGGCCAGTGGCACTGAATGGGTCTTAGGATTCTGCCTAGAGGTCTTTGCAGCTGAAGGTAGTACTGGTCCTGCAGTCAAGGACAATGTGGGGATATAGACAGTTCATAGTCCCAGCCTGGGAAGATGTTCACACACGGAAACCAGATGCGACTAACCAACTCAGGTATCCCGGGGAGGAGAGAGGAGAATCCCACACCCAAAACACCTCTATCCCCAACACTGGCACAAAGACATTCTGTAAACACCCTAGAACTGAGGTCAGTCCAGGGGAGAAGGAGAGTAGAGGAGGAAATCTGGAGCTGACTTAACAAAACTTGCAATGATTGAGAAAACCCTGAAGGTTTTATTTATCTGGAATTGACTAGATTATGTGTTCTGCCATTTGTGAACTGGAGTTTGAGATGGAAAAGCAGAATGGCGTTCTTGCAAACCTGAGATTTGTGGCCTTTGATCAAGAGAATTTGCTTTTAGTGATTCATGCTTTGGGCTATTATTAAGAAGGTGTCCAGTGCTATCCTGGATAGGAGGACCACACAGCTAAATAGCTTCCTCTTTGAGTCACTTCTCTGTGGTGATGGAAACAAGGCAGCCCTCAGCTTTCTGGAGATACAGTTCTGGTGCATGCAGCCTTATACAGCTGGGATGTAGCCATGTTGGTAAAGAATTAAGGGAATGCACAGGACTGTGAGAAGCGTGATGAAAACCATAGTCAGAATACCAGTAATCCCAGTACATGGTGGGGCTGCTGGCACCTGGACAGCCATGTGGCATTCCATTCCTGTTTTTCTTGACATTTTATGTTTAAAATTGTTTTCTTTAATTTTAGAGACCTTTCCAGGATAGCAGTTGCAAGCTGGATATTGAGAACATCTATGACTCCTTGTTGTGGATTTGAAGGACTGGTTAACTAATGATCTGTATGGATCTGGCACACTAATATGTTTTAGAGATGCTTAGCATCATCTGAAGTTTTCTGTCACTTTCTGTTGTTCTTTGAGGTTTTCTCCAAAGCATAGATATTCAGTGAGGAGATTGCCTATGGAGGAAGTTTCATCCTGATATGACTGACGGTAAAGATTCGGCATTGGGCCTTTGCCAAACACTCACAACTGAGAACTACCCAAGAGGAGCTAACGTGGTAAACAGAAAAAATAGCAGGACTAATGACTATTACTAACTCCTGTTTTCCCCATTTACACACGCTCACATGAACCAGTTCCCTTTCAACACAGCCCTGAGTGTGTCACTTGAAAATACAGGCTGTCTAGGTGTGTACTCTCCTGTACTAACTCTGGAATCTGAAGGTACATGAGTTGAGAGATGGGAATGATAAGGTGAATTTGGAGTTAGTAGAAGACATGAAACTGCATCCTGGGACTCTTGTAAGGCTGATTTTTTTTTTTCTGAGGCTGAATCTGGTGTTTTTGGTCTGTGCTGGAGTGGAAATAGGAGTCAGCATAGTCCAGACCACTTGGAAGTAGATTAATATACCTCTTTGAATGAGGCTTAGAGGATCTGGTCATTTGGGGGACGTTTAGACTAGGGGGAGCTGGTGTGCAAAGGACCTTTGAAGATGCCTGTGAAACATGTACTGGGTATTTCAGATTACACCTGAGTGGGGAAGGTCAGGAGCCAGAGTTCTGTGGGTCTTCTGTGACTGGCTCAGAGAGGTACCTCGACCTAACCAACCAAGCCCATCCCCGAGCTTGGGGCAGCAGGAGACTTCATCACAGCTCTGCAGTGAGACTTTTGCATGGTGTCCTGACCAGTCCCTGCACCTCTTTGTGCCTCAGTTTCTCCTCATGGACAAGAGATCATTTAATAGCTCCCTTTCTCCTAGAGGATTAACAGAAGATGGGATCCTAAGCATCCTCACTCATCAGATGCTTCATGAGTGCTTAAGAGCATTGTTAGCCCAGTGGTGTTTCATCTCTAAATGTTAGTTTAATATATATGCTGTCTACTGGCTGTGATAATTCTTAAGATAAATATGTGGTCGATTTCATGCCATGGAATAAGAGTTTAGCCTGTACTTGGACTTCTGAGGCTGGGCCAGCAGATGCAAAAAGTCAGACACAAAGCACTGAGTCAGTCATCTAGATTCTGGCTTCTTGATATTGTGTAGACAGATTATCCAGATGATGAAACTGTGTCTCTCAACATCCCGTTTTGGAATATGTCTGTGTATGTCTGCTTGTGCATTGTGTTGTGTTTCTGTCCAGTGTGAGTTGCCAAATTTTAAGTGAGCCGAATCATTCTTTCTAGAGATGTGTTCAGGCTCACAGCTTAGCTTTGTGGCAAATGCTGGTTCTCTTGCTCGAGTGTTGCAGGTGCTGATTTCTGTTTCTCATTTCCTCCTCTGATGCCTCATATCTTTCTGTTCTTATGCCTCTTATCCTGTGGCTGGAGGCTGATGGGCTGGAGTGATGAGGCCCACAGATCCCTGAGCTCCAGGCTTGCTTCAGCGGCACCTACTCCTCCTTTATTTCTTGTTTCTCTTGACCTCAGATCTTGCCCTTTCATTCATCTGCCATTTGGCAGCCACTCTACCTTCCATTCCATCACCAAGGGGATGAAGCCAGGGGCAAACCTGAAATGGCAGTTGCCTTCGTGGATAGACCAACTTTCCAGGAGTCCATGGCCCAGAAACTCAGGCGATGGTGCAGCCGGGAGAACAGGTCAACAGTGCATGATTAGGCCATGTCTTGAGATTTAGAAAATCACTTTTTTTCTGTGCCCTGCCACTAAATTCTACTCGCCTTGATTAATATTCAGAGAAGAACAGACAACTTTTTTTTTTTAAATGTGGTTAAAATGCACGTAACACAGAATTACCATTTTAATAATTTTTAACTGTACAGTTTTGTGGCATTAAGTACATTCACACTTACATCATCATTATCATTATTCATCCTGAGAACTCTTTTCATCCTTGTAAAACTGAAACTATACCATTAAACAATAATGATTAAAAAAAAAAACCCATTCCGCCTTCTTCTAGTCCCTGGCAACCACCATTCTACTTTCTGTCTGTATAGACTTGACTACTCTAGGTACCTTGTATAAGTGGAGTCATGTAGTGTTTGTCTTTTTGTAACTGGCTTATTTTACTTGGCATAATGTCCTCAAGGTTGCAGAATGTGATAGAATTTTCTTCCCTCTTAAGGCTAGATTACACTTTGTTTATCCAATTATCCTTCCATGGACATTCGAGCTAAGGATGTGCAACTTGTATATGAATGCACCATTTTGGGAGCCAGTATGTATGTGAGGTGGTAGAAACACCACAAAATTTATGGTCAGACAGACTTGGGTTCCAGTTGTGGCTCCATTTGTTCTTAGCATGATCATGAAAAAGTTTCTTAGCCTCTCCTTAAAAAAGTACTTAAAAAATTCAAAGTAAATCTTACATACAGAAAAGAGTATAGCTTACATGTCCAGTTTGAAGAACAATAATATATAATAGTAACACGAAAATAGAATAAGAAGCCACATACTACCCATACAATCTAGGAGACTCAACATTACTCCAACATTTGAAAGCCTTCAGTGCCCCTCTTGGGTGCTCCTTCACTCTATCTTGAACTGAAAATTTGTTTACATTATTCCTTTGCTTTTCTTTATCATATGTGTAGATCTCTAAACAAGGTATTGTTTAGTTTTGGTGTGATTTTTAAACTTTATGTAGGTGAAATTTCACTGATTTATTTTTTCCTCCAGACTTTAAGTTTTGGGATTAATTTATGTTAAGCACATCACTATAGTTAATCCATTTCCATCATCGTAAAAGTGTTTCACTCCCATTTATGGGCCTTGGGTTTCCTCCTTTATTCCCTTCCTTCCTTTATTCCTTCCTCCTTTCTTTCCTCTCCCTCCCGTACCTTTCTCCCTCTCTCTTTCTTTCTTCTACACACTCTGCTGTTCCGAACTTTTGTGCACGTTTCCTGGTACACACATGCAGGAGTTTGTACACAGTATCTACATACAGTGGAGTTATTTGATTACAGGGTGTTTGCAAGTTTCTAGGTAGTGTTCAATTATTTTCTAAAATTGTGCTCTCCCAAGTTGTGCTTCCACTGGCAGGGCATGAACACCTCCATCAGGTCACATCTTTGCCGACATCTGGCAATCCCATTGAAAAATTTTGCCCCCTGATGGGGACATCTGGTGGGTGTGAAATGGTCTAACACTCTCTTTTCAAATACTTAATCTCAGTTATCTTTATTGAACATTCGATGGTAATAATTGCAATGTATATGGTGCACCAATGAGAATTATTTTATTTTTTTTTATTTTATATTTTATTTTTTTAACTTTAAAATATTGTATTGGTTTTGCCATATATCAACATGGATCTGCCACCTGTATACACATGTTCCCCATCCTGAACCCTCCTCCCTCCTCCCTCCCCGTACCATCCCTCTGGGTCGTCCCAGTGCACCAGCCCCAAGCATCCAGTATCATGCATCGAACCTGGACTGGTGACTCGTTTCATATATATTATTCATGTTTCAATGCCATTCTCCCAAATCATCCCACCCTCTCCCTCTCCCACAGAGTCCAAAAGACTGTTCTATACATCAGTGTCTCTTTTGCTGTCTCTTATACAGGGTTATTGTTACCATCTTTCTAAAATCCACATATATGTGTTAGTACACTGTATTGGTGTTTTTCTTTCTGGCTTCACTCTGTATAATGATCTCACTGTTTGAAGATGACATGATCCTGTACATAGAAAACCTTAAAGACTCCACCAGAAAATTACTAGAACTAATCAATGAATATAGTAAAATTGCAGGATATAAGATCAACACACAGAAATCCCTTGCATTCCTATACACTAATAATGAGAAAATAGAGAAATTAAGGAAACAATTCCATTCACCATTGCAACGAAAAGAATAAAATACTTAGGAATATATCTACCTAAAGAAACTAAAGACCTATATATAGAAAACTATAAAACACTGGTGAAAGAAATCAAAGAGGACACTAATAGATGGAGAAATATACCATGTTCATGGATTGGAAGAATCAATATAGTGAAAATGAGTATGCTACCCAAAGCAATTTAGAGATTCAATGCAATCCCTATCAAGAATTATTTTAAAACAAGATTGTTCTTCCATGAATGTAAACCTGGTTGAACAGCATGACATCATATATACTTGCTAACTTTATGTAGAGATGACCTATTGTTGCTGGGAATCAATACTGATATAAATATTGATTAACCCCTAAATTGACTTCTTGAAATAATCCAAGGAGGAATAAAGCCTTTACCTCACTCCCAGATCCAAACCAGCATGTCAGTCACCTAGAAATATCTACCAGGCTTTCAGTTCAGTTCAGTCACTCATTCCTGTCTGACTCTTTGAGACCCCATGGACTGCAGCACACCAGGATTCCCTGTCCATCACCAACTCCCAGACCTTACTCAAACTCATGTCCATTGAGTTGGTGATGCCATCCAACCGTCTCATCCTTTGTTGTCCCCTTTTCCTCCTGTCTTCGATCTTTCCCAGCATCAGGGTCTTTTCCAATGAGTCAGTTCTTCACATCAGGTGTCAAAGTATTGGAGCTTCAGCTTCAGCATCAGTCCTTCCAATGAATATTCAGGACTGATTTCCTTTAGGATTAACTGGTTGAACCCCCTTGCAGTCCAAGGCACTCTCAAGAGTCTTCTCCAACACCACAGTTCCAAAGCATCAATTCTTCGGTACTCAGCTTTATAGTCCAAGTGTCACATCCATACATGACCACTGGAAAAACTATAGCTTTGACTAGACAGACCTTTGTTGGCAAAGTAATGTCTCTGCTTTTTAATATGCTGTCTAGGTTTTACCCATGGACATAAAGCATATAGAAAATACAGGTCTCAGTTTAACAGAAAAGGGGAAGAGAAACATGAGGGAAGAGTGATAGGTACTTTCCTGTGTGTTAATCCCCACAATATACCCTTCAAAAGAAGTATAACATCTGAGCTCTTAGAAATGGGGATCTAGACCCAGAGAGTTGTCAGTCAACTAAAAATATATTTTAGTTCTGAGTGTGTTCCAAACACTGAATTCAAAATGAATATACACAGTTCCTGCTCTCAAGAATTTTATACTCAGCCTCGCAAGTAAAACAGATCTAAATACAACTGTAATTGCATTTTCATGTGTTAAGAGGTATGATAGAGGTAAATTCTAGATACAGGGATGGCTTCTCATGGAGGAAGACACATGAGACAAGCTTGGAAGGATCAGTAAGAGCTGGTTGGGTAGCAGGAAGGGACACTCCAAGTGGAGAAGACAGCATGAGCAAAGTCATGGGTATGAGAAACAGCACTCCTTTTCTCAGGAAAGTGCAAAGAGGCAGTATCTGATGTAGGGATATTACAAGGGGTGGGAGCAGGGATCAGAAGAAGGATTTTTGGAGACACAGGTGGGGGTTAGATCGTGTGGAACTAGTAGGAGTCCTCTGAAAGGAGGGTGAACTTATGGGAGCCTTCAGCAAAGCAGGGGAGTAACTTGGTTGAATTTTGACTCTAGAAAAATCACTTTGATGCCTACATAGATTGGTGTACAAGGCTGGGAGTAGGGAGGTTAGGATGTAGTAATGATAGTTCAAGTAAGAGCTGAGAAAGGCAGAGGCAACAAAGGTACATTGCAGTTCTGTTCAGGTTTTAGTGACTAGTGGACACAGTGGCTGAGGGAGCTGTTTGTATTTAGGCATCATTCACCAAGGAAGTGAATAAAAGGTGAGCAGGTTTGAGATGAATGAATAAGGAAGATATGGTAGATAAGTCAGCCATACAAAAGAATGACATTTTGCCATTTGCAGCAACATGGATGGATCTGGAAGGCATTCTGCTCAGTGAAGTTAAGTCAGAGAAAGATAAGTACTATATAATATTACTTATATGTAGAAGCAAAAAAAAAAAAAATACAACAAACTAATGAATAAAACAAAAAAGAAGCAGACTTACAGATATAGAGAACAAAATAACGGTTACCAGAGGGGAGGGAGGAGGGGCAATACCAGGGGAGGATAAAAAAGAGTTATTTTGGTATTATATGAAATCATGTGTGTGAAACTTTTGAAAGTTGTAAAGCACTATAGAATTTAAGAAATCTTTCATTCAGTAAAAAAAAAAATCCATTAAAAAGTCTGATTTCAAAAGGTTAAAACAGAAAGGTGAGTGGGTTTGGGTGGGATGTGACAGTGCTATCAGGAATGAACATATTTAATTTGTGGTGCCTGTAGGACATTGAAGTAGAAATGTCTGGTAGGTGCTTTGAGTTTCTAGGCCAACTGACTCATTGTGGTTTGCCTGAGACTTTCTCAATCTTAAAGTCCCAAGTCTCAAGAAATCCTTCAGACCCAAGGAAACTGGAATGGCCTAAAGATCAGTAGAGTCTGGGCTAGAAAAAATGGTGTGGAATTTACAAAAGCCAAATGCATGAATAAGCATCCATAGGGAAAGTGGAGAGTGAGAAGAAAAGGTGACCAAAGATAGCTCCTGAGGAAACCAACCTTTGACAAATAATAGAGGAAGAGGAATTCATGAAGGAGCTCAGAAGGAAAGCCTAGAGAGGCAGAGATCTGAGGGGATGAGGTTGTGAAAACCAAGGGGGGAAAAATTCTGTTAATGAAGAAATAGTCAACTGTGTTGAAGACTGCAGAAAACGGACGATTAGTTTGGCTTTTGGAAGTAGTCAGGGCTGTTTGTTGGAGAAGGCAATGGCACCCCACTCCAGTACTCTTGCTTGGAAAATCCCATGGATGGAGGAGCCTGGTAGGCTGCAGTCCATGGGGTTGCTAGGAGTCGGACATGACTGAGTGACTTCACTTTCACTTTTCACTTTCATGCATTGGAGAAGGAAATGGCAACCCACTCCAGTATTCTTGCCTGGAGAATCCCAGGGACGGGGGAGCCTGGTGGGCTGCCGTGTATGGGGTCGCACAGAGTCGGACACGACTGAAATGACTTAGCAGCAGCACCAGCAACCACAGGGCTGTTTGTAATGACAGAGTCGTTTTGTTCTTAGGAATGAAATCAGCATAGGGACGGCCAGCAGGCAAGGAATGGGACATAGACTTTTAAGAAACCATGTGGTGAAGTGACAGAGAAGGGTTATCTAGAAGAGGATACAGTGATGAGAGCGAGTTTTGAAAAAATTAGCGGGAGAGGAGCTTGTATATATGATAAAGGGAAGAAGTTAGTGGGGAAAGAGAGACTGAAGGCACAGGGAGGATAATTGTTGGAGTAAGTGGGAGGGATGGGGTCAAGAAACAGGTTGAACCAGAGCAGACTCCTCTTTTGAGACCAAAGGTATCAGTATGTGTGGGGGGTTTGTAGCAAGGTCATGTAGCCACTTAGCCACAGAGTTGGGATTTGAGTCAATGAGTGCCAGACTTCAAAAGCCATATTATTTCTACCTCATCACAGAAAAATACATTCAAGCTCAATAAAAAATGTCTACACATATGCATAGTCACTTAGTGCTGCACACAGACAGATATGTGCTGTTGGTGAAATTGGGGAAGTAATTAGAGCAATTGGAACCAGGTGTATTTTCATCTGGGGAGCTTAGCAGGAAAGGTGAACTTTGAACAGAATTCTTTGAGAACTGGAAAATATGGTGAGGCCAGAATTAGTTTAACATTAAAAAAATTAAGTTGTTTTTCAAATTATACTTACTTATAAGAAATCTGTTTTGACAAAATAAGAAATTTGCTTCTTGTAGTATGTAGATTCTTGGTAGATGAAATGGATGTAGAAATGTATTTACTCCATGTAGCAGCAGGACTGCTAGTCACGATCTCTCCCGTTTCCACTTTTCCTCTTCTTTTATAGCAGTTGCATTTTTAAGTGAGATCACGGCTACTCAGCTAACCACTACTAACATTTCTTGCTAATGTTCTTGACCAAGTTCTGGCAAATTGGATGTGATCAGAAGTGACATGTACAACCCCTGGTTGTGCTTTTAAAGGGAGAGATGTGTCCTTTTGCCATCATCCCTCCACCCTGCTGCTTGAATGCAGAGTAGTAATGGCGAGCCGTCCTGGACCATGCCGATTAAGGCAGCATCCTGGGGATGGTGGAGCAGCAACGTAAGTGGGGTTGGGTCCTTACCATATATAAGCCATTGGTCATTTGGATTTGTATTACAGCATTTCAGCTATACACCCCACTGCTAGTAGGCAGACTCACGTGTGCATGCATGTGTGTGCTAAGTCACTTCAGTTGTGTCTGCCTCTTCGCGACCCTATGGACTGGGTCAGGCTCCTCTCTCCATGGAATTCTCCAGGCAAGAATACTGGAGTGGGTTGCTGTGCCCTCCTCCAGGGGATCTTCCCAACCCAGGGATCGAACCCACATCTCTTATGTCTCCTGCATTGGCAGGCAGGTTCTTTACTACTAGCGCCACTTGGGAAACCCTAAGTTACTTATTTTCTTTGCATGATTCATATACATTTATAGTATTATACTGATGTCTGAACTCTTTGCCTGTTTCAGCTTCCAGCTTTGTTCTTCTTTCTCAGAGTTGCTTTGGCTCTTCAGGATCTTTTGTGTTTCTGTACACATTTTAGGATTGTTTTTTCCACTTCTGTGAAAATTGCCATTGGAATTTTGATAGAACTTACATAGAATCTATAGGTTGCTTTGGGTGTGCATGCTAAGTTGCTTCAGTCATGTCTGACTCTTTGTGACCCCATGGACTGTAGCCTTCCAGGCTCCTCTGTCTGTGGGATTCTCCAGGCAAGAATACTAGAGTGGGTTGCCATTTCCTCCTCCAGGGGATCTTCCCAAGCCTGGGATTGAACTCTTGTCTCTTACGTCTCCTGCATTGTCAGGTGGGTTTCACCAGTAGCTCCAGCTGGGAAGTCTCCTCTTTTGGGTAAGTATGGACATTTTAACAATTAATTCTTCAAATCCATGAACATAGAATATCTTTCATTTGTTTGTGTCTGCTTTAATTTCTTTCATTAGAGTCTTATAGTTTTCTTTGTATGATCTTTCACTTCCTTGATTAAATTTATTCCTAAGTATTTTATTGTTTTGGTGCTATTGTGAATGGGATAGTTTTCTGTATTTTTTAAGATGTTTTGTTGTTAGTGCATAGAAAATGCACTGACTTATTTCTGTATGTTGATTTTATATACTATAAGTTTATTGAATTTATTCGTTAGTTCTAACAGTTTTTTGGTTGAGTCTTTAGGATTTTTTATATATAAGATTATATCATCTGCAAATTATGACCATTTTACTTCTTCCTTTCTGATTTAGATGCCTTTTATTTCTTTGTCTTGCCTAATTTTAAAGCTAGCATTTCCAGTAATATTAATATGTTGAATAATAGTGAGAGTGGGCACCCTTGTCTTGTTCCTGATTTTAGAGGGAAAGCTTTCAAATCTTTCACCATTGAGTATGATGTTAGCTGTGAGTTTGTTGGAGAAGCTATCTACATTTTAGAATCAATTTATCATCTTCCATATGCAAAACCCTTTAGTTGACTTTTTATTTATTTATTTTTATTTTTGGCCATGCTGGCTCTTCTCTTTGCAGTGACTTCTCTTGTCTCATAGCACAGCCTCTAGGCCCGTGGGCTTCACTAGTTGAAGCACGCAGGCTGAGTAATTGTGGCTCGCGGGCTCTAGAGTGCGGGTTTAGTAGTTGTGGCACAGGGGCCTAGTTGTCTGAAGCATGTGGAATCTTCCAGGACCAGGGATCAAACCCATATCTCCTGTATTGGCAGGCAGATTCTTATCCACTGCGCTACCAGGCAAGTCCCAGGTGACTTTCTTTTAAAGAAGTTTCCTGTAAGAGCCAACTAGTGACTTCTCTTTACATCTCATTAGCTAGAACTACATCATATAACCATCTCTAGCAGCAAGAGTGACTGGAAAATGTATATGGACATACTGTACTCTGAATAAAATTGAGATTTTCCTCATAAGAAAAAAGGAGAGAATGGACATTGTATAGGCAGCTAGCAAATTCTTAGTTGCTAATTCTTCCAAAATTATTGGAGATGAAGAAAGAAGAGAGGAAGTGGTACCTTCTCCAATTATCAAATGAACAGAGTTCCATGGCTTTTGCTGTCCCAGCTGGAATCACATTGCCACAACTCGGGGAATTGCTGGTTCCTATTATTCCCTTGTCTGTTAGATTGAACTAGACTGAACAGGAGTGAAGAGCCTAGCAACTCTTCTAGTGAGATCTTCTGCTCTTGAGTACCATACTTTTATCTATTTCTTCTAGACTGTACAGAGATGAAGGAGCCTCCGTTTGTATACTAAGACCCTAGCTTTCCTATATTTGTTGAACGGGACTGAGAATGAAAAATCAAGCTGCATTAGTCTGGTTTCTCTGAGAAGCAGATACCGGGATGGTGCAAGGATTTTTATTAGGGGAATTTGTGCAAGGCTTTGATTAGGGGGAATGCCTGTATGAGAGAAAATGGAGCGGGAGCTGGCAGAGCCATCAGACTATGATGCAAGTCTAACCACAAATGAAAGAGAGAAGGAAGGAAGGTTGGGTAGAAGTGACCTTGACCATCGTGCAGCCTAATAAAGGTTCAGCAGAGCCACTGTGGAATCCTTGAGCCAGCGTTGGCTACCAGAGGAGCCTGTTTCCCCAGAACAGGACTGCCTGCCATACCCTGTGATTGGCTGGGAGCAGCCTGTGGCAAGTGTGGCCTTGGTACAGAGGTTACAGTCCGTATCAGGGTACAGCAGATAGGGACCTTGGTTATGATATTCCTATGGTTGGAGATCTGCAAGGCACAGTCTCCTGGCACTCTCAAAACCTTAATAAGCTTTTGCTGGAAATTAAAGAGAGTGCTGGATGCCGCCTACTTTTGTGAAATATAGAAATCCAAACTGGTTGACATCTGTTGCCATGAATTACTTTAGGAAAAAAGTGAAGTAATGGTGAATCAAAAGAGAAGGGATAAAGTATATTGGAAGTCTTCAGAAGTCTATACTATTAGAACTGAGTGATTCTTGAATTATTTTCTTAAGTTCGACTGAGTCTTCTTGATTAGGTGCCATTAGCTTTCTTAAAAATTTGAACAAAAACTTTTCGAATAGGTTGACTTCTCAGGTGCAGAATCATCTGTACCAGACATGTGGAATGCAGCGACAGAGCGAAACAAACAGGACAGGTGTCCTCTGACTTGTTGATAGATTTACAGATGAGAACACTTTTGTGTGAAAAACAGACAATCTGGGCATCAGACAAGCAAGATATCAGACATCTCAGAATCAACTTTTTGTAGTAGTTTTATTTTGATTTTTTTACACTATCAAGCCCTAGCGTGGGCAAGCATAAGAAAGCACCAAACACTAAGCTCACCAAAACATTGCCCAGACAGGCATGTGATATCCACAGCAAAAGGACTTTCAAACCTGATTTATTCTTCTGTCTTCTCTCTAAATCACAATTTGTGCTGATAAGATGACCTAATTTACTTAAAAGTGAAATGGAGAAGCTCAATAAAAATTGAGCAGATCCTGGGTTCATGTGTTGAACATCCCCATTAGCAGAAAGACTACAGGCAGAGGGTGGGAGACATGCAGCCTGAAACAGGTTTTCACTCTGGTCAAGACTGAGAGATGAGAAAGCACATGAAATAGTCTTGGTTCACCATTTTGCAGCCGGGAAGACCTAGAAGAAGAGGAGAATGTTCTAAATAACCTGTTTTTCTGATTCTTTTCTCCCTCTTTACTGTAAGTGGTCTAGCTGATAGTTTTCTTGCCGTTTCCTCAGGGAGCTAGTCCTCAAGAAAAAGCCATCAGTATCAAACAGTTTTCTCAGATGGTTTTCATTTTCTCTGATGATTTTTTAGTTGCATTAATCTAGAATAATTCTGAAGTTCTTTTTGTCCTTTCATTCATTCTCCCAAGATACCTGTGAACCACTATTCATCCTTTTAACCTTGCCATCACCTGGTTATGGCTCTTCTTTTCTGCCTTGTGGGCAAGTCGAATCCTTTGAGAGAATTTACCAAACATATAATTTTATCAATTATATTGGACCCTTACTGTTGGACCCTTCTTAGCTCTTGAGAGGTCCCACAGCTTGTGACCGAATGGCACTTTTTTGTGATTTCTTCCCAAAGGAACTTATTCAAATGCAAAAGAATTTCCTTGCATATTTGAATCTTCTCCTGCAGCAATTTGAAGCTGTGAGCTCCAACTCTGTGAAATGGATTCTTAGATATCACCAGAGTCTATACGGCTTGGAAATACTACAGGGCATTTGGTAAATTGAAAAGCAGCCTTGTGACTCCCTTCAGTATACAGGGGCAGTTTCAACACATTTTACAAGAGAAAGTAATGCAAAGAAAGAGTAATTTCAGTCTCCTCCGCTGATTACCACTCTTAGAACTTTCCCTCTCCTCCCTCCAAGGGGGTTAGCAAGGGCAGCTGGTTGCAAGGCTGCAGCTGTTCTTAATTGTTGACTTTAACTTTGCAGTGGTCCCTGGTGGGAGAGGATGCCATATCTGCCCCCTGGAGTGGACTTACAGGTGTTGGAGAAATGTTTTCTTTCCTACGGGTTACTTGACACTCTTAACAGACAAGCTATTATGATATACCAGCTGACATCGGAAGACATGAGCTTAAATAGTGCCTGACTTCTTCCCGCGCTCATCTCACATATGGACCTGCTGAAAAATATATGCTTTCTCTGCATTTCCCCGTGCCCTGCCCCCTGCAGACGGGCAGGATACCTCGGCAGCAAAAGAGAATGTCAGGTGAAGATTGTTATGAACTTGCTCAAAGCAGGCTTAGATTAAAATGGGTTCCAAACTGAAATGTCTTGTTTAAAAAAAATGAGTATATGAGAAATATTAGCTTTTTTTAAACAAAAAGTAAAAATGCTAGTTGGGTAAAAACAGATCTGGTTTTACTTTTATTTGTTTTCTAAGAGTGAATACACTAGAATTTGGTTTCTGAGTTAGGGCTAGGTATACCTTCATGCTTGCTCTGTTGATGTCATGATGGAGTTTCATTAACTGGCCATGGATGTCGCATGTGCAGTTAGTAGCACAGTGAATGTGTTAATTTGAATGTATTAATATTAGCACAGTGATTGCTCCTCCTTCCTCCCTTAGGTGTTGAGCACCCAGGGCTCCTTCCCTGGACTCCAGGCCTGTTCTATCCACCTCTGACCAACCCCTCACTCTTACCCTGACAACCCACTTCTAGACCAGCACCTAGACTTCTATGTCTAGCCTGGTGTGCACATACTTCGTTCTGAAGAATGGCTACATTTGAAGGTGGAATGAGAGGGGTCAGAGCCTGCACATGCATGTGATCAGAGTTCCTCAGGTGCAGCTCAGAGCAAAGAAAAGGGTGCCCCGGACCTGGTCTCCATGTGTGTTCTTGCTGGGATCTAACACTGTTAGGGATGGGCCTGCATACTACCTCTCCTGCTGGCTGGTGCAATACTTCAGAAAAAAAAAAAAAAAAAAGCAAAAAAAACC
>NW_011494620.1:6371764-6376762 GCF_000754665.1 Bison bison bison | reverse complement strand
AAAAAAAAAAAAAAAAAGGCAAACAAACCTGGGTTTTAATTTTAAAACTAGGTTAAATGTATCACTAATTTTAGGTTTTAAGGCAATTACATAGGAAAGTAGTCTCAATGGAAGCAGAAAGTGAAACTGACCAATTTGGGTCCCCTTTTAAAGATACCTGAATTGCTTCCTTTGGCAGAATGCATTATTCTGACATTGATTTGAATGTTTGAAAGTTATTGATATTTTAGTAAAGTACATCTAAAGGATGTATAGTAACATTTGGTTGCAGTGCAGTGAATGTTGAACAGTATTTAAGAAACCCACAAATGGTGCTGTCTTGACCATTGTTCAGGTTCAGAGCTATGACAATAAGCACGATCACAGCACTCAGTTCTGTTCAAACACCTAGGTTATTCAACCAGGTTAAAGACTCCCCAGATTTTTTATACTGTCCAGCTTAGTAAGAGCTCAGTAAATATTTACTGTATTTTAAAAATTGACCCAGTGTCTAAAATGTTTGGTTGCATTAGTGTTTACAATAGTCCAAAACTGAGTCAGCGTAAATTTCATGGTGCTTCCACCTGTTTCAATGGCCTTGAAAGCCAACTCTAGCTTCCAAAGTCAACTGTGCTGATGACTGGTCAAAGACACTTTAAAGTGAAAAAGTAGAACTAATTTTTCCATTTACTATCAAGTAGATGCAAGAATGTCCTCACCTCTGTGTTATTTGACTCATATCCAGAAAACTGGGGCCCACTTCAGTCTCAGCTTCATAATGGTTTCAGTCCATTCATTTACCATTATCTCTTTGATCTTTAGTTCACTGGTTTGAAGTGGTTTAAGATAAATAATGCCCAATGATTTCCGATAGGTTCTATCCAGGAGGGTGTGTTATCTTTCTGTGATTGTGGATAAGTTTGGGAATGGGTGAAAGAGGAGTTGGATAATTGAAAAAGCAAGAGAATTCCAGAAAAACATCTACTTTTGCTTTATTGACTATGCCAAAGTCTTTGACTGTGTGGATCACAACAAATGTGGAAAATTCTGAAAGAGATGGAAGATGGGAATACCAGACCACCTGACCTACCTCCTGAGAAATGCTGAAGTTCAAGAACCAATAGTTAAAACTGGACATGGAACAACAGACTGGTTCCAAATCAGGAAAGGAATATGTCAAGGCTGTATATTGTAACCTTGCTTATTTACCTTATATGCAGAATACTTCTTGTGAAATGCTGGGCTGGATGAAGCACAAGCTGGAATCAAGATTGCTGGGAGCGATGTCAATAACCTCAGATTTGCAGATGACACCACCCTTATGGCAGAAAGTGAAGAACTAAAGAGCCTCCTGGTGAAAGTGAAAAAGGAGAGTGAAAAAGTTGGCTTAAAACTCAACATTCAGAAAATGAGGATCATGGCATCTGGTCCCATCCCTTTATGGAAAATAGATGGGGAAACAGTGGAAACAGTGACAGACTTTGTTTTTTGGGGCTCAAAAATCACTGCAGATGGTGACTGCAGTCGTGAAATTAAAAGATGCTTGTTCCTTGGAAGAAAAGTTATGACCAACCTAGACAGCATATTAAAAATTAGAGACAACAAAGGTCTGTCTAGTCAAAGCTATGGTTTTTCCAGTAGTCATGTATGTATGTTAGAGTTGGACTATAAAGAAACCTGAGTGCCCGAGAATTGATGCTTTTGAACTGTGGTGTTGGAGAAGACTCTTGAGAGTCCCTTGGACTGCAAGGAGATCCAACCAGTCCATCCTAAAGGAGATCAGTCCTGAATATTCATTGGAAGGACTGATGCTGAAGCTGAAACTCCAGTACTTTGGCCACCTGATGCAAAGAGCTGACTCATTTGAAAAGACCCTGATGCTGGAAAAGATTAATGGCAGGAGGAGAAGGGGACGACAGAAGATGAGATAGTTGGATGGCATCACTGATTCAATGGATATGGATTTGGGTGGACTCTGGGAGTTGGTGATGGACAGGGAGGCCTGGCATGCTGCAGTCCATGGGGTCTCAAAGAGTGGGACACAACTGAGCGACTGAACTGACTGACTGATAGAGGAGTTATGTAATCAGAAGATTGATAGGCTCTGATGAGGGTGTCCACTGGGAGCCCAAGATAATTCATGTAGTGATCCCAGCCTTCTACTTTGCCTTAAAGCATTGTGGGGTTTCCTTCCTAAGGATCCTATTTTTCACCTTGAACACCTTAATTCATATTTATCTGTTATGTCCCCAAATGGCTTTAAATTTCAGTATTATTCAAATTGTGAACTTTGACCCATTAGTGGTTGTTGAAGTTAAATTCATGAATCAAACCAGAACTGAAAAAAGAAGTAGAATTAAACAGAGTAGAAGATATTAGAGCACTTCTTAGGCAACAGGGAAAGTATTGGTTTTGCAAAATTTTTGTTTCAATTGTTCATGTAGGAGACAGTACTGAAGAGTGCTATAAAATTTGTATTCTTTATGTGGGTAGTAATGAGAAGAATGTGAAACGCATAGACTTAAGGCAGGCTGTTTGGTTTTTAGGCATATGGCAGGCATTAGGAAGGAGAGGGAGGGTTAGGGACAGGAGGCTTTCTGTGCGTAACTTCCACCACTCCATGTGGGTAGCCAGCCTCCCAGTTTGCCTACTCATTCAGGGCATACCTTTTGATTTTGCTTCTTTATCCCTGCTTTGTAGAGGACCATCATGAAATCAAAATATCCTTTAGTGAGTACCTTTCTGCCTGTAAGGTGCTTTTGTCCACTCCATCCCATTTTATTATGGATTCTAGATTCTAAAAGCTAGGCTCATCCCCAAGTGAAGGCCAGGTTCAACTTCCTGCCTCTGAGTCCTCCAGCAGGATATTCTCTAGCCTGTTTTGATGATTCATTGTTAATATAACCACTGCCTAGGAGGCGATTCATTTGTGTAACCTTATTTCCTATGTCTGATTAACTCTTAACTTTTAAAGTTATGTTGCTATTACTTAAGGTATAATTGGGCTTATGACATCTCTAGTAACCAAGAGGTGATATCAGAAGGGAGTGAAATAAGCACGTGGCACTGGGTTTCAAGCATGAAGGTCACAAGTGGAAGAGGATGGCGTCTGGATGCTAGGCAACTCCAGGGAGGTAGGGATGGCCCAGCATCTCATTACTCACTGGTTAATGGAGGACTCCTCTGAGAACTACAAACTCAAGCAGCCAGCTGTTTTTTAGAGGGATGGTTTTGTTGTAGTGTTGTCAAACTACCATTCTGGGGGCCCAACTATTCCACTCTGGGATCCTGCTATTGCTAGCAATCTACTCCCTCCAATTCAGTTGCTATTTATTGAGAGCCTGCTAGTCCTCTTCCCCTGGGGATCTATACAGAAACGGTAGAACTCTGGGATGAAAAGATGGAGGCTTACCTCTAGGACATATGGTTAGTGGGACCTATTTATTTTCAAACCTCTTTCATCAAGTAACACCAGCTAATGCTAAAGAGAGTGAAAGTCATACTGGCTATGTGTCTCTGTTGAAAGCTCCTTGCATTCACCAAAAAAACAACAAAAAAACCCACCTCTTTGGAGGGGAACTCTTAAGCCTAGAAGGAGTTAAGCTGTGTGTCTGCACAGTGTGGCTTTGTTCTGGCAACGTCCCATCAGTTTAGGTCATTTCTGATGACTTCACTCTCCTGGTGACATCAGCCTCTAATCTCCTGAAGGTGAATTCATGTGCGATTGCTTCAAAATGCTCACTCCCTGAGTTCCAGGCCATTCCCGTTGATATATGGACAGAGCCTGTCTTTCCCAGGCCGCAGTCTGGTCTGTGCGCCGTGTTTGTGCTTACCATATCATATTACCGTGTGGACATTATGTCACTAACTGGCACAGCCTGGCTCGAAAACTGAAATGTGCTTTTGCAAGCAAAAAACCAAAAGCTAACATCACCTCTCCCCGTGCCCTACCCCAGGTATAAAATGCAAAGGTTGGAAGGATGGTCTGACTGTATTCCGGTTGGTTATTTTTCTAACTGCTCTCTCTTCTGCACCCTCTAAGTGGTCTGAATGCTGATAGTGTGTTTGTCTTAGTTTTCAGTTCATTACACCCACTAACTCTTGAATATGTTTGGTTACTGATGGCACAAATTAAATCTAAGACCTTGAAATAATTCAGACTGTTCTAAAGTGTCAAGCCTGTAAATGAAAGTAGCCTGTTTACCTTCTAAGACCATTTCCTTTGCTCTGCCTTTCAGATGTCATGAAAGAATAAAGAGTTGTCAGGAAAGCAGCCTGGGCTTGTTGGGTGGGTGTCCACCTCAACCACAGTGGTGTGGCTGTGCACGTGCCCCAAGTGCTGAGAGGGACACGATGCCTCTGAGCCGCGGCACACAGCCTGGGAGCGTCCCCGGAGCTTGCCCAGTCTTAGACCAGTGTAAGCGCAGGTTATGCCCCTTTCTGCCCTTCCACTGTTAGCCGCAGGCTGTGGTGACACGCAGTTATGTCAGTGTGGATTCAGAATGCTACAGGGTCTCCCTGAGCCCTGCTATTTCCCCATGGCTCCCACCATCGCAGGGAAGTTAATGTGTTCTGTTTGGGGTTCTGTGTCCTCAGATGGGACCTGGACTGAAATGAGGCAGAGGAGGGGAGCCTGTCTGCAGAGAAGCAGAATCCCCACAGCATTTTCAGCCCTGTGCATCCATTTCTTCTTCTGATTAATGGCTCTTGGCAGTCAACAGTACCTTCTGGTGTTCAGAGCTAGCAGGGTATGCACTGGGGTTTAAAATCACGTCAGAAATATTTCATAGTAACATAGTATTTTTAAGAGGAGAGCCTAGTGTTTAAACAAGCCAATACAATGCCACTGCCACTATTTATCTTCATTTCATATTGAAGGGAAAGAAAGACGTGAATTCACCCTTACAGGCGTCACAGTGCTGTTTTCCAATGGTAATGACTGCCTCAATTTGGTTTGGGAGTCATCTACAGACTACAGGGATACTGAAAAGATACTTTATTTTTTCACAAAATAAAATC
>NW_011494620.1:6369095-6371664 GCF_000754665.1 Bison bison bison | reverse complement strand
TTTTTTTTTTTTTTTTTTTGAGGAAGGAAATAAAGCCCCTGGATGACTTGCCAATAAAATTTTAAACGCAGGGATAATTAGGCTTTCTGAGTTTCAGGTCTGTTTTAGTTGAGGGTGGGGGTGGGGTGGGAGATTGACTGCATCAGAGGAAACTTGTGGTATCTTAGTCCAGGATGCTGGCACCATTACCGTTCACATCTGCTCACGACGTACGAAGATATTGGACTTTTTAAAGGTCTGGTATGAAGTAAGCCAACTTCCTTCCTTCTCCTGCTTCATCTCCAAGGAGGTGCAAATATTAGAGAAGCCTCTTTACAAACACATTTTCAATGCCATTCTTTCTTGGTTCATTTAGAGAAGAAAATAGAGAAAAAAGGAATAAAGAAAAGCCCAGAAACCTAGTGAAAATAAGTGAGGTTTAAAAATTCGTGTTTTGTGCCCAAATTCTGACTTGGTCTCTTCTAACAGCATGACGGTTTTACAGGCACACAGTTTATATGTGCGTATGCTTTATACGTGCCCATGTTCGCTCCCTTCCCTGCAAGTAAGTACTCCCGAGGTATTGAGCTCTCCCAGTTTCCTGTTCCCTGCAAGCTTCTGGAGAATAAGAAGGTAAAGCCTGAGAGAACTGCAGGAACTCTACTTTCCTAGCAGTGAGATGCTTCACATGGGCGATTGGGCTGTAGTTTAATTTGGGGATGAAAGTAGAGGTAGGTGTTTGCCTATTCAGGTGGGAGGGCATGGGTGGGGTGTAATGAAGAGCCCTGGAGAAGCTGAGCCTTGTATCGTTCCCATATGCACTACTGGGTGTTCTTGGGGCGGGGATGCTTTCTTTCTGTTTCTGAGGAGATTGAGAGATGTCTGCTTTTGCAGTTGGAGAGGAAAGGCTGACAGTATCAACCTAGGTAGTTTTCTCATAGTGTCATTACTCTGGTGATGACATAAACCACCAATCCTGCAAACTAGTGGGCTCATTGATGAGCACGCCCTGCCATCTGTGTGCTGAGTACTCGTCCTCAGGATGGGATTGCTGAGTCACTACAGGGGCATACTTCCTCCCAGTCTGGGATCAGAGGTTGACTGCATAGCGTTTGACTCCACTGTTTCATTAACTCCTGCACCCCAAGGGGAAAGCCTTCCACTCCCTACCTCCCTCTTGGAGTATTTTGCTTGGATTAGGTTCATGCCATGCTCTGCAGCAGCACCACCATCAGTTTGATGCACACTTGGGATGATGCTGGTAGCTGGAGGTATAGAAGAGAGGGAACCTATCCCTAAAAGGCTGATGTGCACGTGCACATCCATCAAAGTGTGTGATCGGCACACTCACATCAGCAGATTTTTCACTGAAACTCTGCCATCTCCTCTCGGTCTGACCCTGAGAGAGAACTGTAGCCCCATATTTATCATTAGTCCTGGGACTCTGGTTCAGAAGGGAAGAAGTTCCTGCTGGAGCTATCAGTGCCTGCAGCCCGCAGGATTATAAACACATATGTAGCTGATGATAGGTATTGGTTTTTTTGGGGCTTCTCCAGTGGCTCAGATGGTAAAGCATTTGCCTACAATGCGGGAGACCTGGGTTCAATCCCTGGATGGGGAAGATACTCTGGAGAAGGAAATGGCAACCCACTCCAGTACTCTTGCGTGGAAAATCGCATGGACGGAGAAGCCTAGTAGGCAACCGTCCATGGGGTCGCAAAGAGTCGGACACAACTGAGGGACTTCACTTTCACTTTGACTTTCTCCAGTGGCTCAGGGTTAAGAATCCCCCTGCAATGCAGGATACGTGGGTTCGATCCCTGTGCTGGGAAGGTCTCCTGGAGAAGGAAATGGCATCCCACTCCAGTATTCTTGCCTGGGAAATCCCATGGACAGAGGAGCCTGGCGAGCCATGGGGTTGCAAGGAGTCGGACATGACTGGCAACTGAGCACACCTAGCACACGCACCCTGTCTAGAAGCCAGCTGAGGGACTTCTGACAACGTGTGCACGTGCATTTCCTGACCTGGCCCCCCCCGACAAGTTCCTTTGAGTTTGTGATCTGATGAGAAGTTCCCACCAGGACCACCTCAGGAGGTCCTCATTTAGCCACAGTTGTCACCACAGGGTTTGGCTCCGTGAATGCTGGGGCACTCATGTCTCAATATGACACCTTCATCTTTGTTTCCTGTGTCTAGAGCAGAGTCTGGCATGCACAGGCACTGGGGAACTGCTTGATGAGTTGATCTGTTGAAATCAATAAAAAATTTGCTGACTGAAATAAACCCTGAACACAAAAGCAATCTATAGATAAAACATTAAGTTTCAGTGATCCAAAGTGTACAAAACATGTAGTTCAGGAAGCAACAGTTAGAACTGGACATGGAACAACAGACTGGTTCCAAATAGGAAAAGGAGTACGTCAAGGCTGTATATTGTCACCCTGTTTATTTAACTTCTATGCAGAGTACATCATGAGAAACGCTGGACTGGAGGAAGCACAAGCTGGAATCAAGATTGCCGGGAGAAATATCAATAACCTCAGATGTGCAGATGACACCACCCTTATGGCAGAAAGTGAAGAGGAACTC
>NW_011494620.1:6353045-6368701 GCF_000754665.1 Bison bison bison | reverse complement strand
ACAGAGGATGAGATGGCTGGATGGCATCACTGACTCGATGGACGTGAGTCTGGGTGAACTCCGAGAGTTGGTGATGGACAGGGAGGCCTGGCGTGCTGCGATTCATGGGGTCGCAAAGAGTCGGACACGACTGAGCGACTGAACTGATCTGATCTGATCTGATCTTGATATATGTTTACAAATCCACCTACTTTTCTTCCATTTGACATATTTTAATAGTGTGGTCATTGAGTGGGCTTCCAAAAAAGGTTAAATCTAAGGATGGGGATTTGCGGTTTTCTCCAAAATGGGGAATCGTAATCTAGCAGTTTGTTGGTCTGCTGTTTAACTTTTCTGTTAAGGAATTCAGGGAGGTGTATTCCATAGAGCTGGCTTCTCAGATGATTTTTTTTCTCCCTTTAATATTCTCATCCAATCCATGAACAAGATACAGCTCTTCATTTATTTTGATCTTAAATTCTGTCAGTAATATTTTCTTATTTTCCTAAGTATTCTGTATTTTTTGATGTTGTTATGCATGGTGTTTTTTTTTTTAATTTATATTGATTGTTTATTGCTTGTATGTAGAAATACAATTATTTTTTGTACATTGTATTATAATGCCACAACCTTGCTGTGTTAGCTCACTTTTTAGTTCTTTTTAGTAGCTTCTTTGTATATTCCATCAGATTTTCCACACAGATAATCATGTCATCTTCTTCCTTTTACTTCTTACTTTCTAATATTTATATATCTAATTTTTATTTCTTACCTTATTGTACTGGTTATATCCTTCATTATAGTGTTGAATAAAAGCAGTAAAAATAGACATTTTTGTCTTGTTCTTGATGTTAGAGGAAGTGTGATGTTGACTCTAGGTTTTTTTTTTGTAGATATCCTTTGTCCATTTGAAGAAGTTCCCTTCTATTCCTAGTTTGCTAAGTTTTTTTTTTTTTTTTAAATCAGAATGTAGGTTGGATTTTGGCATATCCTTTTTATACATATATTGAAGTGACAAATGGCTTTTCTTTTTGTTTGTTAATATTGTGAATTAAGTTGATTGATTTTTGAAGGTTAAATCAGCCTTGTATCCCTGGGACAAATTGCACTTGGTTATGATGTCTTATCATTTTTATATATTGTTGAATCTGATTTGCTAAAATTGTGTTTTGAATTTTTGCATCTATATTTATGAGAAATATTGGACTGTAGTTTTCTTTTCTTGTAGTGTCTTTAGTTTTTTTGTTACTAGTGTAATGATAGCCTTGCAGAATGAATTGGAAAACAGTTCCTCCTCTTTAATCTTCTGGAAGAGTTTGTGTAAAAATTGTATTGTTTCTCCCTTATATGTTTAGTTCTCTCATAGCTCAGTTGGTAAAGAATTTGCCAGCAATGCAGAAGACCCTGATTGGATTCCTGGGTTGGGAAGATCCTCTGGAGAAGGCATAGGCTACCCTGTCAGTATTCTTGGGCTTCCCTTGTGGCTCAGTTGGTAAAGAATCTGCCTGCAATGCGGGAGACCTGGGTTTGATCCCTGGATTGGGAAGATCCCCTGGAGAAAGGAAAGGCTACCCAATGCAATATTCTGGCCTGGAGAATTCCATTGACTGTATAGTCCATGGGGTCACAAAGAGCTGGACATTACCGAGTGACTTTCACTTTCACTGCTGAAGTCTTTGGGTCTGGAATTGTCTTTGTAGGAAGAGTTTTAACTATGAATTTAACATTTTTAGAAATAAAGGACTAAGTAACCTATTTATTTTGTGTGAGTTGTGGTAATTTGTGTCTTTCAAGGGATTTTTCCATTTCACTTAAGTTATCAGATTTATTGTCATAAGGTTTTTAACAATATTTTGTTCTTTTCCTTTTAATATCTGTAGAATCAATAATGATTTTGCTTCTCTCCTTGATGATAATCATAAAAAGAATCTTCTCTTTTTTTCGTACTAATCTTGGTAGAGGTTTGTCAATTTCATGACAATTTTTTGCCTTCTTTTGGTTTCATTAATTTTCTCTGTATTTTTCTTTTTACTATTTCATTGATTTCTCCTCTGATTTTTTTTTTTTTTACTTGTTTACTTTGCTAGTTTCTTTAATTGGAAGCTTTATGCTATTGATTTGGTTCCCTTTTTAATGTAGGCATTAGAACTATATATTTTCCTTTAAATTGTTGCTTTAGGAGTGTCTCACAGATTTTGATATATTGCATATTCATATTCATTTTCATTCATTTAGTGTACCTTCTAATTTCCCTTTTGATTATGTTTTGATTTATGGGTTATTTAAAAGCACTTTATTTAGTTTCTAAATATTTGGGAGATTTTTCCAGAGAGAATTCTTCTATTGATTTCTAATTTAATTCCATGGTGGTCAAAGAACATATTTTGTATGACCTGCATCTTTTTAAATGTATTGAGACTTCTGTTTTTTTTTTTTTTTTTTTTTTTTTTTGATATTTTAATTTTATTTTGTTTTTAAACTTTACAATATTGTATTAGTTTTGCCAAATATCGAAATGAATCCGCCACAGGTATACATGTGTTCCCCATCCTGAACCCTCCTCCCTCCTCCCTCCCCATACCATCCCTCTGGGTCGTCCCAGTGCACCAGCCCCAAGCATCCAGTATCGTGCATCGAACCTGGACTGGCAACTCGTTTCATACAAGATATTATACAAGTTTCAATGCCGTTCTCCCAAATCTTCCCACTTTCTCCCTCTCCAACAGAGTCCATAAGACTGTTCTATACATCACTGTGAGACTTCTTTTATAGCCAGGAATATGGTTTATCTTGGTAATGGTCAGTGTGAGGCTGAAGAAAAAGTGTATTTTCTGTTATTGAATGGAGTGTTCCATAAATATCAGTTAGATCAAGATGGTTGATAGTATTTTTCAAATTTCTATATCCTTACTGATTTTCTCTATAATTATTCAATCAATTATTAAGAGAGGGTTTGAAATCTCTGAATGTAGTGGGGACTCCAATTTTATATTGTACAGGTATATTAGACTGTTTGAAGTTGTACTATAGCTAACACTCTGTTAATTGTGTTTTAGTCTTTTTCCTCTTTGTGTTTTTCTTATTTTAGTGATTTTTTTTTGTCCTGCAATGTCTTTTCTGCTGTTTCTTCCCTACAGTGGTGTTTTCATCTCTAGAAGTTTGGTTTGAGTCTTTTTTTTTTTTGGTAATATATTACCCCCTCTCAACATTCTGAATATATGGAATACAATTAAAATATCTTTTAAAATGCTCTTGTCTGTTAATTTTAACATCTGTGTGTTTTGGGTTGGTTTTGATTGGTTGATTTTTTCTCCTCAATATTTTCCTGTTTCTTTGCATGTCCAGTAATTTTTGATAGAGTGACAGCTTTATAAATTCTACATATTCATGTAGAACTCATCTGTTGAGTTCTGGTTATTTTTATTCTTATAAATATCTTGAACTCTGTTCCAGGCTTAGATGTAGTTAAGTTACTTAAGAATTGTTTGATCCTTTGAAATCTTACCTTTAATATTTGTGAGGTGGGAGTGAAAAACTGCTTAGTCTGGGGGCTATTGTTTCCCACTACTGCGGCAAGAAGGGCTTCCCTGAAGGCTCAGATGGTAAAGAATCTGCCTGCAATGCAGGAGACCTGGGCTCGATCCCTGGGTCGGGAAGATCCCCTGGAGAAGGGAATGGCTGCCCACTCCAGTATTCTTGCCTGGAGAATTTCATGGACAGAGGAGTCTGGCGGGCTACAGTCCTTGGGGTCACAAAGAGTCGGACACAACTGAGCAACTAACACACACTGAAGCAAGAACTTTCTGATTATTCAGTTCTCTGTGAATTATGAGGTTTTTCAGTCTGGTGGGGGGACTACTTTTCCTGTCCTTTCATGAGCTCCAGGAACTGTTCTTTGTGATTCTCTGGCCTCTGCTAGTTTCTTCCCATGTACGCACTGATTAGTATTCTGCTGAATCCTTAAGGGGGACTCGCTGTGGATGTCCAGTTTTCTTGCCCTGCAGCTCTTTCTTCTCCTACTAGCCAGCCAACTTTAGCCATGTTGGTCTTTGGAAACTCTTAGCTGCATCTCTTCACCATAGGGAGTCTGTTAGACTACATCCTGCTTCTTCTGTCAGGGCCTGGAAACCATGCCATGGCAGTAAACTGGCACTGTTGTAGGGCTCTCCTCTTTCATCTTCTATCTTGTGCTTTCTCCTGGGTTCTGTCCTGATAATTAATTGCCATCATTTTAACTTCCTAATGCCATCAAACATATTTTTTTTATACTTTTAATCTAATTTTTCTAGTATTCTTTTGCAAAAGATTTGGTAGTAATTACTGTCTGCAACTGTTGGAATAAGAAACCCCAAACCTTTCAATTTCCATCAAGTTTTTCCCAGAGAAGTAAGTGGTTATTCTGGTCTGGTGGGGTCCCAGGTAGAGTCTGAGTGAGATTCAAAGCTGGGAATCCAGCATGTCTGACAGTTCTTGTGGAAGAGCCTCTTCTCTGGTTAGGATTGAGGAGACATTTGAGAGGGTGCTGATCCTGAAGGGAGAAGGAGCCAGACAAATGAATTTCACCCAAGAACTGAATCTAGGTTACCAAAGAAGAGGAGGGGTGAGTATGATGTCAGTCATTCATACCCCTTTTTGTCCAGCTCCCACTGGATTTATAAAGAGTTGCCTAGAGAGAGTTGACTGTATGTTAAAACAGAAAGGGTACTTTTACTCGATATTCTGCCAAAAATAAAAAAGGAGCCAGGGGCCCTCCATCAGCAGCTGGGAGCAGGAACCAGTGAAATTTGAGTTATTACTGTTAATTTGCCCCTTTAAGAACACCCTGGCTAGTGAGGTTTGAAGAAATCAAGTTACACGGGGGCCAGGTTAGCCTGGAGCCAGCTGAAACTTTATGGCGCTTCGTTAGTAAAAAGAGTCCTTGGCACAAACCAATTGTCCATCAGAAACTATCCTGAGGCCAGAAACTCATTTTACCTTGATCCCAGAATGTCCATCAGATGGTGTGGCTCTTGCCTGGGACTCATATTTTTCTGGGCTGGTACTCAGAGAGATTGACTTGAGGTCCTTACATTTTGCAACGAGTCATACGTAGGGCCAGGTTTGCTGAGACTTAATGTGGCAATTTGTTGCTAACCTGAAGGCGTTGTGCAGATATAAAATGATTAATCTGATGCATAAAATGAAAGACAGGTAGCGGAGGTAGGGCGGGGGAAGCTATTTCCAATGAACATAGCTCTAGTTCATAAGATGAAATCTATATTTCACTCAGCAGAAGGTACAAATCTGTATTGCATTAACTCTGCAATTCTAACCAAAACAAAGACAGGATGGCAAATATTTAAACAGTGATTAAAACGTTGCCCAGGCAATAGGAAATGTCTCCTTTTGCCAACTGTTTGCTTGGACGGAATGAAATGAGGGGCACACAAACCTTGTCTTCCTGGTTGCTCTCAGGGACCCTTCTCTCTCACAAAGTCAGCACCCTCAATCACTGAATCCAATGGATCCCAGGGAAAGACCCTATTTATTGAGAAAGAATTCTGACATCTGTTAAAGGCTGAAAGGGTCTTCAATATATATTTGTCTTTTAACATATTTTACTTATAAAAATGGCAGGGTGTAATCAGAGCAGATTTCTCTACCAGAAGTTTGAATGCTTAATTCAAAACAAACCCATATTTGATTTGGTAGTATAATTCTCCCCCACCTCCCTCATTTGGCTCTTTTGCCAGCTGTTAGTCTAATTGCAGTGGTGGCAGCCTGAGATTCTACAGCCCTCAAGGGCAACTTGAAGGAAATGTTGCCATGACTAATTATGGTGATGCCATGATTGAAAGTCATACTCTGCTTTTGAATGGCCTAAAATGACATGGCAGCACAGACTCACGTAAGGACATCCCCACAAATCTATATTTTGTTAAGGTTCAATGTTGCATTCATGTCAGAAGTGACCCTGAAACATTCTCACTGCAATTTTTTTAAACAGTCAGGATGACCACAACTTTGATCAAATCCCACTCAGCATTTTCCTTAGTCATCTTGAAAGCAAAGCTGTTTGGTGTGTTGGCACAAAGTAGTCACAGTGCTACCGTGCTCTTTTGCAGATGGGCAGATGTCCTGGTGACTTAATTCACATTGGTAAATAGCGTTCACTGTCACATTCTCAGCTCTGGACTAAACACTGTAGGTCAGCAGCCAAGGGAAGAGGCAGTGTTAGAAGTGAATTGTGTCCCCTCCTCTCCCCCCAAAGATATTTTGGAATCCTATCCCCCAGTACCTCAGAATGTGATCTTATTTGGAAATAAGGTCACTGCAGATTAATTAGTTAAGATGGAGTGACACTGGAGTAGAGTAACCTCCAAATCCAATGTGACTGTGCCTTTCTGGCTGCATGAAAACAGAGACACACATGGAGGATGCCACGTAACAATGGAGGCAGAGGTTGGAGTTACACAGTTGCCTGTGGCTCAGCGGTAAAGAATCTGCCTTCAGTTTTGGAGATGTGGAGATGTGAGTTCGATCCCTGGTTGGGAAGACTGCCCCCCGCCACCAACCCCAGAGGAGGAAAATGGCAACCTGCTCCAGGATTCTTGCCTGGGAAATTCCATGGACAGAGAGAGGAGCCTCGTGGGCTGCAGTCCATGGGGTCTCAAAGACATTGACACAACTGAGCAACTAAACAACAACAGCAACAACAAGCCAAACTGCCAACAATTGCCCCAAAACCACCAGAAGCCAGGAGAGACACAAACAAAATTTCTTACCTGCAGGTTTCAGCAGTAATGTGAAAAACCACATTTTTCAGTAATGTGGCCCTGGTGACACTTCGGGGTCAGCCTCCAGAACTGTAGACAGTACATTTCTGTTGTTTTAAGTCACTTGGTTTGTGGCACTTTGTTCCAGCTGCCCTAAGAAACTGCTACAGTGTAAAATACGTTGTGTTCTTAGGCAACATGGGACCTGATGGTGGATCTATGTAGAGTAAGGATGACGTGTCGGAAGGACAGAGGCCCCCTGGAGACTGAGTTACTAGAGGAGGCAAATTTTAAGCTGGTTTCAGGGTGTCATCATGTAAATCCTCAAACTATTTAAAGTGACTTTGTTTTCCCCCTGTGCATTCTGGACACGAGGGACAGTGAAGGACAGGGGAGTCTGGCGTGCTGCAGTCCCTGGGGTCGCACAGATTTGGACGTGCTTGAGTGACAGAACGCACAGACACACACGTGCAGTCTGGACCCAAGAGAAGGCAGTCTGCGATCTGGGCTCAAGTGGCCAATTCTCCTCCAACCACACAGAATATACTCATTCGAATCACATGAACTGGCCCCAGCTTAATAGACACCCTCTTTATTACGAGTCGGCCAACAAAAGTATAGGGTAGCCTAATGACATAGATAAAAAGGAATTTGGGATGTAGAATGTGAAAACCAAGAATCCAATGGCTAATTATTCTGCGTCAAATATAACTGTCCTAACCCAAGTAGCTGTTCTAAAACCCGAATGACTAGAACCCTGACGAAATTCCTTTTAAAGTGCTAGAACAGAGATTCAGACTCTGAATGTGTGAATTAGTGCAAATTTGGATCCAGTGCCAGTCTAGCAGCCCATTACAGCCTTTGTAAATGTGAATGCAGCTTGCTTGGTTCCATGCCCATGCTGGGGGCTCCAGGAAGCTCTGATTCTCCTGGCCAGCTTCCTACTACACCAGAGCCATGTCCACTCTCTAAAATGATGATCTCCCCATGTCCCTTTCTGTGTACAGCCTTTTGGTAGCTCTGACTGCCTGTGGATCAAATAGAAGCCAGATGTTTTGATAAGCCTCTATGATCTGTCCCTGCGCTAGTCTCCTCTCCTGCCATCCTCTCCCTTTAATTTACATCTAGCTTCACAAAATTAATTGTCATTTCCACAGTACATCCTTATGTGTCCTGCCTTGGTGGCATTAGCCTGCTATCCTCTAAACATACAATGTCATTTCCTTCTTTTTCTTCTAGGGAAATTCCAGTTAACCTTCAAAACCTTAGAATAACTTCTTTCTATGTATTATTTTTACATACTTATTTATTCTGCAACTCACACCGTATTTAATGATTTGCTTATAAACCATCTCCCACTTAAACTGTGAGAGAAGAAAGTATGTCATATTTATATCAGGATGGGCAGTAGTGAGTGCAGTGCTTATAGAAGGTGATTAGTAACTATCAATAACAGTAACTAAGAATTTGTTCACTCAAAAATATTTATTGAAGCCTTTATTGTGTTAGTTCTGGGCCTTCGAGTAAACAGATAAGGATCTTGCTCACTTGGAGCTCACATTTCTGGTAGAGAAGATGGATAAACAAGCAAACAAACGGAAAAGATATATATTGAATTGTGGAAGTTGCTCAGTCGTGTCCGACTCTTTGCCACTCATGGACTATACTGTCCATGGAATTCTCTAGGCCAGAATACTGGAGTGGGTAGCCTTTCCTTTCTCCAGGGGATCTTCCCAACCCAGGGATTGAACCCAGGTCTCCCGCATTGCAGGTGGATTCTTTACCAGCTGAGCCACAAGGGAAGCCCTAAATGACCAAAGCCTGGTGTTAACCATATATAAACCATAACCATATAACCATAGCATTGGTGTTAACCACCCCAAAAACTCCCCATGTGTGAGTTTTCCTTTTATATATTACCTGGAAATATATATCTTTTCAATTAGCATATGATTCAGCAATTCTGCTTCTGGGTACGTACCCAAAAGAATTGAAAGAAGGATCTCAAAATGATATTTGTGCAGCCATGTTCATAGCAGCATTAGTCACAATAGCCCAAAGGTAGAAGCACCTCATGTGTTGTCCATTGATGCACGACTGGATAAACAAAATGTAGTCTAGGTATTCAATGGAATACTATTTAGCTTAAAAAAGGAAGGAAATTCTGACACAAGCTACAACATGGATGTACCTTGAAGATATTATGCTAAGTGAAATAGACCAGTCACAGAAAGACATACACTAGTCAGTTCAGTTCAGTCACTCAGTTGTGTCCGACTCTTTGTGACCTCATGAATTGCAGCACACCAGGGCTCCCTGTCTATCACCAACTCCTAGAGTTCACTCAAACTCATCATTCCCCTTATATGAGGTGTCTAGAGTGGTCAAATCCACAGGGACTGAAGGTAGAATGGTAGTTGCCAGGGGATGGAGGGAAGAGAGAAAGGGGAGTTGTGGGTACAGAGTTTCAGGTGGTGAAGATGAAATGAGTTCTGTGCATGGCTGGTTGCACCACAATGTAAATACTCTTAATACTACTGCACTGTACACTTAAGAGCAGTTAAGATTATAAACTTTATATAGGAACAGAGGTGAAGTGACTTGGCAGGCTGGGTAGCCCTAGGCTGCTCAATCGTGTCCGACTCTTTGCGACCCCATGGACTGTAGCCCGCCAGGCTCCTCTGTCATGGGGTTCTCCAGGCAAGAATACTGGAGTGGGTTGCCATTTCCTTCTCCAGGGGATCTTACTGACCCATGGATTGAACCCAAGTCTACCCCATTGCAGGCAGATACTTTACCATCTGAGCCACCTAGGAAGCCCCTTCGGCAGGGCAAGGGGATCTAAAACTGCTAGGCGACATGATGATGGATAGGGGCAGTGTTTTTACTGTTAATTATTTACCTCATCCACTGACTCCTTCAGCAAGTGTTCTCTAAGGGCCACTTTTGCATGTGCCTCTGGGCTAGTTCATGGTGATTGAGCTAGAAAGAGTGATTCCCCTCAGGGAGTACATAATCTAGTAAAACAGTCAAAATGTATGCTCATTGTGAATAGTTAAATAAGAACAGTATACAGTTTATGATAAAGTACCCAGCTGAATGATAGAAGCAATAAATGCTATAGACACGAATGCTACTGCACAGGTATCAGAAGGGCTGAGAAGGGATGGGACCCAATCAGAGCATACTCTAGGAGTGAACAGCCTGTGACCAGGAATATCAGTCCTGGTTATGGGAGCTTTGAAGAGCAAGGGATGAGGCCACCATTTCAGGGAGGAGATGGAACTCAGACTGAGCCTGGAGTGTTGGGAGGGAGAGAGGAGCAGGAGTAATTCAGTTCGTTTTATGATGTAATTGGGTTTCTTGGAAGATGATTCTGACAGCTGTGTGTGGGATGGAGTCACGTGGGAAGGACGGCGGAAAGGCAGTGAGGAGGCTGTTCTAGGAACTGAGGTGTGAGGTGAGGAGCGTGGAGGACATGATGTTGGAGAGAGGCTCACCCATGAGAAGGAGAACTGGGGGATGGAGAGTAAGGAACTCCATATCGTACTCCTGAGAGCCAAGGCATTTCTTTCCTGCAGTGAGTTATTCAGATGTGACCAGGAAGTGAGGTAAGGTGTGAGCTTAAGACACTGACACTGCTGTCACTCCCCTCCCTGAAATTCCTCTCTTATGACACAACAAGGGAGTTGGAAAATAAAATTTGTGAAGATGGCTTGCAGAATAGAGCTGGGTCCCCCACAGGAGTAGCTCTGTCAGCAGGAATTACTGTGGGGGCTGCAGTATTTGAGGACAGAGGTGGGCATCTCAACTTTGGACTCTGGCTTGGATCCGGAAAAATATTAACAATTCCGGAAGCCTCTGAATGCTGTCCCACTTTAGAAGCTATATCTGGATATCAGGAACCCAGGTAAGTGTCTTAACCTGCAAAACCCAAGCTTATCTTTTTGTTAGAACTGGACTTTAAGCATACAGCTCCCTAAGAGTTGAAGAGTTTCCCTTCTATAGTTTTAATTGGAGTGCTCATCAAAAACCCTTCAGGCAAGTGGTAACGATCTCTTTGAAAAGAGGAAGAGAAAGATATATGACGGAATGCATTTCAACTTCCAGAAAAAGTACTTAAAGAGGATGAGGAGTAAAAAGGAATTAGTAGGTGGGTTGGGTGGCAGGTCAGTTGGAGCTCAAGAATTTTAGCTACAAGAGTTTTAGCTAAATGTATACATATCACTGATTGATTTCATTGTGTGCTGCTGCTAAGTCACTTCAGTTGTGTCTGACTCTGTGCGACCCCATAGACGGCAGCCCACCAGGCTCCCCCGTCCCTGGGATTCTCCAGGCAAGAACAATGGATTGGGTTGCCATTTCCTTCTCCAATGCATGAAAGTGAAAAGTGAAAGTGAAGTCATTCAGTCGTGTCCGACTCTTAGTGACCTCATGGATTGCAGACTACCAGCTCCTCCGCCCATGGGATTTTCCAGGCAAGAGTACTGGAGTGGGGTGCCATTGCCTTCTCTGTTTCATTGTGTAGTAGAAACTAATACAATATTGTGAAGCAATTATATTCTAATAGAAAAAATAAGATGACTTCAGAAAATTGGTAGGTACATTTTATCAATCAGAAATACATTTGATTTAAGCTGCTTGTGGATTACAGCATTGGACCTAAGCACCATCACATCATTTGTGACTATGTAGCCAGGAAAGTCAACTGGGATCCTCAACTCAGGGAACAGACTTGATTGGGCAGAGAAGGAGGGAGTAGGATGAGGGGATGGAAGGGTTTTTGAAGCTGTGAGCTTCAAAGACCAATTTAAGCAGGTCAGATGCAGGCAAGAGAGGGGGTCTGAACAGTGAGAGGGCAACATGGAACATCAGGATAGATATGAAGCCACTGGGAAGGAGCAGAGATTGAAAAGAGCCGTGATGGAGAGGTGAGAGTCCATGAGGGAACACAGCAGGGACTACATTCTAAACAGTGTGAAAGGGGAATGAAACGTGGTTCCTGTCCTTGTGTGTTCACAGCCAAATAGGCAAGCAACAATTTGTGTGGGAAGGTTTTCAGGTGAAGAGATTTACAAAAGCCCCTGGGAACAAGGAGGACTAATAACCACAAACACCCACTGAACACTTTTATGCCAGACACAGTGCTTAGTGCTCTGTAATGTATTATCCCAAAGCCCTGTGATGGTCACTATCATTGTCTTCATTTTTACTGATAAAGAAACTGAGACTACCCAGCAGAGTAAGTAATTTGCCTAAGCTGGTAGATAGTAGAGCAGGTATTCTCTAAATTTAACATGATCTCAGTAAATCCTGGGATTATTAATTATGAAAATAGTATAAATTGATGCTGCTGATTGTCCTCTCCCTTTCTTGAAAAATTTTTTTTTAGTGGCAAGGACTAGATTTTAAAGTTCATATTAAAATATTCTGAAAATTCTGAAAAAGAAGTACAAAGAGAAGGGAAGAGAACTATTAAACATTAAAGCATTACATAAAATTATAATAATTTAGACATTAGGATGTTGGTTCTATGAATAAATAAATTAGTGATACAGAACAGAGAGTAAGTCTGGAAATGTTTGATACTTATGTGGTAAGAATGTAGTATATTATACAGATGTACATTATATCTAATGGGCAATGGTTGTTTATTGTATAAATAACAATAAGATAATTGAGTAGCCATTTGTTAACACATACACACACACATACGTATACACACACTGCGTACAGTCACAACCCTGCTTCATTTTGTGCATCAGATGCATTCAAGATTTAAATATATGACAACTGATGTCATAAAAGTGCTACAGGAAAACATGGTAATATTTTAGAACAATTTAACACAGAAAGGCCTTTCTAAGCTTGGCAGAAACATCTAAAGCTGCTCAAGAAAAGATTAATAAAATAAGCAGACAAAAATAACTTTTTTGTCATTAAAACACCACAAAGTTATAAGACAAACAGCAAGCTGGCAAATGTATTTGCAATGTAAGATGTAGAGGAGGCATTACTACTTTGATCTTACATGGTAGTACAAGATACCTATGTGTCTAAAATCGCCAGGGTTTTAATTTTGTTCTGTCTTATTTTTAAATATCTTACGAGTTTGTATTGTGTGTGTGTTTACTAACATAGAGTATTACCACACATTTTGTGTTTTGTGTATATACGACCAGGATCAAGACATAGAGCAATCTCAGCACCACAAGGGACTCTCATGTTATTGTTTCATACTCACATCTACCTCCCTCTTGCCCCACTTTCCCCAACTCAGAGCCCAGGTAACCACTAATCTGTTCTTCATTTCTATCACGTTGTCATTTAGTGAATGTCCCTTACATGGAATCATACTGTCACCTTTTGGGTTTGGCTTCTTTTACTCACTCGGTTCTCCCGAGATTTGTTCATTCAGGCTGTTGCATGTAGCAACAGTGTCTTCCTTTTCATTCCTGAGTAGTAGTCCATGGTATAGATGTGCCGTGGTTTTTAGGGTGAAAATCATTCACCCATTGAAAGACATCTAGGTTGTTTTCATTTTTGGTGATTACAAATAAGGCTGTTACAAACAATTCATGTGCAGATTTTATGCAAACATAAGCCTGTCTGTCCAGGAGCGCAATTGCTGGATTATATGGCAAAACATGTTTACTTTTATAAGAAAATGACAAACGTTTCCAGGGCGCTTGTATTATTTTATATAGACATATAGTATATGTAAATATATAATGTATATATCAATAATTAAAGGGTTAGCAGCCCCAAGGAATTGGCAAAGAACACGAATAGGTAGTTCACAGAAAAATAAGAACAAATGGCTCTGTAACATGAAGATACACTTAACTTTACTGATACTATGAAATATAAAAAATAAAATTATGATAGTATCATTTTTTCATGTACCCAATTTGCCAAGAACAAAAAGTCTGACAACATATTTGGTGTTTGAGGAAACAGATAGCTTTGTACATTGTTGATGGGGATGTAAGTTAATAAAGCCACCTGAAGAACAACTTAACAATATCTGTGGAAAATTTTAATGCCAATGCTCTTTGACTCAGCAATTCTAACTTTAGGAAACTTTTCAATAGATACATATGTGTGACATTTGTTAATTCACTTAATAAGTAATTTATGTGCTAGTGTCTGTTCTGGCTGCTTGGGATACACTATGCATAAAACAAAGATCCCTGCCCTAGTGGAAATTATATTCTAATAAGGGGAGAAAGACAATCTATAGTAGACAAAATAAATACATGATAAAATACATGATAAAATACATAGAAAATGATAGGTGTTTTGGACAAAGAGCAAGATAAAGGAGATTTCGTGTGCTGGAGGTGGGTATGGGTTGCAATTTATTTTTTTTTCTTCCAGTTTTGTTGAGGTATAACTGCCATTTAGCATTGTGTAAGTTTTAGGTGTACCTGGTTTAACCTACATGCATCATGAAGTGATTATCACAGTAAGTTTAGGGAACACACATCATCTCATATAGATACAAAAGAAATAGCAAGAAACTTTTTTTTTCTTTGTGATGAAAACCCTTAGGATTTACTCCCTTAACAGCTTTCATATATATCATTGTTGTTGTTCAGTCACTCAGTTGTGTCTGATTCTCTGCGAGCCCATGGACTGCAGCACACAAGGCTTTCCTGTCCTTCACCATCTCCTGGAGCTTGCTCAAACTCAGGACCATTGAGTCGGTGATGCCATCCAACCATTTCATCCTCTGTAGTCCCCTTCTCCTCCCGTCTTCAAACTTTCCCAGCATCAGGGTCTTTTCTAATGAGTCAGCTCTTCACATTAGGTGGCCAAAGTATTGGAGCTTCAGCTTCAGCATCAGTCCTTCCAATGAATATAAGGATTGATTCCCTGTAGGATTGACTGGTTTGATCTCCTTGAGGTCCAAGGGACTCTCAAGAGTCTTCTCCAACACCATAGTTCAAAAGCATCAATTCTTCAGTGCTCAGCCTTCTTTATGGTCCAACTCTCACATCTGTACATGACCACTGGAAAAACCATAGCTTTGACTAGATGGATCTTTGTTGGCAAAGTAATGTCTCTGCTTCTTAATATGCTGTCTAGGTTCGTCATAGCTTTTCTTTCAAGGAGCAAGTTTCTTTTAATTTCATGGCTGAAGTCACTAGCTGCAGTGATTTTGGAGCCCAAGAAAATAGTCTGTCACTGTTTCCATTGTGTATATCATAGAGTGTGTATATATATATATATATATATATCAGCATATAAGTATAGCAAGGAGAGATAAGAAAGTCTTCCTCAGTGATCAATGCAAAGAAACAGAGGAAAACAGTAGAATGGGAAAGCCTAGAGATTTCTTCAAGAAAATTAGAGATACCAAGGGAACATTTCATTCAAAGATGGGCACAATAAAGGACAGAAATGCTATGGACCTAAACAGAAACTGAAGATATTAAGAAGAGGTGGCAAGAATACACAGAAGACCTGTACAAAAAAGATCTTCATGACCCAGATAATCATGATGGTATGATCACTCACCTAGAGCCAGACATCCTGGAATGTGAAGTCAAGTGGGCCTTAGGAAGCATCACTATGAACAAAGCTAGTGGAGGTGATGGAATTCCAGTTGAGCTTTTTCAAATCCTAAAAGATGATTCTGTGAAAGTGCTGCACTTAATATGCCAGTAAATTTGGAAAACTTAGCAGTGGCCACAGACAGGAAAAGGTCAGTTTTCATTCCAATCCCAAAGAAAGGCCATGCCAAAGAATGTTCAAACTACTGCATAATTGTACTCATCTCACACGCTAGCAAAGTAATGCTCAAAATTCTCCAAGCCAGGCTTCAACAGTATGTGAACTGTGAACTTCCAGATGTTCAAACTGGATTTAGAAAAGGAAGAGGAACCAGAGATCAAATTGCCAACATCCGCTGCATCA